>NW_027204270.1:2232500-2687500 GCF_024711535.1 Dipodomys merriami
GCCACAGGACTCCTCCCCAGATACAGGGCTCCTCCCAGAGCCAGGGCTCCTCCCAGACACGGGTCTCTTCCCAGAGCTAGGTGCTTCCGCCACGGGACTTCTCTGAGACATGGGGCTCTTCCCAGACACAGGACTCCCCTCAGAGCTGGGTGCTCCTGCCAGGGGACTCCTCCCAGACACAGGCTACTCCCAGAGACCAGTGCTCTGGCAAAGCCCCTCCCCCAAGGAGGAGGCTGTGTTGGAGATGGGGTGCACCTGTGGGGCTGCACTTACCCAGGGGCTCCCGTGACGCTCACCCTCCCCCCGACTCAGTCCTGGGTGGAAGGAGCCAGGGATTCTGGCGGATCTGTGGTCGTGGTGGACGCTGTTGCTAAACATGGGCACCTGGGTAAGTGCCGTGCCCCGGGCTTCTGAGGTTGAAAGGTTCAGCTAAGCCTGAGGGAGGGCCGCGTGGTGGCTTCCTGCCGACGCAGGGTACAGTAACGCAGAAACACTGGCGGTGCGTGCTGACAGAGGCGACAGCAGCAAGGCCAGGCTGCAAGTTCCCAGCCAGGGATGGCTCTGAGCAGCCATCTTGGGTCCCCCAAGACCCTCCCCAGGGGGAAGCGAAGGGCATCGGAGGCCAAGACTCTGCCTGCTTTTAGGAAGATTGCTGGTCAGGGCCCCATGCTCTGCTTGGAGGAAGGATGCAGTTCCTGAGGCTGCAAATGTGAATGGGCTTGAGAGAGATAGAGAGACAAGAGAGAGACAGAGACAGAGAGACACAGAGAGACAAGAGAGAGACGAGACAGACAGGGACAGAGAGACAGAGAGACAGAGAGAGACAGAGAGACAAGAGAGAGACAGACAGAGAGACACAGAGAGGCAAGAGAGAGACAAGACAGACAGGGACAGAGAGACAGAGAGACAGAGAGAGGATGAGAGAAACAGACAGAGACAGGAGAGATGGAGGGAGGGGGACAAATGGCCGCCAGTACTGTTGGCTGTCAGGCTGGAGAAAGCCAGGCTCTGCTGGGCTGAGTTAAAGCCCTAGAGGGCCCCTCCCTTCCCTGGGACTCAGAGTGGCCGAGACAAGCCTGCCTTGCACACAGAGGCTTGTGGGGTGAAGGAAGGTCACCCTAAGACTGGCGTGAGCCCTGGCGGCTCATCCCCTTCTTTGTTCCCTTGCTGCACCGTGGCCAACTCTGGAAGCTTCTGCCCTACCCTTTTTCTATCCTGTGGCCCAGCCCCCCCAGCCCTTCCCCCTTCCGCACCCACCTGGCCGATCGCTTGCTTGCTGGAAGCCCACACTCACCACCCGCATTTTCTTTCTTTTCTTTTTTTTTATTGTGAAAATACTGTACAGAGGGGTTACAATTACATGGGCAGATAATGAGTACATTTCTTATCAAGCATTGTAGCCTCCTCCTTTGTTTCCCCTTCCCATCCCTTCCCATCCTCTCCCCCCCAACCCTCCCCCCCCACCAAAGTTGTAAAGTTCGTTTTGGACATACGACTTGTACGTCTCATTGTTGCAATGGGTCCACCTGTGTCCCTATTTAAACGATTTGTTTTTTCCCTTCCCCTCCACAAATTATAACAACATCAAATGCAGTGAAAGCAGGGGTTATACCGTGCCCACCCGCATTTTCATGGCCACTGCTGTCAGCAGGAGGAGGCTGGCAATAAACACAATTTATTGGGCGGTTGTTGATAAAGCCTGCTTATTGTGCACAGTACATTAGAAGCGAACAGTCCACCTTCGTTTGCCACCCAGGGAACACTAACACTCGCAGTGAACTTGAAGGAGAAGGAAAACAGGATACAGGATGGCCGTTCAACTCCACCCGTCTTTCCAGCAACCTCATAAAAATTAAGGAATAATTTTTCAAAGAGATAAGGGCTTTGGGGACATGAAAATCAAAACAACCAAATTGTTGCTGCCCGGAGGAGGTACATGCAGGATGGGAAGGGATTTCTTTTCCCATTTTTAATTTACAAGGAACCTTGTGAACTACAAATTAAAGGAGCAATAGCAATCCAGAAGGCTTGATTCATTAAGCCTTTATTTACCCTTAATGCCTCCAAAGAAAAATAATTTGCCTACTGAACATGAGTTATGTGCTCAGAGTTGACATCTTACCACATGAATTCCCAATCCCCTTCCAGGGAGTTGCTGTGTGCTGGGTGAGGGGCGCCTAATAGATGTTCAGGTCCTGTCCTGGAGGACAGGTGACTCCAGATGGTTGGTCCCAGATCCAGAGAACACTGGTTAATTCTAGGCCTGTATCAGAGTCCCAGCCGTTACCCAATTGGCCCAAGTGTTACTGTCCCCCCAACTACCCATGATTTTGTTTTTTGAGTTTCCAGTTATCCGGGGGTAAACTTTGGCTCAGAATTATTACTTGGAAAATTCCAGATGTAAACCATTCAGAGTCGTAAACTGTGCTGCTACTTTGGGAAGTGGAAAAAAAAAAATCTTATCCGGAGAGGTCCTCTGGGACGTGGCTGATGAGCATGGTGAAGAGTCTCCACCCATTAGTCGCTTGATGGCTGTCTGGGCCAGCAGACAGACTGGCATAGCAGCACAGGCTCTCGTTCAAACAGCCCTTAGTTTACTTAATGACCACCTCGGAGCACAAGGACAATGATACGGGTGGTTTTATGACAGTGTATCACTGGAACCATTCCATGTGTTTTTGCTAATCTTTAATAATGCCTGATTTATGAATTGAACCTTGCATATGGGGCTTGGTGGTATCCCTAAATTCAGAGATGCACCTGAAATTGATAGGGGGTGGGGGGCAGGGGAAGTGGCCCTTCCCTTCCTTTCCCTTCCCTTTCTTCCTCTTCCTCCTTTTTCTCCTCCTTTTCCTTTTCCTTCTCCTCTTTTCCTCCTCCTCCTCCTTATCCTCCTCCTCCTCTTCCTCTTCCTCCTCTTCTCCTCCTTTCTTGCTGCCTCTTCCTCTCTATTGCTCTGCAGTACTAGAGCTTGAACTCAAAATCTCCTCCTTGCTAAGTAAGTGCTCTACCACTTAAGCCACACTCCAACTCTCTTGTTGCTTTTGGTGTGTTTTTTAGATAGGCTCTCATGCTCACTTCGCTCAGGCTGTTCTTAAATTACAATCTTCTTACCTCCACCTCGTCAATAGCTGGGGGTGACAGGCATGAGCCACCACGTGATCTCCTATGCAGTTTGTCTGTGGATCTCACCGTGAGTCATTATGACCCAGGATGCTTGAGTTTGTTATGGACGTGTGATTCACGGAGGGAACAGATCATGGTCATAGCATCAGACCAAGCCAGAGCGACACCTCGCTGGCTGGGGCCTGGGCCGGGCCTTTTCCTGCTTGCCAAGCCTGGATGTTATCTCCTTCCCCTCAGGGCGGTGATGTGATGGGTTTGAGTCCCAGGCTGGATGTAATAAGGGCCTCCTTCCTTACTGAGAGCTCAGAAGCCTCTGGACCTGGGCCTCAGGGCTTCTAGATCCCAGGAAGCTTCCTCCATTGCTGTCAGCTCCACCCGTGCGAGTCTGCCTTATGTGTGATTAAGTTATTACCCCATTTGTTTTAAAGACTTGTCTTATCACCTATTTATAAGATGTATGGATTTCTCATTACTTCCTTTGATGGAGCTCAAGCGAGAGTTCTCCCCACGCACACCATTCCAGCTCTGCCGATAGAGCACTGCAGCATGGTGTGTGTGTGTGTGTGTGTGTGTGTGTGTGTGTGTTTGTGTGTTTGTGTGTGTGTGTGCACTGTGGGACAGGGAGGCCAGGTGGGCCCTGTGTGAGCAGTGGTGGGTGAGGTCCACCCCCACCCTACCCCCGCACTCACCCCTCCGCTCTGGGGATTTATTACAGCGCTCACCCTATCCCCTCTGAGGAACGCCAGCCAGATACTTCAGAGACAGAAAATCTGCCTGTAGGCTTCAGGACCATGAGGTCTCCAAGATCATGCTCACTTTTGACCCAGACACTGAAATTGAGGATCTTGGGGTGGCTCAGGCTTGAGCACCCATGGGCAGGACTTAGCAGAATTCCCCCAGGCAGGACTTAGCAGAGCACTCACAGGCAGGACTAGCACTCACAGGCAGGACTTAGCAGAACTCACCGAGTGCCATCACTCACAGCCATGTCTTGTCACAGGTGGTCAGTGGCCTGGGAAGGGGATGAGTGGGCTGAACCCAGGAGGTTCCACACCCGGGCTTCCGCTGTCTCCCTGCTGTCCAGTCCTGGACAGGATCTTCTCCCAGTGGTGGCCTGTGACGCTGCACGAGGATCACCCTGGGCACAGGTCCCACTGTGTGCTGCCCTGTCCCACGCTCGGGCGTCTGTCCACGCTGCGGCTCGCTGGGGTGGACAGTGGAGGCTGACTTCACCCCTCATCATTTTCTGTGGTTGAAATCAGACACAGGACGGTCTCCCCTGGCTGCCCAGGCCTTCAATGCTCATGTGTATGGAAGATGGGGGTGCAGCCTTGGGCCCTAGGTTGGATTTGGGGGTCAGGGGCCAGCAGGTCTATGCTGACGGGAATCTGGTGTCCTGCCTCTCACCACGACCTCTGCCAAACCCCATCTCACAGTCTGTGTGGGGCTGAGGGTGCCCAGCCTGTGGTGAGCCAAGCTGTTGGGGGGTGGGGACCCCAGGATTGTGAGGTTGCTGCTTCCTGATTGTCCTCAAGGCTATTTCTGCGCAGTCAGAAATACAGTCTTCCGCCAACTGGGAGGCAGGCTGGTGCGTGGCTGCACCCAGACGGGTCCATGCGCCATGTCTGGGGTCTCCGGTCCACAACTCCGTCCAGAGCGTGAGAACCTCAGCAGCTCGAAGAGCCTGTGACCCGGATCAATGACTCTTTATTAAGAGTATTTCCTTCGTGAGTCATTTCCTTGCCGCTTCCTTGCTGCTCAGGTTTTGGTGGGTTTCAGGCACCATCGAGTACAGGACACTTTCTCGTATTAGTGGATTTATTTTCTGGGTACATTTTAAAAGGTCAGTTAATCAATCTAAATGGAGGGGTGAAGGATGGAGATGGGCACGCTCCCCGGAGGTGAGTGCTCCCCAGACAGACAGGGCAGAGGCCGCGCGTGGGGGCCGCGCTCGCACTCTCTGTGGTGTCTTGTGGAAGGGAAAAGGGCCGTGAATGCAGCCGGGAGCCGATGCCCGGCGTGGAGAACGGCGAGACCCTCTCCCCCGCCCCCGAAATTGACGCGCAGCCTCCCTGGTGCCTCGTAAATAATAAACAAAACACAAGATGAAAATTTAACTCGAAAGCAACACATCCAAGCCAAAAGCGCACTGCCGACGACCCCTCTCATCCACCACAAACAGCGAATTGCCGTCACATCCGGGGTATTAAGTGGGCCTGGAGGGGGGATGGCTGGCTGGTGGGGAGTTCAAGTCCCTGGTGGAGGTGGGGGCATCGGAGCCCCATGCTCCACCTGCCCGGCTCCTGGCTTCGGAGGCAACGGGACCGTGGCTGTCCTTCAAGAGTCCAGGATCTTACCAGACGAGGAGTTTCCTCACAAGATGAATTTCTGGGTGATGCCTTGTAAGCGTTCACGATCACTATTATTTATAATAGTAATAATACTATTCTATTTGTTGATTACTAGTAAATGATGACTATTATTTATAATAGTAATAATACTGTTGCTATTAGTGAATAGTAAGTGATCATAATTGCCAGGAGCAGACGCTCGCTCTCTGTGTGGAATTGTGAATGTGGAATCTCATTACATCCTTGCAAGTATAAAGCTGGCGTTTTCCTGTTTTGCAGCAGAAGCGATAAACTGGAACTCTGGGCATAGCTGGCCTACAATGCAGTTCTTTCTTTCCTTCCTTCTTTTTCTTTCTTTCTCTCCCCCCCCCTTTCTTTCTTGCCAAACCTGGGGCTTGAACTCAGGCCTGGCACTGTCCCTGAGCTTCTTTTGCTCAAGGCACTAGCTCTAGCACTTGAGCCACAGCTCTACTTCCAGCTTTTTCTGTGTCTGTGGTCCTGAGGAGTTGAACTCAGGGCTTCATGCATGCTAGGTAAGCGCTCTACCACTGAGCCACCTTCCCAGCCCTATTATTTCTTAAGAAATGAGGTCTGGCCCATACTGAGAAGCCATTGTCTGCCGATCCTAGATTTCACATTTCACTCCGTTCCTGCAGCCAGCTGGTCCAGAGTGGGAGACAGCACCTCTGGAATAATTGTGTTTATATATGCATCCCTGAAGTGGTGCTATGGCTTACGATAATTGCCACCTTGCTAGGGGTTGGGCAGGAGCCGCAAGTCTTGGCTGGTTCCCTTGAGCTGGAATGGTTGGGATCTGTTTGATATTAATTTATCCCATTTAAGATTGATTGGGCTGTAATTGTTCACACTGGCAAACACTTTTGCCTTTTCTTCCTTTTGTTGGTGGAGCTTACATGTTCCAAGTTCACAAAGCTGGACTCCTTGTTCAAAAGTGGTTCATTTGCGTAGAACAGTAGAGATACAAATGGAAACAAAGTAGCAACAGCTCAGATAACTCAGACTGTAAATCCTGTGGCCCTGTTTCAAGCAACCTGTGTTCTGGGGGCAGGTCTGGAGTGGAAGGCTCTGGGTTGGACCCCTAGCAGAACCAAAAAAAATGAACACTAATTAAAAAAAAAAAAGCTGGGCACAGTCGCTCATGCCTGTAAACCTAGCTGCTCAGGAGGCTGAGATCTGAGGATCACAGTTGGAAGCCAGCCTGGGCAGGAAAGTCTCTGCAAGACTCTTAGCTCCAATTAGCCACCAAAAAGCCAAAAGTGGAGCTGTGGTTCAAGTGGTAGAGAGCTAGTCTCGAGCAAAAGAAGCTTGGGGACAGAGGCCAGGCCTAGAGTTCAAGTCCTAGGACTGGCAAAAAAAAAAAAAAAAAAAAAAAAAAGAAAGAAAAAAGAAAAAGAAAAAGAAAAGCTTAAGACAGTGCAGTGGAAGATTCTGGAAGCTGGGGGTTGCTGGAGTGGGGGCTTAATTGTTCCCCAGCCCCATGCTATGCTCCCTTCCAGGACTCTACAAAGCCACACTCTGCGGTGGGAAGTTTTCAGATCATTTTTCAGAAGGGCAGAGTGACAGCTCTGGTCAAGCGAGTGAGCTGGTTTTGACAAATCCTAAATTATGTTTCCTGGCACAAAATTGATAAGTGATACACTGTGTCCCTGTGCACAGGGAAGGGAGCGGAGCAATAGGACAGCATTCCCATCGGTGTACCTCAACCAGGAGACCTCAAGTGAGGCACTGCTGCGGGGTTTGGGAAGCCCAGCTGCACAGCCCAAAGACCCAGTGACACCCGGAGAGTGCAGAACAGGTTTGGCCGCACACGCCCAGCGTTCTGGCCCTCAGCACAGGGTCTGATGTGTTCACGCAGCAGCCCTCTAACCGAGGGGCTGGATCAGGCCAGCGATGTGAGCATTTCACGTGGACAGAGCTGATGGGTGCTGACTCTGGGTTGCAGTCAGTCAGTTTTGCACGGCCAGTGATGCTGGTGTGATCGGTGATGGTGAGCCGGGCACCAGTTCTGGGCGGTGCCGGCCACCTGTGTTTCCAATCAGACGCTGGTCCACAGGTAGACCAGGCACCCGAGTGCCAAGAGCTGTGTTCATAGGGCGGGAGGACAGCACAGGGCTGGACACATCATGTGAGGGTGGGTCGAACATCCCTGAGGCTGGGGTCCAGAAATGAGAGCTGTGTCGAAAATAGCTCTCCATGGTTCTCCCCTTACCACGAGAGCCAGTCACTGCACGGCCAGCTGCCCGGCTTAAGGCCCAGGCAGCCATTTCCCTGGGAAGATGGCTTCATGTCTCAGATTTTGCTTTCTTCATCATGAGATGATTTTCTTTGGTGGTTGAAGCAGGAAATGGATGATGCATATTGGAAGGACTTTAGAACTCCATCTAGTATTGCCGTTGGGTGCGGAGGCCCCCGGAGCCTCGTGTTGAGTGCACAGAGGTGGCCCCAGACGGACTGGCTCTTTCCTGCGAGATGTGCCCCACTTTTGCCAGCTTGCCTGATGCTCCTAATGCCGGGGCACACGTCTTCAGCTTCTAACGACGAGCCTAGGGCTTCTGCATCGGACAGGGATCCCAGCCATTCTCTCACCGGCGCTTGGAGAAGCCCAGCCCCACTGTGCTGAGCCTGCCCTGAACCCAGCTCCTGCTTCATCCCCTGCCTGATACATCATGACCTCAGGGTTTGCAGTGATTGGCTGTCAGAGCAGCTGCAGCCCCAGAAGAAGGGCAGCAGAGGCAGGAATCAGCTTTGCCTCTGCCTCCTGTCCCAGTCCTTCAAGCACAGCCGGACCCCTCCTCTCCACCAGCCTCCCGTCTCACACGCCACCCTGTGTAGCTAAAGGGACAGAGCCCAGGGGATGCAGGAACTGGGTTTTGCAGGGGGCCCGGCCCCTCCAGACGTGTGTCCTGCTGGAGTTTCTCCAAAGGCCTGTGAGGGGATAGAGCCTGGTCAGGGCTGGCCAAGCAATCCCCGAGTAATTAGCTTTAATCTATATTAATGGCATTTTAGATTAGCCATGGCTGAGCCTGGCTTGTGCCCTGTACTTTGGGGAACTGTGAACATGGGGAAATGTGAAAATGGAAAGGAAAAGAGAAGGATAATGGTGCTGTGGGGTAGAAGGAAGAGGCAGAGAGGCAGGGGAGGTATGCAGTGCTCAGCAGCACGGCCTTCGCTGGCCTCTGCTCGCCCTCCCTGCGGCCAGCAGCCTGCTCCGCTCCGGACCCAGCACCGAGCAGGGGACACTCCCCCACACCTCCCGGCCATGTCCTCTACAGCACTCTCTTGAAAAGCCCACAGAGCTGGAAAGCTCCTTTTCCTAGCCTTAAAAGCATAGCCATAGATCTATATTAGGAACCAGATACAATGGGCCATTTGAGTGGAGGAAGTCAGACTCCTGACAGGCACCCCGGACGCCCCGGCCTCAGGAGCGTGAAATGGGAGCTCAGCAGCTATAATTTCCCACTAATTGACACCGTGTGGCCTCCCGGCCACTCTGTCCCTTTGCTCCTGAAGAAAGGCCCGGAGGGGACAGCTAATGGCTGAGGGGTGGGGGAGTTAAACTTGCTGCCCTGCTGTGGAGGTGAAAAGGAAAAAAAAATGAGACTCCATTCCTCTAAATCTTCCTCTTTCACCGTCCCTTTCTCCTGCCCTTCTTCTCTCCCTCCCTCTGTCTGTCCTTCTGTGTGTCTATTTGTCTCTTTCCTCTCCTTCTCTCCCTCTTACACATTTTCATGAGCTCACAGTCTACCAGCCAGCTAGGGCCCAGCTCTGCGTGGTTGGTCCCTTGAAGCACTGCACTAGTCCTGATTGCTTCCTGTCCCTTGGATAGTCAGGGTCAGGCTGGAGGGGCACACCTAGAGAGTGGGTGCTTCTGCCCATCTGCTCACGTCCTGAGGCTGGCTTGGGGCTGGCTTCCCTTCCTCCTCCCCCTCCTCCTCCTCCCCCTCCTCCTCCTCTTCCTCCTCCTCCTCCTCTTCCTCCTCCTTCCTCCTCCTCCTCCTCCTTCTTCCTCCTCCTTCTCCTCCTTCCTCCTCGTCCTCGTCCTCCTCCTCCTCCTCCTCTTCCTCCTCCTCCTCCTCCTCCTTCCTCCTCCTCCTCTTCCTCCTCCTCCTCCTCCTCCTCCTCCTCTTCCTCCTCCTCCTCCTCCTCCTCCTTCCTCCTCCTCCTCCTCCTTCCTCCTCCTCCTCCTCCTTCTCTTTTCTCTTCCCTTCTCTGGGCAATGTTCCAAGGGCTAGGGGCAGGACGTACCTCCCTAGCTTAGTAGCTACAGGCCCTGGAATATAAGGTCATCTGTAAAGAGGAAAAGTGAGCCCCAGTGAGACGTGCGCAAGTGGCTCTCACGGCGTTGCTATGTGCTCGCCACGCTCCAGCTCCGTGGCTCGCAACACACTCACCCCTCCTGGCCTTGAGCAGGTTCTCCCTATGTTGGTGTCTTTTCCAGGAAGAATCTGGGCCACAGGCGAAGTCTGCAGTCTCGGTGCACAATGGGGCCCGTGGGGAGCAGCGCTGCCTCCCCACAGGCCCCGTAATGACATTGTGGGTGAAGACTGGCCATGCCCCAGTGCCGTGGGCTGTTTACAGCGCTGATGACCCAGGCACACCCTTGGATAGATGCATCCTGCAGCTCAGAGACAAGCCCACCCTCCAGGGGTTCTAACCCCACATCTGAGCTCTCGGATGTGGGGCAGGGCCTCCACTATGGGCTTTCCATATGCCCCGGGTCTGGCGGGGGGGGCAGAGGAGCACTCTTCAAGGCCTGTGATGCTTCTCTGCCAGGGACTGTTGGGAGACCCTCCTTCCTCCAACCTGGTGACAGATGGTGCTCCGGGCCAGCCACTTAGAAACCGGACTCAGTGCTTGGGAAGGGCAGCGCCTTGGGCACGTGGGAGCTCCAGGGCCCCAAAGATGGCGCGAGTTGGGTATCACAGTGATGAGGAGTTGCACTCTCTGCAGCTCCACCCCGGGAGCCACAAGCTCCTCCGTGTGTGGGGATGTGGTGCTCTTCTGCTCGGCAACAGATGGATGAGCAGCCTAGGAACGCGTAGCCGAAACATCCCGAAACATTGAGTAAAAGACCTGGCAGAAGAAAGACACAGCTGCTTCAGAAGGAAGCCAAGGGGAAAACAGAATTCAATCAAGAGGCAAAAACATGGATGAGGAAGTGTCAGTCAGCGTGGCTCTGGTGTTTGCTGGGTCCTGATGCAGAAGGGCCATGGGGGAGCCTGTCAGATGAACTCTGCTGCAGAGCAGTGAAGCCTGGGCAGCCAAGCACAGATCTGTGCAGGGGGAGGGAGGTGGGGATCTGTGCAGGGGGAGGGAGGGGTGGGGATCTGTGCAGGGGGAGGGAGGGGTGGGGATCTGTGCAGGGGGAGGGAGGGGTGGGGATCTGTGCAGGGGGAGGGAGGGGTGGGATCTGTGCAGGGGGAGGGAGTGGAGGGGATCTATGCAGGGGGAGGGAGGGGTATGGATAGGGATCTGTGCAGGGGGAGGGAGGTGGGGATCTGTGCAGGGGGAGGGAGGGGTGGGGATCTGTGCAGGGGGAGGGAGGAGTGGGGATCTGTGCAGGGGGAGGGAGGAGTGGGGATCTGTGCAGGGGGAGGGAGAGGTGGGGATCTGTGCAGGGGGAGGGAGGAGTGGGGATCTGTGCAGGGGGAGGGAGGGGTGGGGATCTGTGCAGGGGGAGGGAGGGGTGGGGATCTGTGCAGGGGGAGGGAGGAGTGGGGATCTGTGCAGGGGGAGGGAGGAGTGGGGATCTGTGCAGGGGGAGGGAGAGGTGGGGATCTGTGCAGGGGGAGGGAGGGGTGGGGATCTGTGCAGGGGGAGGGAGGGGCAGGGGTGGGGATCTGTGCAGGGGGAGGGAGGGGAGGGGATCTGTGCAGGGGGAGGGAGGGGTATGGATAGGGATCTGTGCAGGGGGAGGGAGGGGAGGGGATCTGTGCAGGGGGAGGGAGGGGTGGGGATCTGTGCAGGGGGAGGGAGGGGTGGGGATCTGTGCAGGGGGAGGGAGGGGTGGGGATCTGTGCAGGGGGAGGGAGAGGAGGGGATCTGTGCAGGGGGAGGCAGGGGAAGGGATCTGTGCAGGGGGAGGAACTTGGGGCTGGGAGGCCATCTAAGGAGGACATCTGGCTGGCAGGAAGGGTGAGCTGGGCATACAATCTTCTTGGAGCCCCGGAAAGGAATCACAGCTGCAGGTTGAGAACTTATTGGGATGGGTCTCTGCTTCTTAGTAGGTGGCCACCTGACCCCCAAAAGGCCATCAAGCCCCCAGGATCCTGTACCTCGGGATTGGAACTAGAGCGGAATCTGTAATCTCCAAGATCTATTTGGTGGGACCAGGCTCTAGGGAAGCTTGCCTGGAGGGGACAGCACATGAGTAGGGTCCGTTGGTCTGAGGCATTGTTGCTTAGCTGGGAGAAGCTTTGTAACTTCAGCCTAGGCTTTTGCTAGAAGCAGGAAGGGACTGTGACCCATCCATGGAAGAAGACTGCCCTCGGGATTTGGTGAATGAATGCCCAGTGATCCTCAGTAAGCGTTCCACGGACTCACAGACCGGCTGACAACAACCTCTCCATAGCAAATCTCCAGATGACCTGCTGGGGAGGACTCTGATGTGGAGGCTGAGCAGATGAAGGCAGAGGCGTGAGGAAAGAGCTGAAAATTCAAAGCACGGAGCATTTCAGGGCTGGCAGAGGCAAGAGGCAGGAGGCCAGGAGAGAAAATGGATTATCCTGAGCAAATCCCTGCAGTGTGAAATGTGTTCAGGAGCAGTGAGCCTGCGGAGCTCATGCTGCAAGGCTGGAGGGAGCCCCAGGGAACCACATTGCCTTGGGAGGCTGGCGAGGCAGGAGGCTTGGGGGCCCGCCGGGCCTTCAGCACCCTGGACAGCGCCTGCCACCCGCCAGGGTTCCGGAGGAAGTTGAGGACTTCAGGACTCAGCTGCCAGAGCAGGCAATGGCCTTCCAGAGGAAGCAATCCGGCTCTCTCCAGTCTTACAGACGAGAAAGCTTAGGGGAAGAGAAGGGGCAGGGAACTCCTTCTGGATCATGCTGCTACTCCGTGTCTGAAAGAAAGAAGGACTGAAATCCAGGCACCTACATTTCCCACCATCCTTCCTCTCATCAGGAAATGTGAAGGGGCCCCACTGTTCCCCACCCGCAGCCACTGGACAAGTCATGGAGGGAACAGAATTTCCTGTGGTTGGTGCTCAGAGGGAGAGCTGCTGTTGTCACTTAGCTGAATGGGGCTTTTGATTTCTTTTAGTCTTTGTCTTTTGGTTGTGTCCCGAAGGTGCTGTGATCGGTACCTACACAAGGCGGCTGCGATAAATATTTAATGAGATGATGTATACTGACACGCAACCGTGGAAAGTCACCTCTCCTTCAAAGGAGAGGAGAGAGAGGCTGAGCGGAGTCTAACAGCTTCCAAGGATGCTGGGCTGGTGAGAAGGGGGAGCTCCGTTTGTGGGCGGCACTCAGGCCCTGAGTCGTGTTCGATTGCTTCCATCTTGTCTCTCTGCTGCCAGACCAGACAATTCCTGCAGAGTCTTCTTCATATCTACCGGATCTCTCCTCTGTCACTGCCTTCAACGATATTGAGTTTCATCAAAGGCATTATTTTTATTACAGTGATTGTGGGTTTTGTTTTTGTTTTTATCATCTATTTCTTTGCTGACACATCCTTTATATCTGCTAGTTTCTAGAGTGTTCCTCTGGGCAAAAGGAGAAGGCGGTTGAGGGGGAATATGGTAGAATAACTATGTATTTACCTGTAAGACAAAGGATAATGCAACCTGTTGGAACTTGTTCTGGGAAGTTGGGAGGGAGAAAGGAGAGGAGGAGGAGCTGTAAAAAGAGGTGGGTTTGATGGGCACGTTCTATGCATATATGGAAACATAATGGATCCCCTCTATACAATGCCTATATGCTAGCAAAAATGGAAAAACAACAAGCCCAAACCCCCCATAGGGGTTCAGATTAAACACTTCAAAATAAAACCATCAGCCTTGATTTCTACACCCAGTACAAATGTCCTTTAAAATCAGAGACAAAATAAAGGCATGTTCACAGAGAAAAACAAAGACAAAAGAAAGAGTGTCCTCCATCCCTCAGTGATTGCGAGGCCTCTGGGAGTCTGGTCACCTGGCTGTTGGTGTCTGTTGTTCTTGGCCCTTACAGTAAGAGCAGACATTTCCCTGTCTTTCTATGCTGGGCGGTCATAGATTCAACCTGATGTTTGAGCGTCTGTGGGTTCTGATTAGATCTTACTTAGAATGTTGTTACTTTCTTTAGTGTCCAGGCCATGTGATCTTTAGCCATCTGGGGGCTGGGTATCAATGCTGCTTTCATTATCAAAGTATTTTTTCCCCTTTTGTTTTTGGCTCTGCTGGGGTTTAAACTCAGGGCCCTGGGCTTGTCTGGCTGGGGCTCTATCACTTAAGTCATACCTACAGCCTGGATTTTTGATGGTTATGTTGGAGATGGAGTCTAGCGAACTTTTCTACCCAGGCTAACCTCAAATTGGAGTCTTCCAGACCCCTCAGTCTCATGAGTAGCTAGGATCACATGCTTGACCTATAGAGCCTGTCTCCTCTTTAAAGTCTTTGTATTCATTGCTTTTGAATCTGCCTTGCTTGTCTACCACTCTGTGGCCAGCCAGGGACCAGGGAGACATCTGCGTCTCAGCTTGGTTCTTCACACTGTGTGGGATCCTATCTACATGCAGCTTAGGACCAAGCCCAGAACTTTCCCACATACCTCTCCTGTGCTGTCTTCCCAGGCTTCGGATTCCCTGGGGCTTTATGATTCTGTGGCCAGAAATCCAGAGCTTTATTTAAACCTGGTTCTGCTATGTGCTTCCTACAATCGATCCTAGCTGGGGCTAAGGAGTGAGAGGAGAAGGAATAGGAAGAGCGCTCCAGGAACCCTGCATCTCCAATCGGAGAGGGAGCCTCTCCTGCCTTGCAGTGCGGGATCTTACTCCTCTTGCTGTACTGGGGTTGGAGCCCTGCACAGTGGGGCTGCAGGGAGGGGGAGGGCACTTCCTGTCTCCCAGAGCCTAAGCCAGAGCCAGAGGCTCCTCCAGGAGCCCTCTGTCCACCCCCGTGTCCACCTCTGGAGCTAGGCAGAGTCAAGCCTGAGAGATTCTGGAGGGAAAGGAATGGGGAAACTCACCATTGGCGTGGTGGTACTGGGAATTCTGGCCCCCTGTCCAGCTGCCTCTTTTGGCCTTGGGAGTGCCGGTGGAGCTGCCCCCAGCTCTCTGGGGGCTGCCTTCCGGGAGGAGCAGCATGGTGGCGGTGTCTTCCTCCAGCCTCCAGAGGTGGTTGGGTGCTGGTTTGTGTGACGCCAAAGCCCGGGAACTTTGCCTCGTGGGCGATTCCGGAGTGTTCCTCCCTCGTTGATAAGGCTCAAGGCGTCCTCAGTGGGATCCTGTGAGGCACCAAACTCACTCTCCAAACATCTGCAACGCAGCAGGCTGGAGAGGCGCTGGGCGCACTTCCTGGCCCGCCCAGCAGGGGGCACCCGCAGGCCCAGCGTGGAGACAGGGGAGGTGGCCTTTCACCCTGCCTCCCCGCAGTCTATGGTCTCGGCTTTCCCCCATCACTCCTCCTTTCCTGTGTTAGTCTGCTCAGCTCCCACAGCAAAGTACCACAAACTGGGCAGCTCACACGACAGGAATCTATTGTCTCCCAGTTCAGAAGCCCAAGATGGAGGTGAGGCTGGGCCCGGTACGTCTGAAGTGTGAGTCAGATCCTGCCTCTGGTGGCTTCAGCAGCTCCTTCTGGAAACCTCCTCTGGCTTTGGCCTCCATCTTCTCCTGCTCTCCTCTGTGTGTGGCGGGGTTCAAAGCTCTTCTTCAAAGACTGGGAGGTGTGGGATGAGGGGGTTCCCTCTGTCTTAGGATGGCCTCTTCTCCACCAACGGCCCCTGCTGCGGCCCGGGTTTCCAGGGACGGCCGTGTCCCGAGGGGCTGGAGTCAGAACTCCAGCAGATGTTTTTGGGTGGTCAGCTGGAGGCTTTGGCCTGACTTCCTGGCTTTGCATTTGTCCGTGGGACATGCTCTGGGCACGGCGTGTGAGTGGAAGGGGACGTGGCCCACCTTCCTCCCTGCATGTGGGCCTCCCTCCTTTGCTCCTGCTCCCTACTACCAGAAGAATGGGGCCCGGCTTCGGGCTCTCCTTCAGCCTGGGTCGGTGGCCCTCGTGTGAATGGGAAGGAAAGAGCTGCAGGTGCCGCGGGTTCCTGAGACACCAGCGTCATTCATGGCTGGAGGGAACCATAGATACTCACTGGAAGCTGACATGACCAAAGCACTTACAGACTCCATCACACACCACAAAAATCATCTATTATTTTAAATACTATTGCTGATCATAAGAGCTTCGCAGAATCAACGTCTCCCTAATCTGATCAGCGGTGCATATGGAGTTAGGTGTGTGAGATCTGACTTCAGAAAGCCGATAAGTTACACAGAGAAGTTTCACTGCCTGTGCCAAGAGGCAGGGCCAACCAGGTGATGATCGGGTGCTTTGCCCAGTGCTGGAGACGGTCTGGGATTCCTGAAGAATGAACGAGGTGCCAGCCGGTGTCCCGATGGGCATTGGGAGCACAGAATGGAGCCGTGGCACCCCACCCTGTGGAGCCATCTGTATTTCCAACCTCTCCTGAATTCCACTCAGTCATCCCAGCTCTGGGGGCATTTGAGTCTGAAGAAGATTTGTCTCCTATTCCTTGTGTTTGGATTCCATTAGGAATCTAGACCTCTGATGTCCAGTGGAAAGGAGCATCTGGAGGGTGTTTATGTGGATGAGCAGGAACTTCCAGGCTGGATCTCAGCCATGCTGTAGCCCCAAGGGCTCCCAGGAAAGGCTTGGAACGGAGGAGCTCTTACACCTGAGCAGTGCCCGGCTTGGGAAGAGCGCAGAGCGTAGCAGGTGAGTGCGGATCCCGTTCGGCTGAGTACAACACCAGCCCCCATCTCACAGGAGAGGCAATCGAGGGAGCAAACGAGGCCCACAGATGGGAACTCAGCCCTGCCCTGGTCCTCGGGCTGCTCGATGTGAGATGAGCAGAGGCAGGCCAGACTTGCAGGGCTCTAAGGGGCCTTCTACCCATGCACTTCAGAGCTTAGGCTTGTGACCTTGCTGTCCCTGGTCATTTGGGGAAGGAAGGTTGGTCTGAGGAGACGTGCCTCCCACTGGAGGCCGAAACTGAGGTCCAGGTGTCTGCAGAGCTGGATCTCTGAGACCAGAGCGGGAACTGTCTTGGTCCCTCTGCATTTCCTGCTGGCTGTTGTCCTCATCGCTCCTTGGCCTGGAAACCATTGATGTTTCGCTGTGACCTCTGTCTCCCTCTGTAACCTGTGACCTCTGCCCTGTGACTTCCTGCTTTGTTTTATGAAGACACCATTATGCGATCAGGGAGCACTATGATTCCGTCCAGCCTCATCTCACTTAACGAACAGTACATGCAAAGGCCCCGTTCCTGCCCACGGTCACAGACTGAGCTAGACGGCCATGGACTTGGCAGGGGAGCCCTGCTCAGCCCCCACGCAGAGCAGGACACAGAAGGGGGTTGGAGGAATAGCGCGATTACGGTCTGCTCCGTGTGGCCCATCCCTGACCCCGGCTGGGTGTTGGAGTTGGAAATCTCACTTTGGGGAGGGGGGAGGACTCTGCCTCCCTTTTCTCTGCCCAGAAGCCTCAGTTGAGGTGAGGAAACTGCTCTGCTGTGGGGACGGAGGATGGATCTCGCATCCTCCGGTGATCAGAGCGGCCCCCACGCTGTCAGCGCTTTGTGGAGCAGTCACTAACGGCTCTTCCGCGGGACGTATCCGAGGAGATCAATGGCCAATTCTCCACGAAAGCGGCCCTTGCTAAAAACCACACTTGGAGCTCTCTAGTTCTCCACTCTGGCTTTTATGATCCAGATTAGTTTTCTTGAACCAGGGACTACAGATCAATATGTTTCAGGGGAGCTGCGGCCCGGAGGGGCCCCTCGACCAGGCGGCCTGTCGAGTGCTGCTCACTATTTTAGACACTTAACAAGCTATTGGTGCCTGGAGGGCCCTTGGCGAGGCGAACTGACAGGACCTGAAAGCCAGGGAGTCCGCCGAGGGAAAAAGGCTATCTTCAACTTTTAATTGAGAAAGTGTCTGGCTCCGGTTTCCGCAGGGTGGCTGCCTTTCCATAGATCACTCTCCTGAAGGCAGGAGACGGGGAGGGGCTGGATTCACGGGTAATGTCTTTGATGGTGTGTGTGTGTGTGTGTGTGTGTGTGTGTGTGTGTGTGTGTGTGTGTGTGTGTGTGTGTGTGTGTGTGCGTGTGTGTGTGCGTGCGTGTGTGCACATGTGCAGGAGATGAGGCTTGAACCTAGGCCCAGGTGCTGTCCCTCAGCTTTATCCTCAAGACTAGCCCTCTACCACAGCTTCACTTCCAGATTTTTTTGCTGGTGAATTGGAGATAAGAATCTCACAAGCTTTCTGTCCCAAGTGAGATCTGAATCCTGAGCCTTAGATCTCAGCCTCCCGAGTGCCCGGATTCCAGGCACCTCTGAAGAGACGGACTCTCCCTCCCGTGTTTGCAGGCGGTGTCCTTCTGCAGAGTGCTGGTGGCAGGCGGGGAGGTGGAGCCCCCACAGTGTCTTGGCTTGGGGGGGGTGTACACGTCCCTGTGGCTCAGCCGTGTGGAATGAGCCGGAACAGAGATGATGATCTGGGCCGCGTAGCTTTCCCGGGCTCGGTTTGGAAGAGTGCTAGCATCTGGAGCCTCCTCCGTGTGCTTTGCATGGACGTGCATCTAGCTTTTGGATACTGGCTCCACTCCAATGCCTTCCCAGAGCAGGTGGCTTCCTTGGGAATGTTCTGGAAGGCAACTCTGGGTTCTCACTCTGCAAGTGACTCAGAGAACTTCAAATAAGTCTTGTGCGTCATGGAGGTGGCTCCCCGGACAGGGTGGCAGGTAGGATAGTGGGGCCGCAGAGCCCGGCTCCTCTCTCCCAGTTATCTGGGAGAACTTTGCAAATCGCTTGAACTCCCCCCCCCCCCCGCCGCACACTCCCCGCAACCCCCCCCCCCACCGCAGGACCCAGGCTTAGCCTCTGGAACACTCAGGAGCGGATTCCACTCCTCTTCCTGTCCCCAGGGCCCGCGGCTCAGTGTCAGGACAGCCGGGTCACAGCAGCTGAGGAGCTTCAAGGTCCACTGGAGCGTGGCCTGTGATTTCTGTTCCCTGCGTGACCAATGGCCCGTGTGTTGCCGGAAATGTTGACAGTCATGTGTCAGCGGCAGCAAGTTACCACTGAAGGCGAGGCCAGAGAGAAGTCCGGATTCTAGAAGCCTCTGGCCACCACATCTACTGCCCCCGGGGAACTGTACGAGCCAGACGGTGAAGACGCTGTTGCCCGACACGCTGCTGTGACTCCCGGAAAGCCAGGCTGTCCAGGGAGGAGCCAGTGCTTCCCTTCTTCCCGAACCTTCCAGAATTCTCTGCTGAGAGCGTGTTGGGCTTCCCAGGCTGCCTTGAGGGAAGAAGGCCCGCTTTGGAGAGAGGAACTTGGTCCACCGATTGCAAGTGCTGGTCCAGCCAGCCGCCCTTTCGACTTTCATTTATTCGTTGTTTCCCAACAAGTCTTCGAGGAGCTCCGGGAGGCAGGCTGCTCGGTGTGCAGCTTCCTGTCCTGACACTGCGGGGCGGGGGGGGAGGGAGGGGGAGCAACTTCACGTGCATGTGCTTGCACACACCCACACACACTCACACCCCTTCCCCCCACAGAGCTCTGTTTAGGGGGCTCCAAGAGAAGGCCAGGGGTCAGCTCAGGGGCGGGGCTGGAGGCTGCAGTAGACTGGGTGGCAGAGACCCACGGGTCTGGGTGAGGTGGAGGAGCAGCTGGCTCTGAGGAGTCACTGCAGGTGGGGAGGGCAGGGAGGACAGTGCCAAGGGCTGGGGCAGGGGGTGGCAGGCGGCACGGGGTGCAATCAGGCTGATGTGAGGTTGGAGACTTGACATGGCAGTCAGAGCTGGAATTCCCGTGTGTTGAGAGTCCTGAGAGAATTTTGAGCTAGGAAGGGACTGGGTCTGATTCATGCGTGGAAATATCTCTTGGCCACTGGGTGGTGCTGTTCGTCCCCAGATACCTGGTGCGTGGAAAGGGCTTTGACCTTGACCCTGCTCTCCATGGAATTGTGGGTATGCACGTGGTAGATATCATGCCTAGGACCACAAGCACCACCTGGAGACCACCCCAACGGCCTGGGCAGCCTGGCTTTGAGCAGCACACCGCCGTCAGATGGGGCCTCTGGGCAGTCCCAGTGAGAGACAAAGTGCACCAGGGAGAGGCACGTGATTTGCATAGGAGGACTACATTTCCCAGCCTCCCTTGTGATATGCCTGGGGTCATGTGACTGAGTCTGGCCCATGAGAAGTGTATGTACAAGGTAAGAGCATCAGGTAGTTGAGTCCTAGGACTGGGGGAAGCCAGGTTCAGAGATGCCTGTCAAGGAGAGACATCGGCTCTGCCCTTCTCTGAGATGCTTTGACCACCACAAGGTGCCTTCTGATCTGGTCCTGTTTGTTTCGGCAACTAGGGAGTGCTCCCCTGACTCACACCTCTCTCTAGGTCCTGTCTTTCCCAGAGGACAAAGGGAGAGGAGGAGGGTGAACCGACCAGTCTTCAGAAGAGAAACTGGTTCTCATGGTCCCTCAGGCTGGGGGACTCGACCAGCTTTGGTTCACCATGTTCTGAGTCACATAAAGGACCGTTAATAAAGGACACAGATCACAGCTGTCCCCTCAGGGGCAGGGCCAACATGGGTACTAAAATCTGTAGACACTCAAGTGCCTTATGTAAAAATGGCATGGTATTGGCACATCCCTGGCACATCCTGCCGTAGAATTTAAACCATCTACAGAAGCCTCGTAGTACCTAGCACAAGGCAAAGCCGTGCACACAGAGGATGCCTGCCTTGCTTAAGGAAAGAGAGGGAAGTGTCTGCAGGACCTGCCAAGGGCCAACTGCCCGGGACATGAATGGGGGTCTGGTGAGCCTGCTCACACACCCAGGGCTGGGGCACCTCTGAGGGCCCGCGAGGGGCGGGGCCTTGGCAGGGTGCCCGAGCGCGTGCGGACTCCTCCTTTGATAGGACTCGGTGCCTGTCATGTGACAAGTCCCGCCCTTACGGAGTTTTGGGAGATGTGTTCTGAATATTCCTGAACTAAGGTTGGTTGGATCCCCAGATGTGAAACTCATAAGAACGAAGGGCTGAGGTGTGCCTGCCCATTTGTTTTGTCCCAAGGAAGTTATCTGGCAGAAAAAGGGAAGACAGCAGTCAGAAGAGCCCAAGAGTCTTTCCGGAAGATCGTGGGTTACAGCAGTGACCCACGCTGCGCCTGTTTGTCCTCATCGGAGTGACCTTGCCTGCGTGGTAATGGAAACCCGGGCCCCTCCAGGCCCCTCCCCTGACTCTGGGGGGCTCCTGCGTCAGTTTCCAGCCGAAAACCTTTCATTTGCTCCTCACGGTTCTGCCAGTCATCACTCACCAAGCTTGTTCCAGACCAATTAAATGCCACTTGTACTTTAATGTAGTCATTTAGTTCAATACTCTTAATTATTTTTCAAAAGTTAAAAGCACATTGATGATTTGTGATTGGTTCTGGTGAAATCTGGCTGAGTGGCTCTCATGTGGAGAGGCGCTGTGTCACGGTCACCTGTGTTCCGCCCGGCCGTGGGGTCTGGCGTGGAGTGGCACCATGCCATGTCCTCCTGTGCGCCGTGGCACTCCAGGGCTCTTGGCATCCTGGAGGAGGTGGGTGTGGGGTGTGGCCCCCTCTAGCCAGATTCTGCCAGGACCCTGAAGGCAGTGATTGAGGATCGGGACTTTTCTGCCAGAGAGGAGACCTGTGTCCTCGCACGCCATCTTGTTCACTGGTACTGGAGTCCAGGCTGGGCGCTGGTGGACACAGGCTGTGTGGTGGGCGGGCACTCCCTGGCAGACATCTCCCTGGGCTGCTTAGGGAAGCAGGTAGGGCCCGTGTGCCAAGTTCACCAGCAAACCTTCCTGCCTTCCTGTTGCTCTCAAGTCTTAGTGGGACATGGGTGATGGGGGAGGCAAGTCATTCCAGGGACAGAGGGCGCCGTGGCCCGGAGAATTTGGGGGATACGTAGGGGCTGAGGCTGGAGCTGGACTTTCTGCGAGTGGCAGTGGGCATAGAGGTTCACACGTAGCAGGGGAGCCTTCCCTCTGGCTCAGGGCAGGCTCTGCATCCCGGAAGTAGGATGCCGGGGCCCGGCTTGGACAGGATTGACAGGTGCTCATAAACATGGGTCTCAGAAACCCTTTGTGGCTTTCATTTGCTTCTTATTAGCACGTGGTACTGGTTACATATGACGGGAACTCAGCACGCTGTGTCCGTACGTGTACCTGGCACTCTCTGAACACACCCAACCACACTGTGTCTTGAAAGCGAGTGAGAGCCCCACTGTGCGCTCGTTCATTCTCACCAGTCGTCTCTGTGGATATTTGCCTCATTAAGGACAAAACCTGGGAAATTCCAAACGTACATATTTTTTAATTCACTTAAGAGCAACGAAACTGGGTGTTGTGGTTAACGCCTATGCTCCTACCGACTCGGGAAGCCCAGTTCAATGCCACACCAACCCAAACACTCCCACGATCTCACGTCAGCCAAGAGCTGCTAGGTATGATGGCAAGCACCTGCCAGCCTGGCTCTGAGGCAAACATACACAGGAGGTGCACAGTCCAGACCGGCCTGGGCCTAAATGCAAGGCCGTATTTGAGAAATAACAAGCCAAAAGGGCTGGGGGGACGGGGCACGGGTCAAGGGGTAGAGTGCCTGCTTTGCAAGCACAAGTTCCGGAGTTCAGACTTCAGTGTTACCAACTAAAACCTCACTGGCAATAAGCCCCATGTGTCCTGTAGGATACATCACAGATCTAAAGAAGGATGATGCTTCCCCTCCCCCGGCCCAGGCTGTGGGAAGCGCCGTGTCATTCTTCGGACTGGCTCAGCTTGAGCACCTCCTTGGTGCTCAGCTAACTGGGGGACGCCAGAATTCAGAGCGACTTCTCCATTCAGTCTGTCACAGGGTGCCGTCTTGTACAACATATGAAGAAAATAGGGATCCATGCAGATGAGCCTTTGGGAAGGAGTGTTGGGAACGCTTTTTCCAGGATTGTAGATTTTCTGCCCCCATGCTAAACTGAACATCAACATGTGGCAGACTTTTAAAGGCTAGTTTCAGTGGGGGGCTAGAAGCCGTGTAGCTCCAGGTTCTACTCTGCCGCATCACAACCCGCTCCTTGGAGGGAATTCTTTTAACCCATATGTGATTTTTGCCACGTCACACTCTGACATTGAGAAAATAACATTTAGCTAGTTGGCTGCCAGTGCCTCATGCCTGTAATCATGTCTACTCAGGAGTCTGAGATCTGGGGATCATGGTTCAAAGCCAGCCTTCCAGGTCCTGGGTGGCTGACAGTCAGTCTCCTGTGTTGGGTGCCGGTCCTCTGATGGTCTAACCATTCACTTGGAAGCTGGAGCTCAGGCACTGGTAACAAGCGCTGGGGGGTTGCGGCCTCACTTCGTGTATTTTGCGGAAAGTTCTGCTGAATCTCCCAGTCAGTGCGGCCTCAGCCACTTTTCACTCAGCTACCAATGGTTCCTCCAAGAAGGGACTCAATTCACTCACGGCTCGAGCGTGTTTCCCAAATGTTCTCATTCGCTTTGTGCCAGGATTGTCTCCCGCACAGTTCCTGCTTAATCCCTTGGAAGACTAAAATATGTATTTGAACCCAAGGCTGAGATGTAGTGCGATGAGCGGCGTCTGGCTCTCCAGAGCTTCTGATCGTTATGCTCTGTCCACCAGGCCCAGGGAGGCAGGTGGATGTGTGTGTGGGGGGGCAGGGGTGGGGACAGCCTGGACTCCCCTGCCTAGGTCCAGGGGCTCTTGGGGCTGTTCTGGCTTCAGGTGAATCTGGGATTGGATTCTCCAGTGGAAGTGGCTTGGGGCTTTGACTCATGGCCCAACGACTGGAAAGGAGAGGCACTGGGCCCCCCTGACTGTGGAGCTGCTGAGGGAACGGGGAGCAGAGCCCCCAGGGCACCCGCATGTCCACCTGACTCTCCGGCCTCCTTGCTGCAGCCTGCGTTTTCATGGGTAGGCCCAGGCTGAGTTATCCCAGTTGGAGCAGGCTTCCTTCCCTGGGCCTGGGACTCTGACTCCTGCTTGCTGTCCCCTGATCAGCCCGTGTGCAGGGGCCGGCTCTGTCCCTTTCCAGCCCTGCTTGCAGGATGAACAAAGTCTCTCTTCTGTGTTCTTGGTGTCTCTGCCTCTCTCTCTCTCTTCCTGATCTGCCCCTGTCTCCCTCGTGGGTGTCACACCTGTGAACCTTGTGTGAACACTCCTTCCCCTGGGTGTGTCTGGGCCCGGGCACTGGGTAGCCAGGTCTGTCATTAGCAGAGAGGACCTTGAGCTGCCCAGGGCAGGTCCTTCAAGAACAGCAGCTGCGGGGCCACAGAGCCAAAGCGCCCCTTGTCGCCCCTTCCCAGATTCAAGATGGGGGCAAAGGAGACATTCACGACCGCAGTTCCACTGGTGTCCTGGCCTTTGTGCCATCCACAGGGGATGTGTCCACGGCAGGGGGCCTGGGAATGAGAGCCGCTGCCCTGTGCCCAGTGTGCTGAGGACCTCAGATCTGCTTCCAGAAGGCCAGGGAGTCGGGGGAACCGGCGCTCCAGGTGGCAGGAAGATGACCAGCTCATCTTGTGCACAGAAGGTCAGTTCAGTGCTTCCCTGGCCGCAGGAGATGGAGACAGAACCTGGCTGCCATGTCCTCCAGCTTCTGGCACCTTTTCGCTTGGCCCGTTCTGCGGTGGGAATCTGGGAGCTAGTCTTCTGTAGGAAGAGGAGGGTGGTGCTGTGTTGAATACAGGCGTGCTCATCTTGGTCTGGTTTCTGTGGCTGAAGGGCCCATTCTCTAGGGAGCTCTGGATTCCGGCTCCCCACGAAGGAGCTGTTTCACCTTACGTGATGTGCTACCACAACTGTGCAATAAATACATGTTGGCAGTGCAAATTCCAAACCTTCAACCATTCATGTAGCTATGCAAATGCCCCACGTCTGGGAGACGTGGTGCTGAGGGCCGAGCAAGAGGTCCATTCCCATCATGGGGAAGCGCGAGCTGGGGCCTAGGGGTAGGCTTCTGCGTCCTCACTGCATCGCAAGGCCATTATTATCATCTCCCGCATTCACTGCTGTGCAGGATGGAGCTGTGTACCAGAGCCTCTGCTACCTGGGATCAGGTGAGGCTGGAGGGACTCCCAGGTGGAGGCCTACGATCTGAGTTTCTTTCCAGGAAAGTGGCGTGAATTTTGTGTCTGGGTCTGGGGGTTAGTCTATTGCTTCTGAGTCTCCATTCATTGTATCTGTCTCGAACGTACGCGGTGGACAGCTGGGCTGGGCCAGTCAGATTTCCCATAGCTCAGTGATGGAATATCTGAGAAAACCACTTCGGGTGGGGTAGGATTGATCATGTTTCCTGGTTTCAGAGGTCTTGGCCTGTCAAGGAAGAAGAGGCCATGGCGGAACAGAGGGAGGGCGGTGAGCGGGACAGCAAGCTTGCACGAGGGCCCCCTGCACCCCGGGCCTTGGAGTATGGGTGGGACGGCCAGTGTTCTAGCACGGGACGTCTTTTCCCACTACTCAATCCTCCGTAGACTCCCTCTAAGACACACCCAGGGGTGTGGCTCACTGACTCTCCAGGGCTTCATCCAACCTTAGTGACAGCCAGGATTAACCAGCATACAGGTCAGGTTAACCAGTGCACACGACTAGTCAGGTTAACCAGCATACATGACTAATCAGGTTAACCAGCATATACAGCTAGTTGGATTAACCAGTGTACATGACTAGTCAGATTAATCAGCATATACTACTAGTCAGATTTACTAGCAGACACAACTAGTCAGATTAAGTATCATACATGACGAGTCAGATTAACCAACGTACACGAGGAGACACACACGAACTTGAGGCCTATGTGCCGGGGTCCAGGAGCACCCAGCCTGGGTGTTGTCAGGTGGCTTTCCACTCCTCCACGCGTCACCTCTCCGCTTGGCCTACTGACTGCTCCCTGCCAGCTTTGCTCTCTTGTGTAGCTCCTGGTCAAGGTATGAGTTTGTTTCAGCCTGTTAGAGTTTGAGGAAAATGCTGGGTGGCTCAGCCTAGGTGTATATTTTTTGATGTGTTCGGAGGGAAACAAGCACAACGCTGGAGACCAGTGAGAGGAGGCATCTGACTCAGTTTGCTGCTCTGAAATCTACCTTCAACAATGACTGATCTTGCTCTACACCCTTGGGGAAACTTGGAATGGGGAAACAAACGCGCGCGCGTGTGTGTGTGTGTGTGTGTGTGTGTGTGTGTGTGTACACACCCACTGGGGCTTGAACTCATGGCCTGGGAGGTTTGAGCTGTGATCTTCAGGTCTCAACCTCCTGAGGAGCTGGGATGATAGGCACGAGCCACTGGTGTGTGGCTAAGGGAAATGTTTTCTTTTCCTCCCACCTTGGGGATGTGGCACCCGACTCCCTCCATCCACGCAGGCTCCTCCCTTCCCTCACGAGTCTTTCCTGTGACTTTGTAAGTCATTAAATGGTATCCCTGCTCCTCACTCCCCACTTTTTTTGGTCAATTGTAGGGCTTGAACTCTGGGCCTGGGCGCTGTCCCTCAGCTCTTCAGCTCAAGGCGAGCGCTCTACCACTTGAGCCACAGTGCCACTTCTGGTTTTCTGAGTGGTTTATTGGGGATAAGAGTCTTACAGGCTTTCCTGTCCTGGCTGAGTTTGAACCAGGGTCCTCAGATCTCAGCCTCCTCAGTAGCTAGGATGACAGGCGTGAGCCACCGGTGTCCAGCACTCCCCAGGTTAATGGTCCATGCGGCTGCTTGGGGCACCAAGGCGGCATGTGTCCCATAGCACTGGAAGTGGATGGTGCCAAGTGCCCAGGGGCACAGCGGTGTCCGGGAAGCTTCTGGAATGAGCTTTCCTGGGTGTGGAGTGCTGATCACTCAGAACCTCACAGATTTCTCCTCCTTCCCTGCTCCTCACCCCACTTCCTCGGCCTGCCTGGCTCCTCTGCTGGCCTCTGTCTCCCTCCCTCCCTCCCTCCCTCCCTCCCTCCCTCCCTCCCTCCCTCCCTCCCTCCCTCCTTTCTTCCCTCCCTCCTTTCCTCCCTCCCTCCCTCCCTCCCTCCCTCCCTCCCTCCCTCCCTCCCTCCCTCCCAAGTCCTTTCTCAAGGCTGCTCCCTCCTCCCATCCCTGAGCCATCTTCACAGAGAGTGCACTTTGGGCTCTGGAGAAAATGGCATCTATCACTGGAGAAGCAATGGCCTCCATCACAATGCAGGCTTGGGAGACACTCAGGCCTGCAGAGCAAGTGACCGGTGTCCCCCAACTCTGCGAGCGGTGGTGTCCCCCAGTCCTGTGAGTGGCTGGGATCCCCCAGTTCTTTGCGCTCACTCAGCAGGAAGTTCACACAGCCCCACTCTCTTTTGTTGCCTGGTGCTCGGCTAAGGAGCAGCCTGTGCAGCCCATCTCTGCCCGGATGTGGTCTTCGGGGTTCCCAGGGATGGATCAGAGCCTCATGAATTCACGCCCAGCGACCCAGGGCGCGGAGTCCTTTCCTGTGGCTGAGCAGGGCCTTGGAGCTGCGGAAGGGGCATCAATCCTCGTTTTATGTGGGGGAGACAGGCGGAGGAAAGGCACACTTGCCATTTAATGTAACTAAATGTCATTCCACGCCCCCTGTATTGCCGCTCGGCGGAAAGCAACGGGGACCCGGCTGAGGGGGAAGAAAGCGGCTCTCTAACCTGATTCATAACCCTCAGCTCCTATTTATCATAAAATCATTTACAGCTCCATAAAATGTGTTAATTTGGCGGCCGGTGATGTATGTCTTTGATTTAGGAGCTGACATTTGTGCCGGTGGCTGCTCAGTGGGTGCTGCCGCCGATGAGCAGGGGCGGGCCGAGTCCTGATGCTCAGCGGCCAGCGGCCAGCGGTGCGGGCTTGTGGCGGATGGGGTGTGGGGGAGACGCAGGGGACCTGGGACGTGGGGAGCAGATTCCATGCATCTGTACCCCAAGGCGCAGGGGGGCTGCTGACGCTCCGTTCCCATCCCAGAACTCTGCGGCCTGTTTGAAACGGTCGCCATCAATTCTCTCCGTGTGTCCTGTCTGGTCGTAGGGGACTTACCGAACAACTATTGTGTGCCAGGGCAGGGCGAGGGCCGGGGGAGGAAGGCAGGATGGGCTTTCCAGCAGATCTTTACCCAGCCTCCTGAGTGTGTGTTGGTCGTCTTGAGGGCTGAGGAGAGAAGAAAGAAACGGGGGTGCTGCTAGGCACCCCTCTGTCCCCCTCTTTTCAGTGTCCTTCCTGAGTCCCGAGCGGGGAAGCTGTCCAGACACTGACACCTGGCCAGCCTCGTTCTGGAGGGGGCAGGAAGGAGGAGAGTGGAGGTAGGCGGGGCTTTGGGGGCAGAAGGAAAGCCAGGCTTGACTGTGGTACAGTGGGGTGTCTTCCAAGTCCCCCCATTGTCCTCACGTGGTCAGTGCCCAGCTCCCCTTCCTCTCGGCGGGCTTCTTCTTTATGAACTCAAAAGGTAAAATGCCAGTGCTCCTCAGATCTTCGTTCCTCTGTAGTTTATTAAAAAACAAAATGCACAGCAAATCATTTTTATGAGCAATTAAGCGTCCCTCTAATCTGTACGTGGGGGGCCCGGCTGCCAAATGGATGGGCGCTGGCCGGCTTGGGGGCTGTGCTGATTTCTTTGGCTCGTGCCCTCTCCCCCCCCAGCGGAGCTCCCATCTCCACTCCCCTCAGTGAACAAGGTAAACGTTTCCATTTGCCAGTCTCAGGAGGAAGGGTGGTTTATATTCTGGGCACCAAGCATTTTTATTTGCCAATATTTTCTCCTCTCCATAAGAACGGTTGGTTCATAACTTTTGTTATTGCAGAATATTATTTACAGATCTCCGTGTAAGGGGAACCGGCTGGGGGAATATTTGTTGGCGTGGTCCCCTGTCTCTCCCCCCCTCCCCCAAGTTCCTCCCCTGCCAAGTCTGTAAATAAACCCTTCCCTTGATTCTGAAGGGCCACATCCATCAGCCTTAGCCACAAGTACACGATGGAGAAGCTTATTTCCTTCTGTTTTCGGAACATTTACTCTTCATTTTGCTGCCGGGAGAATGAAGCACTCTTATCATGAGCGCTTGGGACAGCCGAAGGACCCACTTGGGTCCATCAAGAAGATGCTTCCGGATAGGCGACTGGAGCCCAGCTCTCTTCTGCTTTGGTGGGTCTTCTGTGTGGCCTGGAGATCGTGAGCAGTCTGGCCAACTTGTACTCCGCAGACTCCTACTTTGAACAGTCACAACCATCAAGGCAATAAAGACTGTGCTAACAGCAGCCGTCAAAGCTGCTGTGTGGGGTACACTTCCCTGGTGTTTAAACTTATTCATAACAACAGTCTTACAAAAGTCAAAAATATATCAATCTGTAAGATCGGTCAGCTTTTTATGAGTAGTTTATTGGAGTTAAGAGTCTCACAGACGGGCTGGGAAGGTGGCTCAGTGGTAGAGCGCTTGCCTTGCATGCCTGAGGCCCTGGGTTCGATTCCTCAGCACCACATAAGCAAAAAGAAAAAAGCCGGAAGTGGAGCTGTGGCTCAAGTGGTAGAGTGCTAGCCTTGAGCTGAAGAGCTGAGGGACAGCGCCCAGACCCAGAGTTCAGGCCCCACGAGCGGACCCCCCCCACACACAAAAAAAAGAGTCTCACAGACTTTCCTGCTTGGGGTGGCTTTGAACCGTGATCCTCAGATCTCAGCCTCCTGGGTAGTTGTGGTTACAGGTGTGAGCCACTGGTGCTGGCGTGGTGAGGTCTGTCTTTTTCATGGCCTGATCACTGAATACTCTTAGGTCTTTGATTCTCAGAATCCTTTTCCCCCTACTTGCAGCGAGGGCAGAGAGCCTGATTGCTAGCTGAGGGTGTGGCCGGGACCTTCTCACGTGGACCTTGCCAGGAGTGACCTGGCCCCTCTCCTTGAGCTCCTCAAACCCGTGTCTGAGCGCTGAGAGAATAGGGAGAGCTCTCTGTTCTTCCGATGCCCTGGCTCAGGATGGGGGGAGGCAAACCCACCTCCAGGAAAGCTGAACCCAGGAGTCATTTCCAGAAGCATCGCTCTCACAGACACGCGGCTTGAGCAGGGTTTCGAGTGTTTTCCTTACTGGCGGAGCTCCGTGGGTAAGTCTGGGGCCGGGGAGTCAGCAGAATACAAGCATTCTCAGCTAAGCTGTCACAGGGTGGGGCCCTGTGATTTAGTCTGTGTGCCAGAGGGAAGGATGGCATGTCCCCTCCCCCATCCCTGGATTTACGCCTGCTCTCTGGCCATAGGGTGGTATTGGCACAATGTCCCTTCTATTTCTTCCCACCCACCTGTTCTCCTGCAAATGCCGGGTGTGGGCCTCCTGGCTCAAGTTGAGCGTGGGGCTGGTGCTGAGTGTGGGTTCTGTGCCCGCAGAGCACGGTGTCTCAGAGGTAGGGGGACTCCTCGCCATCTTGGACTCCAGTGCAGCCCTTGTGCCATTTGAATCCTGCCTGTGGCCCTTTTGCAAATTCCACAGGAGCTGAAATGAACCAATGAATGAATGGATGGATGAATGAATGACTAGAAAGCTAGAGATAGACACAGGGAGGTGGGAGGAGCGGCAGGAGTGGCGTGCAGGGCACAGGCCCACCCTTCCTCCCCGTGTGCAGGGCACAGGCCCACCCTTCCTCCCGACGGGCAGGGCACAGGCCCACCCTTCCTCCCTGTGTGCAGGGCACAGGCCCACCCTTCCTCCCCGCGTGCAGGGCACAGGCCCACCCTTCCTCCCGACGGGCAGGGCACAGGCCCACCCTTCCTCCCCGCGTGCAGGGCACAGGCCCACCCTTCCTCCCCGCATGCAGGGCACAGGCCCACCCTTCCTCCCCGTGTGCAGGGCACAGGCCCACCCTTCCTCCCTGCGTGCAGGGCACAGGTCCACCCTTCCTCCCGACGGGCAGGGCACAGGCCCACCCTTCCTCCCCGCGTGCAGGTCACAGGCCCATCCTTCCTCCTGACGGGCAGGGCACAGGCCCACCCTTCCTCCTGACGGGCAGGGCACAGGTCCACCCTTCCTCCTGACGGGCAGGGCACAGGCCCACCCTTCCTCCCTGCGTGCAGGGCACAGGCCCACCCTTCCTCCCCGTGTGCAGGGCACAGGCCCACCCTTCCTCCCTGTGTGCAGGGCATAGGCCCACCCTTCCTCCCTGTGTGCAGGGCACAGGCCCACCCTTCCTCCTGACGGGCAGGGCACAGGCCCACCCTTCCTCCCTGCGTGCAGGGCACAGGCCCACCCTTCCTCCCGACGGGCAGGGCACAGGCCCACCCTTCCTCCCGATGGGCAGGGCACAGGCCCACCCTTCCTCCCTGCGTGCAGGGCACAGGCCCACCCTTCCTCCTGACGGGCAGGGCACAGGCCCACCCTTCCTCCCTGCTTGCAGGGCACAGGCCCACCCTTCCTCCCCATGTGCAGGGCACAGGCCCACCCTTCCTCCCTGTGTGCAGGGCATAGGCCCACCCTTCCTCCCTGTGTGCAGGGCACAGGCCCACCCTTCCTCCCCGTGTGCAGGGCACAGGCCCACCCTTCCTCCCTGCGTGCAGGGCACAGGCCCACCCTTCCTCCCGACGGGCAGGGCACAGGCCCACCCTTCCTCCCGATGGGCAGGGCACAGGCCCACCCTTCCTCCCTGCGTGCAGGGCACAGGCCCACCCTTCCTCCTGACGGGCAGGGCACAGGCCCACCCTTCCTCCCCGTGTGCAGGGCACAGGCCCACCCTTCCTCCCTGCGTGCAGGGCACAGGCCCACCCTTCCTCCCTGGTGCAGGGCACAGGCCCACCCTTCCTCCCCGTGTGCAGGGCACAGGCCCACCCTTCCTCCCGACGGGCAGGGCACAGGTCCACCCTTCCTCCCGACGGGCAGGGCACAGGCCCACCCTTCCTCCTGACAGGCAGGGCACAGGCCCACCCTTCCTCCCCGTGTGCAGGGCACAGGCCCACCCTTCCTCCCCGCGTGCAGGGCACAGGCCCACCCTTCCTCCCCGTGTGCAGGGCACAGGCCCACCCTTCCTCCCGATGGGCAGGGCACAGGCCCACCCTTCCTCCTGACGGGCAGGGCACAGGCCCACCCTTCCTCCTGACAGGCAGGGCACAGGCCCACCCTTCCTCCTGACGGGCAGGGCACAGGCCCACCCTTCCTCCCCGTGTGCAGGGCACAGGCCCACCCTTCCTCCTGACGGGCAGGGCACAGGCCCACCCTTCCTCCCCGCATGCAGGGCACAGGCCCACCCTTCCTCCCGATGGGCAGGGCACAGGCCCACCCTTCCTCCCGATGGGCAGGGCACAGGCCCACCCTTCCTCCTGACGGGCAGGGCACAGGCCCACCCTTCCTCCTGACAGGCAGGGCACAGGCCCACCCTTCCTCCTGACGGGCAGGGCACAGGCCCACCCTTCCTCCCTGTGTGCAGGGCACAGGCCCACCCTTCCTCCTGACGGGCAGGGCACAGGCCCACCCTTCCTCCTGACGGGCAGGGCACAGGCCCACCCTTCCTCCCCGCGTGCAGGGCACAGGCCCACCCTTCCTCCCCGTGTGCAGGGCACAGGCCCACCCTTCCTCCCTGTGTGCAGGGCACAGGCCCACCCTTCCTCCCTGTGTGCAGGGCACAGGCCCACCCTTCCTCCCCGCATGCAGGGCACAGGCCCACCCTTCCTCCTGACGGGCAGGGCACAGGCCCACCCTTCCTCCCCGCGTGCAGGGCACAGGCCCACCCTTCCTCCCTGTGTGCAGGGCACAGGCCCACCCTTCCTCCCTGTGTGCAGGGCACAGGCCCACCCTTCCTCCCTGGTGCAGGGCACAGGCCCACCCTTCCTCCCGACGGGCAGGGCACAGGCCCACCCTTCCTCCCGACGGGCAGGGCACAGGCCCACCCTTCCTCCCCGCATGCAGGGCACAGGCCCACCCTTCCTCCTGACGGGCAGGGCACAGGCCCACCCTTCCTCCCGACGGGCAGGGCACAGGCCGGTTGGCACTCCTCACCATCCAGGATACGTTTGATTTTGTGTGTGATTTCTGGTTTCTTAAGAACCTTGTCTCCCTTTTGTGTGACGGCTCACCCTGTCATGCTGTCTACTCAGGGGGACCTTGGTCTAAACGTTGCCTGGGCAAATGTTCCTGAGACCCTTCGAGTACCCTCCAGGTGTGGTAGAGGTGGCGATGTTGGCTGGTTACCCGCACTGCCCCGGGCAGTCCTGGGTCCTTGGAGCTCCCGCTGCCCAGGCCCATGGCCAAGCAGAGCCAATCTCCCAGCTAAGAGCGGAGACTGACCTGGACGGAGGCTCGTGGGATTGGTGGGGAGGTTGAGGGGAGGGGAGAGGGGAGGGAGGGGTCGGGAACAACGGACAGACATCAGAGCACAGCTCTGTTAGGGAACACCGTGGAGAGTGAGCAGAAAGCCGCCCCAGTGAGAGCCGGGCAGGGCGGAAGAGGGCAGCAGCTCTCCCCTCCCTTCTTTCCCCCTTTTTATTTTATTTCCGCAGCTTTATTGAGGTATAACTCACGCGCCATACTGTACACCGTTTAAAGCGCACAATTCACCGGTTGGTGGCAGATCCATAGAGTGGTGGAACTGTCACCCAAATCCATTTTTGAGCATTCTCATTACCCCGTAGCTGCTTGCTCCCCCTGCTCCCAGCCCCTCCCCGTCCCTGGCGCTGCTAAGTGAGCTTCCCTCCACGTGTTTGCCTGCTCAGGACTTTTGTCTTAGTCTCTTCTGTCTTGGTAGCATATCCTTTAGACAATTGTTTATAAACCATAGGATTTTCTCACTCCCGGTTTGGAGGCCATGAAGCCAAGGTGAAGGTCCCAGCATATGTGGAGTGTGGTGAGGCTGCTGGGGGCCAGGTGGGGGCCAGGTGGGGGTCAGGTGGAGGCCATGTGGGGGTCAGGTGGAGGTCAGGTGGGGGTCAGGTGGGGGTCATGTGGAGGTCATGTGGAGGCCAGGTGGAGGTCAGGTGGGGGTCAGGTGGAGGTCAGGTAGAGGCCAGGTGGAGGCCAGGTGGAGGTCAGGTAGAGGCCAGGTAGAGGCCAGGTGGAGGCCAGGTGGAGGTCAGGTAGAGGCCAGGTGGAGGCCAGGTGGAGGTCAGGTAGAGGCCAGGTGGAGGTCAGGTGGAGGCCAGGTGGAGGTCAGGTAGAGGCCAGGTGGAGGCCAGGTGGAGGCCAGGTAGAGGCCAGGTGGAGGCCAGGTAGAGGTCAGGTGGAGGCCAGGTGGAGGTCAGGTGGAGGTCAGGTAGAGGCCAGGTGGAGGTCCGGTAGAGGCCAGGTAGAGGCCAGGTGGAGGCCAGGTGGAGGTCAGGTAGAGGCCAGGTGGATACAAGGTGGAGGCCAGGTGGGGGCCAGGTAGAGATCAGGTAGGGGTCAGGTGGAGGTCAGGTGGAGGTCAGGTGGAGGTCAGGTGGAAGTCAGGTGGAAGTCAGGTGGAGGCCAGGTGGGGGCCAGGTGGAGGTCAGGTGGAAGTCAGGTGGAAGTCAGGTGGAAATCAGGTGGAAGTCAGGTGGAGGTCAGGTGGGGGCCAGGTGGAAGTCAGGTGGGGGCCAGGTGGGGGTCAGGTGGAGGCCATGTGGGGGTCAGGTGGAGGTCAGGTGGGAGTCATGTGGAGGTCATGTGGAGGCCAGGTGGAGGTCAGGTGGGGGTCATGTGGAGGTCAGGTGGAGGTCAGGTGGGAGTCAGGTGGAGATCATGTGGAGGTCATGTGGAGGCCAGGTGGAGGTCAGGTGGGGGTCATGTGGAGGTCAGGTGGAAGCCAGGTGGAAGTCATGTGGAGGTCAGGTGGGAGTCATGTGGAGGTCAGGTGGGGGTCATGTGGAGGTCAGGTGGGAGTCATGTGGAGGTCATGTGGAGGTCAGGTGGGGGTCATGTGGAGGTCAGGTGGAGGTCAGGTGGGGGTCATGTGGAGGTCAGGTGGAAGTCAGGTGGAGGTCAGGTGGAGGTCAGGTGGAGGTCAGGTAGAGGCCAGGTGGAGGCCATGTGGAGGCCAGGTAGAGGCCAGGTGGAGGTCAGGTAGAGGTCAGGTGGAGGTCAGGTGGAGATCAGGTGGCGGTCAGGTGGAGGCCAGGTGGAGGCCAGGTGGAGGTCAGGTAGAGGCCAGGTGGAGGCCAGGTGGAGGCCAGGTGGAGGTCAGGTGGAGATCAGGTGGAGGCCAGGTGGAGGTCAGGTGGAGGTCAGGTAGAGGCCAGGTGGAGGCCAGGTGGAGGTCAGGTAGAGGCCAGGTGGAGGCCAGGTGGAGGTCAGGTAGAGGCCAGGTAGAGGTCAGGTGGAGGTCAGGTAGAGGCCAGGTAGAGGTCAGGTGGAGGTCAGGTGGAGGCCAGGTGGAAGCCAGGTGGGGGCCAGGTAGAGGCCAGGTGGAGGTCAGGTGGAAGTCATGTGGAGGTCATGTGGAGGTCATGTGGAGGTCAGGTGGAAGCCAGGTGGGGGCCAGGTGGGGGTCAGGTGGAGGTCAGGTGGGGGCCAGGTGGGGGTCATGTGGAGGTCAGGTGGGAGTTATGTGGAGGTCAGGTGGGAGTCATGTGGAGGTCAGGTGGAGGTCAGGTGGGGGTCATGTGGAGGTCAGGTGGAAGTCAGGTGGAGGTCAGGTGGGGGTCATGTGGAGGTCATGTGGAGGCCAGGTGGAGTTCAGGTGCGGGCCAGGCTGGGCCAGATGGGTCTTCCTCACTGCATCCTGATGCAGGGTTCCTCCTGTGTCTTTAATAAGGGGTGAGCCCATGCCCTCACCTCCCTAAGGCCCCATCGCTGCCTGCGAATCAGACTCCTACCTTGGATCTGGGAGCTGGGGAACCCCAACATTTAAGCCTTAGCCACGCACTGTGTGGTCTTTTGTTTTCATGATGGTGATATCTCAAACAAGACACAAAAGCATAAATCAGAGAAGAAGAATATACTCTCCAGCATTAGAAAAGCATCCCCAACACACACTGAGTGAGTGAGTAGCTGGTCTGTGGGCAGCGGGGGGGAAGGGGGGGAATCCTCCTGGAGCCGGAGCCAGATCCCGGGCCATCTAGGTGACAGATCTGATCCTCCCCCCCCCCCAGCCTGGGGGCATGGCTGACAAGAAGAGGGCTGGAGAGACAGAAGCATGTCAGGAGATGCCCATGCCACCACTGGCAGGGAAGGGCTGCGGGAGGAGCGAGGGGTTCACTACCGCAGAGCCGGGAGCCCCAGAAAGTTCTGCATAGCCATGTGTTGTTAAGAATCTGGAAGATGGAGCCGCTGTGGGGTTCCCAGCCTCCCCTTCCCCTAGTCCTGAGTACCCGGGGAGGGGCAGTGCCCTGGGTCCCAGCTCATGCCATCCTTGAGGGGTGTGATGGGGGGTGGCTAGGAACTGGGTCCCCTGTCCGGCAGGTCCACCGGCATTGCCTGGCCACACAATGGGGCTGGGGACGCAGGGTGTGTGGGGTATGGCGTCTCCCACGGCAGCTCCCGGCTGATGGTCCTGCTTCTGGACTCCGTGTGTGTGTGCGTGTGTTCAGTGTGTGTGCTCATGCACAATGTGTGTATGGTATGTGTTCATGTGCAGTATGTGTGTGGTGTGTAAGTATGTGTGCAGTGTGTGGTGTGTTCATGTGCAGTGTGTGTGGTGTGTGTGTGTGCAGTGTGTGGTGTGTTCATGTGCAGTGTGTGTGTGGTGTGTGTGTGTGCAGTGTGTGGTGTGTTCATGTGCAGTGTGTGGTGTGTATGGTGTGCATGTGTGTATGGTATGTATGTGCAGTGTGTGGTGTGTTCATGTGCAGTGTGTGTGGTGTGTAAGTGTGTGTGCAGTGTGTGATGTGTTCGTGTGCAGTGTGTGGTGTGTTCATGTGCAGTGTGTGGTCTGTGTGTATGGTGTGTATGTGTGTGTGGTATGTGTGTAAAGTGTGTGATATGTTCGTGTGCAGTGTGTGTGTGGTGTGTCAGTGTGTGTGCAGTGTATGTGGTATGTAAGTGTGTGTGCAGTGTGTGGTGTGTTCATGTGCAGTGTGTGGTCTGTGTGTATGGTGTGTATGTGTGTGTGGTATGTGTGTAAAGTGTGTGATGTGTTCGTGTGCAGTGTGTGTGTGGTGTGTCAGTGTGTGTGCAGTGTATGTGGTGTGTAAGTGTGTGTGCAGTGTGTGGTGTGTTCATGTGCAGTGTGTGGTCTGTGTGTATAGTGTGTATGTGTGTGTGGTATGTATGTGCAGTGTGTGGTGTGTTTATGTGCAGTGTATGTGGTGTATAAGTGTGTGTGCACTGTGTGATTGTTCATGTGCAGTGTGTGGTCTGTGTGTATAGTGTGTGTGTGTGGTATGTATGTGCAGTGTGTGGTGTGTTCATGTGCAGTATGTGTGGTGTGTTAGTGTGTGGCAGTGTGTGCTGTGTTTGTGTGCAGTGTGTGTGGTGTGTAAGTGTGTGGCAATGTGTGCTGTGTTCGTGTGCAGTGTGTGTGGTGTATAAGTGTGTGCTGTGTGTGGTATGTTCATGTGCAGTGTGTGGTATGTAAGTGTGTGTGCAGCGTGTGGTGTGTTCATGTGCAGTGTGTGGTGTGTGTGTATGGTGTGCATGTGTGTGTGATATGTATGTGCAGTGTGTGGTGTGTTCATGTGAAGTGTGTGTGTATGGTGTGCATGTGTGTGTGATATGTATGTGCAGTGTGTGGTGTGTTCATGTGAAGTGTGTGTGTATGGTGTGCATGTGTGTGTGATATGTATGTGCAGTGTGTGGTGTGTTCATGTGAAGTGTGTGTGGTGTGTAAGTATGTGTGCAGTGTGTGCTGTGTTCGTGTGCAGTGTGTGCGGTGTGTGTATGTGTGCAGTGTGTGGTGTGTTCATGTGCAGCGTGTGTGTGGTGTGTAATTGTGCAGTGTGTGCTGCGTTCATGTGCAGTGTGTGTGTGGTGTGCAGTGTGTGTGGTGTGTTCATGTGCAGTGTGTGTGGTGTGTCAGTGTGTGTGCAGTGTGTGTGTGGTGTATCAGTGTGTGTGCAGTGTGTGTGGTGTGTGTGGTGTGTGTGGTGTGTGTGTGCAGTGTGTGGTGTGTCAGTGTGTGCAGTGTGTGTGGTGTGTCAGTGTGTGCAGTGTGTGTGTGGTGTATCAGTGTGTGTGCAGTGTATGTGGTATGTAAGTGTGTGTGCAGTTTGTGGTGTGTTCGTGTGCAGTGTGTGTGGTGTGTCAGTGTGTGCAGTGTGTGTGTGGTGTGTCAGTGTGTGTGCAGTGTGTGTGGTGTGTGTGTGCAGTGTGTGGTGTGTTCGTGTGCAGTGTGTGTGTGGTGTGTGTGCATTATGTGGTGTGTTCGTGTGCAGTGTGTGTGGTGTGTATGTGCAGTGTATGCTGTGTCATTGTGTGCAGTGTGTGTGGTGTGTGTGCAGTGTGTGGTGTGTTCGTGTGCAGTGTGTGTGTGGTGTGTATGTGCAGTGTGTGCTGTGTCAGTGTGTGCAGTGTGTGTGGTGTGTGTGTGCAGTGTGTGGTGTGTTCGTGTGCAGTGTGTGTGGTGTGTATGTGCAGTGTGTGTGTGGTGTGTGTGCATTGTGTGCTGTGTTCGTGTGCAGTGTGTGGTGTGTATGTGCAGTGTGTGCTGTGTCAGTGTGTGCAGTGTGTGCTGTGTCAGTGTGTGTGGTGTGTGTGTGCAGTGTGTGGTGTGTTCGTGTGCAGTGTGTGTGTGGTGTGTGTGTGCAGTGTGTGCTGTGTCAGTGTGTGCAGTGTGTGTGGTGTGTCAGTGTGTGCATTGTGTGGTGTGTTCGTGTGCAGTGTGGTGTGTCAGTGTGTGCAGTGTGTGGTGTGTTCGTGTGCAGTGTGTGTGGTGTGTGTGTGTGCTGTGTTCGTGTGCAGTGTGTGTGGTGTGTGTGCAGTGTGTGTGGTGTGTGTGCAGTGTGTGTGGTGTGTGTGTGCAGTGTGTGTGGTGTGTGTGTGCAGTATGTGCTGTGTTCGAGTGCAGTGTGTGTGTGGTGTGTCAGTGTGTGTGCAGTGTGTGTGTGGTGTGTCTGTGTGTGCAGTGTGTGGTGTGTTCGTGTGCAGTATGTGTGGTGTGTGTGTGCAGTGTGTGCTGTGTTCGTGTGCAGTGTGTGTCTTCCCCTCTTTGCCTGCTAATGACTGAGTCACGAGATCCCCAGCTACCTCACTGAGAAGCTGCCTTCAGGAGAGAGCTCTCCCATTGTGGGGGCCGGGACCCCAGAGCCCCGAGCGGCTCAGGTTCCTCCCCGCATGGAGAGAAGGCCGCGGGCAGCCTGGGGAGACGGTGGAGGAGGGGTCCCATCCTTCACCAGGCTCTGGGACCCTGCCACCCCCGCTCTGGGCTCCCCTCCCGCGCACCGGGGTCCCCTCCCCTCCTCGCTAGGGTCTCTCCCCGACCCAGGCTTCCATGCTGGGCACCCAGGCCTGGCCTGGAGTTGCTCTCGAGACTGGAGCAGCCGCCCCCGACTCCGGGGGCTGCACACGGGCGACCCGCACAGCAAAAGGGATTTTGCAAACGGGATTCGAGGACGCGTGCAGGAGACAGGGAGCACCTTCCCCCCAGGCGGGCCCAGTGTGGAGACTGGAGTCAGGTGAAGGAAGGGAGGCCAGGGAGCAGAGGCTGGAGCGAAGCGCCCGGAAGATGGAGGCGGGCGGCGAGCGGCGGGATGGGTGGCCTGAGAAGCCGCGCCAAGCAGCACCTGCAGGCGGCACGCTCCCTGGGGCTCTGCCGACCCTCGCGTGCATTGAGGCTGAACTCTGGGTCCTGGTCAGTGCGCTGCTGGGGGCCTGGAGCCTTGCTTGGGCAGGGAGCAGGATGCAGAAGCTTCTGTTCACCCGGGAGGGGGACATCCACTTCGTCTCAGAGCAGCGGGCCCTTTGGTGCCTTCATGCTGGCTTTGCTGCTCTGCCCGGTGGAGCCTTTCCTTCCTTCTTGCTGTGGGGAGAGGCAGTTAGGGGCTGTGCCGCGCACCTGTTCCTGCCTTGTGTGGTGGGCATCTCAAGCAGAAGTGTGTGTTGATGGCTCCTCATGATGACGACCTCCCTCCCTTCCCCCAGCCTCCCTCCAGCCCACCCACCTCCCTCCCTTCCCCTGAGCCTCCCTCCAGCCCACCCCACCTCCCTCCCTTCCCCTGAGCCTCCCTCCAGCCCACCCACCTCCCTCCCTTCCCCTGAGCCTCCCTCCAGCCCACCCACCTCCCTCCCTTCCCCTGAGCCTCCCTCCAGCCCACCCCACCTCCCTCCCTTCCCCTGAGCCTCCCTCCAGCCCACCCACCTCCCTCCCTTCCCCTGAGCCTCCCTCCAGCCCACCCCACCTCCCTCCCTTCCCCTGAGCCTCCCTCCAGCCCACCCACCTCCCTCCCTTCCCCTGAGCCTCCCTCCAGCCCACCCCACCTCCCTCCCTTCCCCTGAGCCTCCCTCCAGCCCACCCACCTCCCTCCCTTCCCCTGAGCCTCCCTCCAGCCCACCCACCTCCCTCCCTTCCCCTGAGCCTCCCTCCAGCCCACCCCACCTCCCTCCCTTCCCCTGAGCCTCCCTCCAGCCCACCCACCTCCCTCCCTTCCCCTGAGCCTCCCTCCAGCCCACCCCACCTTCCTCCCTTCCCCTGAGCCTCCCTCCAGCCCACCCACCTCCCTCCCTTCCCCTGAGCCTCCCTCCAGCCCACCCCACCTCCCTCCCTTCCCCTGAGCCTCCCTCCAGCCTACCCACCTCCCTCCCTTCCCCTGAGCCTCCCTCCAGCTCACCCACCTCCCTCCCTTCCCCTGAGCCTCCCTCCAGCCCACCCACCTCCCTCCCTTCCCCTGAGCCTCCCTCCAGCCCACCCACCTCCCTCCCTTCCCCTGAGCCTCCCTCCAGCCCACCCCACCTCCCTCCCTTCCCCTGAGCCTCCCAGCCCACCCTATCTCCTGCAGGCTCCATGCTACCATTCACCCAAGGAGAAGGAAAGCAGGCCCAGGCACCTGCAGCCGAGGACGCTGCAGACAGCACAGGGCTGTGCACATGTGTGTGCACCTATACACACCCACAAGCCTGCGCACATGGAAGGTGTCTTTGCATGTGCGTGTGAGCACATGCATCCATGTGCGCCTGTCTCTGCTGATGTCTGATGGGCAAGGCTGGACAAAACAGGTATTCAAAGCTGGCGGCGGCAGAGTGAATCCCACCTTGTGGGTGAAGCTCGCATCTGCGCTCCCCAGGCAGCGGGGTGCTCTGTTTCCAGGAGTCCCACTCCCTCGGGAAGGTCCCCGGGGGTCACCCGTGTAATGGGATTATTCAGAACCCCAAGTAGACGACTTACCTTCCGAGACCCCCACTACCCAAGGTTACTGCAGAAATAAGCCAGATTCCTCCTCCGCTTCCCATTACCCCAGAGATACATGGATGCGACCCTCACGGTTCTTGGGTCAAGGAAATTGACATCCAGTTCCTCATCGGGACTCTGAACACAGTCATTACGTATGTAACAGGGAGCGGACCTCAAAGAACTGTTTCTGCAGCTGCAACACTTAAAACCTCCATCGAAGGCCTTCACCTGATACCGGGGCTTCCAACATCTAACCACAGACTCGGCGGCCACTGGAGAGCTTTCCTGGAACCGGCAGGAAGGGTGCTCAGTGGGACCACAGGAGGGGCTGTCACTTAACTCCTTGTGGATGAACACCTGTGGGCTCTGCCTTCAGCTACACGAAGGGAGGATCTGGTATCGACCATAGAATCATCTCATCATCATCAGTATCATCATCAGCATCAGCATCATCATCATCACCACCACCACCATTACCATCACCTTTATGACCAACATCAGTGTATCATCCATTTCTTGCCCTCATGACCACCACCACCACCACCACCACCACCACCACCACCACCACCATCATCATCATCATCATCATCATCATCATCATCGCCTCCATCACGACTGTCATGGCCGATGGGATGCATCTCTGTGTGATGAGCTGTGGGCCCGAAGGAAGTCTGGCTACCTGGGAAACAATAAAGGACATGTTAGCATACACATTTGGTGCCGTTAGCTTCCCAAAGCACAGAGGCCTGTGGCACCTGCCCCACACCACACAGAAGATCCAAAGCTGGGCAGTCTTGATGGAGCTTTTACCCCTAGCAATGTCTAGTTCCTGGAAGGAGGAGGGTGTCATGGGGCAGCTAGGGGACTCCATCTGGGATTAGTGAAATGTGGTTTCAAGTCTTGCAGCAGGACGGGTCCCATTTACCCAGGCGACAAGCTCCAAAACAGAGAGTGAGTGAGTTTGGGTCAAATATTTTGCAACACAGGCACGCATTAGGGAACAAGGGGTAGGAGGCCTTCGGGGAAGACTGGACTATCACAGGCTAACACTGGAAGGCCAGGGAAGTTCCTGCCTTCTTCCCTCAACACCAGCATGCTCCTTTCTCACTGGAGCCGAGACCTGTGATGCACCACAGCTCCTTTTCAGGTAGCAGACTCCAGGAAAGAGATAAACCGATGCTCCTCTCTGATGCAGAATGCCTCCTCCCCTCATTACAAAATACCTATGATCTCACTTTATCTCCAAGCGGGAGCATCATTTCAATTTAACAGTGCATGAAAAATGCACGTCCACATAACAAAAGGGCCGGGGAGGCTCTATTTAATGTCGAGATGACAGATGCTTCAATTAGGCAGACAGGACTATTTCTCCCCAAAATAGATAAAGATGAAATTTTTATAAGATTGCGCTGTTTGTGTTTATGGTACAGGGCTGTTAGAAGCATGCTTGACAATAGAAATTAAAATAGAAATTCCAACCATCTTGGTAATAACTGTGCTACTGAGAGCAACAGTTTTATTAAGTTCTTCACCCAGGAAAGGGCTGGTGACTGAGAAGTCACTCAGATACACAGACATTCAGTCAGGGAGGTGGATTTCAAATTTTCATTTGGCTAAGGTTTACAGATTGTTTTTTCCCCTAGTTCTGGGGCTTGAACTCAGGGCCTAGGCACTGTCCCTGAGCTTCTTTTGCTCAAGGCTAGCACTCTACTTCTTGAGCTACAGCACCACTTCTGCCTTTTTCTGAGTAGTTTGTTGGAGATAAGAGTTTTGTGTACTTCCTGCCTGGGCTGACTTCAACCCTCAGATCTCAGCCTCCTGAGTAGCTAGGATTACAGGTGTGAGTCACAATCTCACACACACACACACACACACACACACACACATATATCTGTGTGTGTATACACATTATATACATTACATGTATACATGTACACATACATACATACATGCATACATATTTCTTGTGCAGAGATCCTGGCAATGACACTGATACCCATCAGCTAGCTTTGGGGAACAGGGTAGGGTCCCTGAGGTGTATTGGGATGTGGCTGCCTGTCCGTCCCTGCCTTTGGCTGCCCTGCCCTGGCATTTGCCCCACATCCACACACATCCCGGGGCACAATCCTCGTCAGAGTGCACTGAGGCCAGGGCTTATCTCCAGAAGCTTTCTTTCCAATCGCGTCTCTGTTACCCACTTGAGGATTTTACATTCTCCTAACAGAATGGGAACACATCGTTTTATGTAATCAGAAAACCCACACCAGCGCTCTAAAACCATTTGGAATTATACAACCAGCAGATTGGTTCAGAAAAAGAAGGGAGATTGGCCCTACTCCTCCTAAAAATGCATGGGAATGTCATGAATGTGGGGGGGGGGAGCGAGCGAGCGAGCGAGAGCTCATTATCCAGGTTCAGCAGTTCATCAGACATGAATTTGAGCCTGGGGCTGTTGATGTAGCACTCCCGTGGGTGTGGAAGGGGCTGGAGGTTGGTTGTTCTCATTTGTGGCTGTGCTGAAGCCTTGGGTTCCTGGGTGGGTGGCGGGGCCTTAGACCTCTGCAGAGCCGGGCCTCTCGGGAAGGCTGTGTCCTCAGATCTGTGTCCAGAGCACCCAGGGTGGGAGCAGGGCACCTGTCCAGGCTGCGGGAAACGTGGGCATGGATGGACAGTGTCAGTGTCCAGAGCCTATTTCCCCTGTGAATGTGGGGGCCAAAAGTATTCTACGGAAAGTGTGTCTAGGTCAGAACCTAGACACATGGGGATCTTACGAGCCTTCATTCTAGATGTGTCCCTCGAGAGCCTCTAGGGGTATGACATGTTTGTGTTTATTTCAGAGTTTCTGCTTCTGCTGTGAGGGGCAGGGCATCACTCACTGGGAGCGGTTTCTCTGTGGGACCCCTGAGGTCCTCTGGGCGCCCCCCCCCGTGTCCCACACACTCAAGCTCCTGTGGGGACTGTCCTCCCTTCCCCTCCCCCCCCGTGTCCCACACACTCAGGCTCCTGTGGGGACTGTCCACCCCTCCCCTCCCCTCCCCCTCCCCCCATGTCCCACACACTCAGGCTCCCATGGGGATTTTCCACCTGGCTCCCCTGGACTGGCTCCCCAGGGTCGCCCTGATAGTCACCCCAGGTCCCCTTCTGGGGCTCTAGCCCAAACTTGGAGCAGAAACTCACTTCTGGTGAAGTAAACCAATGTGAGGAATAAATGCAACGGAGAACACCTTTCATCTGGTGAAGCACTTGTCTCTATTGAATAGCTGTCCTGCGACATTTCGGGTCCTCGCGCCAGGCCTGCCTCTTTTTCTTTGGCTCCACGCCAGCCACCCTCTGACACGGGGATGGGACGGGTGATGCTCTCCACAAACAAAGCGTGCTCACAAAGGAGACCCCTCACCCCAAGCTTCTGTTCCAACTGCCAGGCGCCCTGGTGGGGCGGGGGAGGAGGCTCGGGCCACCAAGCCCTGCTTCACATGAGCTGTGAAGAGATAATTAGAATGTGGGTAGGAAGACAATAGAGCAATAGAGCCAGGCACTGACACACACACACACACACACACACACACACACACACACACACACACGGAGAAAGAGAGAGAGGGGCTGTGCCTCCTGCTGGGAGGTGTGGGGAGCCGGTGGAGCCCCCCATTTCCCCACCTTTTCCTCAAGTGTTTCACTGCAGTGTGGCACTCTGCCTCCTCGGTGTGACTGCTGTGGGTGACATGTGTGTGATGGCAGGTGACCACCACCTGGAAAGAGAGGCCCAGGAACAGCCTCGGGTCTCGCACACAGCCCCCGCCTGGCTGCGGGGCTGGGGCTGCAGGCCGTCCCTGCCAGGCCGGTCCCTGCCAGCCTCAGCCTCAGGGCTCCTCTGTCTCAGTTCCTGCATCCCAGCAGTCACTGTGGAGAGGAGAGCAAGGCGCAGGCTGGGGCAGCAGGCTGGACAGAGCGCCCTCCTCTGGGTGCCAGCCTGGCATGCAGACAGGGCCACTCTGTTGCCTGTGCGGTGTGCAGCCTGGATGGGGTGTCACTCTGCAACTTTTTATAAGAAGGGGTGGAGAGCCACAAGATGCCTCAGTTTACCCAGGCCTGGGTGGTGGTGACGGTGCTGGAATGCAGACTGCCAGGCTTTGGGGCTAAAATAGAGAAAGTCTTGGCTTCAGGTGGAGGTAGATTGGCCATGATGGTGTGTAAGCCAGTGAGTGTGAGCCAGAGAGTGTGAGCCAGAGTGTGAGACAGTGAGTGTGAGCAAGTGATTGAGTCAGTGAGTGTGAGCTAGCAAGTATAAGCCAGCAAGAATAAGCCAGTGAGTGTGAGCCAGCGAGTGTAAGCAAGTGAGTGAGCCAGCGAGTGTGAGCCAGTGAGTGTGAGCCAGCAAGTGTAAGCCAGCAAGAGTGAGCCAGTGAGTGTGAGCCAGCGAGTGTAATCCAGCAAGAGTGAGCCAGTGAGAGTGAGCCAGTGAGTGTGAGTGAGTGAGTGAGCCAATGAGTGTGAGCCAGTGAGTGTGAGCCAGTGAGAGTGAGCCTGCGAGAGTGAGCCAGTGAGTGTGAGCAAGTGAGTGAGCCAGTGAGTGTGAGCCAGAGAGAGTGAGCCTGCGAGAGTGAGCCAGTGAGTGTGAGCCAGTGAGTGTGAGCCAGAGAGAGTGAGCCAATGAGTGTGAGCCAGAGAGAGTGAGCCAGTGAGTGTGAGCTAGCGAGTGTGAGCCAGTGAGTGTGAGCCAGAAAGTATAAGCCAGCAAGAGTGAGCCAGCGAGAGTGAGCCAACAAGTGTGAGCCAGTGAGTGTGAGCCAGCGAGTGTGAGCCAGAAAGTATAAGCCAGCAAGAGTGAGCCAGCGAGAGTGAGCCAACAAGTGTGAGCCAGTGAATGTGAGCCAGCAAGAGTGAGCCAGCGAGAGTGAGCCAGCGGGTGTGAGCCAGTGAGTGTGAGCCAGGGAGAGTGAGCCAGTGAGTGTGAGCAAGTGAGTGAGCCAGTGAGTGTGGGCCAGCGAGAGTGAGCCAGTGAGTGTGAGCAAATGAGTGAGCCAGTGAGTGTGAGCAAGTGAGTGAGCCAGTGAGTGTGAGCCAGTGAGTGAGCCAGTGAGTGTGAGCAAGTGAGTGAGCCAGTGAGTGTGAGCCAGCAAGAGTAAGCCAGTGAGTGTGAGCCAGTGAGTGTGAGCCAGCGAGTGTGAGCCAGAAAGTATAAGCCAGCAAGAGTGAGCCAGCAAGTGTGAGCCAGTGAGAGTGAGCCAGAGAGAGTGTACCAGTGAGTGTGAGCCAGAGAGAGTGAGCCAGTGAGTGTGAGCAAGTGAGTGAGCCAGCGAGAGTGAGCCAGCGAGAGTGAGCCAGTGAGTGTGAGCCAGTGAGTGTGAGCCAGTGAGCCAGTGAGTGTGAGCAAGTGAGTGAGCCAGTGAGTGTGAGCCAATGAGTGTGAGCAAGTGAGTGAGCCCGTGAGTGTGAGCCAGTGAGTGTGAGCCAGTGAGTGAGCCAGTGAGTGTGAGCCAGCAAGTGTGAGCCAGCAAGAGTGAGCCAGTGAGTGTGAGCCAGTGAGTATAAGCCAGCAAGAGTGAGCCAGTGAGTGTGAGCCAGTGAGTATAAGCCAGCAAGAGTGAGCCAGTGAGAGTGAGCCAGAGAGAGTGAGCCAGTGAGTGTAATCCAGCAAGAGTGAGCCAGGGAGAGTGAGCCAGTGAGTGTGAGCAAGTGAGTGTGAGCCAGGGAGAGTGAGCCAGTGAGTGTGAGCAAGTGAGTGAGCCAGCGAGTGTGAGCCAGTGAGTGTGAGCTGGCGAGTGTGAGGCCCCTGCGGTGAGCCAGCGGCGGCAGGGCTCAGCTCTCTCCCGGGAGCCCTGTGAAGCTCCGGAGGGCCCGGGGTGGAGGGTGGAGGATGGAGGACGGAGGCTGGACTGAGGGCATCGGGAATGGGACACTGGATGGCGTGTCACCGGGCCGGGGCACGTTCCAGGGCACTTTGTGCTCAAAGGTCAGCGTGTCAGGACGCGGACGAAGGGCGCCAGGGCTCTTCTGGGAGGAAACCTGCGAATGACCCCGAGGCCTGGGGCAGCCGGTGGGAGAGGACGCCGGGGGTCTCCCTGCTATGAGGGGCTGCCCCAGAGCTATGCGCTCTGCCCCCAGGGACTCCCACAGGCCAGGACTGTCCCGAGCCCTGGGGACGGGGTGGTGGCAGGGAAGAGGGTGACGTCAGGTGGTCCCCGTCAGACTCATCCTGGAGGACGGTGGGCTGTGGAGCCGAGACTGCACTTGATGAGGGGCAGAGGACAGGCCTGGCCAGCACGCGGCCACCGCCCGAGGCCTGCCGGAGAGGCCCGGAGCCCCGCCTGTCCCCAGGGTGGGGGGCCCTGCACCCCCTTTGGCTCCCAGCCACGGGGAGGCCTCTTCTGCGGGAGGCACCCTGGGAAGGCTGGTTATTTGGGAATGTTTCCAAGCGCCTGCCATGACTTCTATTTAGCTGTGTTTGCCTCCGAATCAAATCTAACGATATTCTATTTAATTTCTCTCTCTCTCCCAAATAGCATGACGCTTAATGTAAACCAATTACTACAATTTTGCTTTCTAAGAAATCAGGAAATGTAATCAAGGAGATAGGATCTGTGGCTTTTCACGAAATAGATGTGGGAGCGTGAGTCTGGGGGTAGTGGGGGGATGGGGGAGCATGGGGGTGGTGGGGGGGATGGGGGCGTGGCGGTGGGTAGGGGCATGTGCACACCAGGGATTCCCGTGTGGCTGTGAGGATGCACATGTGTTTGTGTGGGTGTCTGTGTGTGCAAGCCGTGTGTTCTTACCCAGAGTCCAAGCCGTGGGAAGGGTGGGCGGGCCCTGGGTGGGGCTTTCTGTGCACCCACAGAAGCAGGGAACGGAGATGGACCGCTGGGCGCAGCCACCCTGAAAAGGGAGGGTCTCCCCAAAGGGTCCCAGGGGTCCGGGAAGCTCTGGGGACCCCTCTGAGCTGCCGGTGGCTGGAACGTTCTTCCCGGCAGGTGGACCCAGACTCTGGACTCTGATGTCCGTGGCTGGCTTCTTCTTTGTGCTGGGGAGTAAGGAGACCCCAGGAGAGGTGTGGTGTAGACGAATGAACAGGAGGAGAGGGGGAGAATGTAAACCGCCTGTTGAATGGCAACTCCTGCGAACAACGACATAAAGATAACCACAGACACGGAGACATAGTGTTTTGTCTTTTGCCACACCCCTGGTCTAACATCTGCACCGAGGACACCCTTTGCAGCCCTCCGCTCCCTCCTGCAACCACTCACGTGGACTGAGCCCGTTCCCCGCGGCCGCTCCGGGCATTGCCAAAGACAGCTTCCTTCCGTGACCACGCCTCCCGGCCCCGCTTTTCCAGGGCCTCCTGGGTCTTGTCTGTCCGCCGTCACCTGCCCGTCCACGGTGCCATGGGGCCCTGCCCACGGGCCACCCGCTGGGAAATGCCCAGGAAATGCCCCCCAAGGGCTGACCTGTCGTCCACCCGTGCCTCTCCACACTTCTCTTCAGAAGTGATTGATTGTCAAACACTAGCAAGTTTAGGCGTTAGATGAAATTCCACGTCCTTGGGCAATGGCTGAACGTCTCCCTGGGGAGCTGGGCGCTGTGCTCTCACCCGATTGTGGGGTCTTGCACAGGGCTTTCTTTCTCTCTCTCTCTCCCTCCCTAGACCGACCTCACCCTGCGGGGCGGACGTCCCTCAGAGTGCCCTCAGAAGCCCCTCCTCCTGGAGCAGCCCACCCACACACCCTGCTTCCACTCGCACCGGCCTTCCATCTTGAATGTTTTCAGACAGGTTAGCCCTAAGCACAGGAGTGGCCACGGAAGGCCCGTTTGTACCTTGGACATGTTGGTGGAGTCATTCATGGAGGAGAGGGCTCCGTCTAAAGGCACACAGCTTGCTTTCACCGGGGCGTGATCAGGGAAGGTTTTATAGCTGAACCCACGCCAGGAGCCTGGTGGGGCCAGCTGTACCTCGTGTAGCTCCTCACATTTGGGGCCAGGACATATCTTCTGAGAGTCTTTAAAGGCCGCCTCTGCCTGGGGAGGGGTCCGGGGCCAGGGCGGGGTACACAGGGTGTGTGCTGCTCTGGGCCGATGGGCTTCTTCCAGCCCTGACTCAGCTCTGGCTGCTGGCAGAGGCCACCTGCCGGGGAGAGGGGCCCCATGTGCCCAGTCCTGAGAACCCCCAGCAGCGTCTCCAGCCCCAGCCTCTGTCCAGGCTGGCGGTCATCTTGCTGAGCACTGGGTCCTCTGTCTGGACCTGGCTGTGGCTTTTACCTTCCACTTGGGCCCTCTTTCTCCCTAGGACTTTCTCCTCCGGCTCCAGTAGGATGGCTCCCCTCCCAAGGTCGTCCAAGGTCACATTTATAGGATTCTACCTCCCCCCTCCCCTTCATTCCACAGGAGCCGCGTGGAAGCCAGGGCCCTGCCCACCCTCCCTCCAGCCCCGGCAGAAGTGTGTGGGCCCAGGCTGCCAGCCTGTGACGCTGGTACACCCTGCTGAACACGTGTCAAACCTGGTGTGAACCAGGGTGCTGCTGTCGCTCACACTTCTGTGCAAGGAAGGGCAGGCCGCAGGGCGCAGGTGGTGGTGGTGGTGGTGGTGGTGTGTGTGTGTGGTGTAGTATGTGTGGTGGTGGTGTGTGTATGTGTGTATGTGTGTGTGTGTGTATGTGTGGTGCAGTATGTGTGGTGGTGGTGATGGTGTGTGTGTGTGTGTATGTGTGTGTGTGTGTGTGGTGCAGTATGTGTGGTGGTGGTGGTGGTGTGTGTATGTGTGTGTGTGAGTGTCATGTAGTATGTGTGGTGGTGGTGGTGGTGTGTGTGTGCATGTGTGTGTTGGTGGTGACGGAGCCCAACAAGCAGCCAAGAAAAAAGTTACTGAGAACCAATCTCAAAGAATAAGCCGGGCTTGGTGGCATACATTTAATCCCAGCTGGGTGAGAGATCTGGCTACTTTCCCTTCACTTTAAGAAAAACCCGCTCTGTCTGTGTTAAGCACCTCTCTGCCTTTTACTTCTTGCACGGGAAAAGAAAACACATCCATAGCCCTAGAAGGCGTTAGGGTCAGCAGCCGAAGCCCGCGACTTGTCTGTTTCACTGTTGAAGGACGGGATCCGAGGGGCTGGGGAAGGCCCACAGGACACAGCCAGTGGCGGGCCCCACAATGCAGGCAGGCAGTCTGCCTGGGGAGTTCTGTGCAGGGGCGTGGCAGGAGGGGGTCCTGGGAGGGAGAGGTGGGCGGGCGGGGGTGGGGGCAGAGGGCAAGTGGGAGTTGGGGGTGTTGATGCGTTTCCAGCGCTGGCCCCTGAGATGTCTGCTAGATGCACTATTTTATTTTAGTTGAGGTGAGGCATAACCGGTTGTGGACCCCCAGGATGCTGGGGCTGGGGAAGGGGTCGGCCGTGTAGGGCACGGTCTGCCTGTCCTTGTCACTGTCCGTGTGTCCCTCAGCCTCCAGGTGTCCATCCGCCCTCTCCCCAGGGCCAGCCACACCGTGGGAAGAAAAGGACCATGGGGCTCTTGGAACCGGACACAGCCACTGCCCGCTTCCTCGGTACGCAGCTCTCCCTCCAGGCCTGCGTCCTCTAAATCTAGTGTCTTGGAAATGGGCAAATGAAGAACGCCCGGCACCCCTCGTACCTCGCCCATGTGGCATGGTGGGTGCTCGGGTTTGGGGGTTGGGCAGGAGGGACGCAGATGACCCCAGGTGTCCTGGGAACCTGTGGGGCCGGCAGCGCCTTGCACTCACCGCCTGCAGGGCGGGCAGCCTGGCGAGAAGAGCGCTGGGGGGAGACGCAGGGTGCGTGCGGTCTCGGGAACAGCATGCACGCGGGGCCCTGCCCTGGGGCCTGAGACGGAGGAGAATCAATCGCGCACCAAGTCTTTCTCGCGCTTCCCTACGCGTCAGTCATTCCGCATTCATCTGGCAGTTAGGAAGCCCCCAATCTGCCTGCCTTAGAGCTTCAAGGCGTGGACACCGGGAGCAGCATGGGGTGAAAACTCAGTGGGAGTTGCTTTTTCTGGACTGGCTCAGGCCTGTGCTGGGGCCAGGGAGCCCTCGGTGTGTGCCCTGTTTGCGTCTCCTTCTGTTGAGTGGCGTGATCACACTGAGCTCGCCCGGCTCAGTCCAACACCTTTTAGTCTGGCTCTTTTTGTAGCCGTTCATTTTAATCATGGAAAGGTCAGCTGTCAGTGCACAAATGTTAGACTTAATTTGTTTGCTTGATGCACACCAATCGGTGATAATTTGGCCCAATTTTCAGTTATTTGCTGATGGGAGCTGCTGGGGGAGGAGGAAGGGGGGCCACAGATTTGGGGACCCTGGCAACCTAACCTGCCCAGAGGCCACTGGGCGGTGCTGGGGCTCGATTTGGAGCCAGGCTGTGTGTGACACAGAGGCACACACATTCAGAGTGTCACACACACATGTTCTGAAACCCGCAGCCAGGACCAGGCCCCATTGCTCGGTATTCCAGGCTTCCGTTTCCCTGCTCTCCCCGCCTGCCAACAGCCGGAGTTCTTAGTGTCTTTAAGCAGCTCTTACACGTTGATGGTCTTCTCGTTGCCTTTTGGGGGATGGGAGAGGCCCCAGGAGCCCCAGGAGGCCCCAGGTCTCTTGCTCACTGCCCTCCCTCCTGGTTCTTCTCCCTGAGCCTCTGCGACGGGCCCATTTTTGACTGCAGCAGAGATACCCAGCCGGTGAGTCTGCTTGAATAATGTTCCCGGGAGGAGGAAGGGCCTGGGAAGGGCCAGGTGCTCTGGGGGAATGGAATTCTCCCATCTGCATTCTCCACGGAGGTGGGCCACTTGTTGTCCATTCTAGAGCCTGGCTGAGAAACTGGAGCCTCAGCTCGATGCTCATCAGAGCTCTGAGCCATTGCGTGGCTGTCGGGACCGACAGGCTGGGGCCGGCCATGCCTTCTCCTTCTTATCCAATGCCATCACCCTAACCTTGGTGCTGTGGCTCACACCTGCCATCCTAGCCATTCAGGAGGGAGCCATCAGGAAGAGCATGGTTTGGGGCCAACTCAGGCAAAAACTTGAAGAAACTCCATCTCAATCAGTCAAATACTGGGCATGGTAGCACACACTTGTGGTCCTAGCTACGTGGAAAGGGTAAATGGGGAATCGTGGTCCAGGCCCACCCTGATGTAAATAGGAGGCTCTAAAATAAAGCAAAAAGGGATGGGGCTGAAGTTCACATGGTACAGCACCGGCCGACCAAGCGCCATGCACCGTCAGGGAATGAGGCTGCTCACTGTTAGGGAGATCCAAAGGGGAGGGACTGCCTTGTGCCAAGTGCCCAGGAAAGCAAAATCAGTACCTCCTCGCTGTGCTGGACAAAGGGATCAGCTCTAAATCAGCACAGAACGGAGCCGAGGGAAAAGGGCCAGAGTGAGAGGGAAACACCGCCCCTCCCCACCCCGCAGCCTCCCCTGCCTGGCTCATAGCAGTCAGAGATCTGCCCCAGGTCCGGCACCAGATCACTACTATGGACCACCAGGAGCACTGCGAAGAGGAAGCTCCCAGCCTGGCTCGGCTGGGACGTGCGCGATCTCAGCTCACGTGGCCCTGCTCTGGGACGTGTGTGACCTCAGCTCGCGTGGCCCTGCTCTGGGACATGTGTGATCTCAGCTCACGTGGCCCTGCTCTGGGACGTGTGTGATCTCAGCTCGCGTGGCCCTGCTCTGGGATGTGTGCAATCTCAGCTCGCGTGGCCCTGCTCTGGGACATGTGTGATCTCAGCTCACGTGGCCCTGCTCTGGGACGTGTGTGATCTCAGCTCGCGTGGCCCTGCTCTGGGATGTGTGCAATCTCAGCTCGCGTGGCCCTGCTCTGGGATGTGTGTGATCTCAGCTCGCGTGGCCCTGCTCTGGGATGTGTGCGATCTCAGCTCACGTGGCCCTGCTCTGGGATGTGTGCGATCTCAGCTCACGTGGCCCTGCCCTGGGACGTGTGTGAGCTCAGCTCGCATGGCCCTGCTCTGGGACGTGTGTGACCTCAGCTCGCGTGGCCCTGCTCTGGGATGTGTGCGATCTCAGCTCGCGTGGCCCTGCTCTGGGACGTGTGTGACCTCAGCTCGCGTGGCCCTGCTCTGGGATGTGTGTGATCTCAGCTCGCGTGGCCCTGCTCTGGGATGTGTGTGATCTCAGTTCACGTGGCCCTGCTCTGGGTGGTTGAAGATAGGTGGTAGCACAATTACAGCCTGAACTGACTAAAAAATAAAACAAAGAAAAATAAACATGCTGGGAAATGAACTGAGGCCTCACGCTGCTTAGATTTGTCTCTCAAGCCTGGTGCTCTACTGCTTGAGCCGTACCTCCACTTCTGGCTTTCTGTTGGATGACTGGGCACAAGAATCCCTGGAATTCTTTTGGCCTGGGCAGGTGTCCAGCCAGGGACCATCCAGCTTTGAGGGTGAGCCTCCTCCCCGTGTGTGGATGAAGGACTGGCCTATGCCAGGCATCGCTCAGGCTGTGACCCTTGAACTCCGGGTCACAGGTCACATCTCTCCCTGCAGCCATAGAAAGAATGCCCAGCCATGCTGGTGCCGCTCAGAGCTGAGCCATTCTGGCTGAGGCCCAGGAGATGGGCAGTGGTTCAGCAGGGCTCCTCCAGGGGTGGCTGCCGGGGCTTCCAGGAGCCCCTCTGCTGTCCTGCTGGCTTTGCAGCCTCCCATCCCATCCCATCCCCCTGGAGGCCTCCGCATGGAATGGTGGCTCCGTGGAACCAGACGGATGAGGAGAGAGGTCGCGTGGAGTGGGGCGCCCGCTGGAGGCAGCCAACGATGCCAGCCAGAGAATTTATCTTGCTGACGAACGGAATGGGAGCTCAGTGCGGTGGGGGAACACCTGCAGAATATGAGTCCAGACAGGTGCGGGGCAGATCCCAGCGCGGAAGGGTCTCTGGGCTCCGGAGGGTGGTGGCGGCTGACAGCGGCACGTCCTCTTCGGCCAGGCTGGAGCCACCAGCTCTGCCTGGGCCCTGAGATGTGGAGCCTCGAGCTGTGTGCAGCCCAGCGCAGGCCTGGCCGGGACCTCGCCCGGCTCTGTGGCGTCAGGACATGTGGCCACACTGGCTGGCTGTCACCTGGCCGGGAGCCTGCGTGTGTCACTTAGAGGTGGCATCTTTCACACCTGGCCCCCGTGCACGCACAGCTCTGCTTTGACAGCCTTTAATTAGCGGTGCTGTTCTGCCTGCAGCTCTGCCAGTTCACAGGCTGCAAATGACATCGTCACCAGAAGGAAGAGTGAAGTGTGGCTACTGTGACAGCATGAGGCGGGGGGCGGGGGGCGGGGGGTGGGGCGGGTGGAGGGGGCTGGCTCACCGTGGCCTGCGGGACCAGCCCAGTCCTTGGAGGGCTGGCCCAGCAAGGCTGCAAGTGAAAAGATCCTTCGTGTCCATCCCAGGGACCACGCAGAGGCAGGCAGGCAGAGGAGAAAGATTATTATAAGGGTTAATAGAGGAGCCATATTTCCCCCAAGAGGGAGCCCAGCAGGAGGGTCTGGGGGCAGGAAGTGAGGTAGGCGCATGCTCAGGTGTGTCTGGGTGGAGAGGGGGAGGGGCCAGCTGTAGGGCGGGAACTCTAGGCTCGGAGGAGCTCAGGTCTGGGTGGAGCTGCGGACCGAAGGTGGGCATAACGCTAACAGCAAGGGGCCTCTGGCAGACGTGAAGCAGGGCATTGATCCTGCCAGGGCCTCAGCCCTGTGTCAGCCTCCACATCCTGGAAGGCCAGCCTCTGTCCTGGGGAGCAGAGGACACACGGGAGTCACCCTGACATTCCCAGGGTCTACCGAAGATGATCACCCATCCCAGTGATCGCCCTCGGCCCCTGAGCCAGACAGCTAGTGGGGACTTACATCTTCATGAGGTTTCTGTGTGTGAGCCCGAGGGCTGCGTCAGGATCGTGGCCTGCATTTTCCCTACCCAGGAGTGACGTTGGATATCCTGCATTGGTTCTTCATGTCATTCTATTCCCGCAGAGAAACATTTGCTCAATTCTTGGCCTGTGTCTTAAAAGAAAAAAAAAAGACATGCAATTCTGGCTTCTCTGGTGGCAGAATCAGGAGGACTGCAGGATTGCAGCTAGAGACCAGTTGAGACAAAATATCGTCAGACCTCCTCTCAACAACAGAGCCGGGTGAGACGGTGCACCCGTGTCATCCCAGCTGTATGGAGAGCATGAATGGGAGTGTGTGGTCCAGGCGGCAGAAAGGAAAGACGCGTTCGAGAAAGCATGGAAGCCGAGCGAGCTGGGTGGGCGTGGAAAGCAAGCCGACCACGTTCGGAGTGGGTTCTGGGTCCCGTTCCCACCAACATTGACCGAAGAGAGCAGAGACTCCACACCTTCCCCGTTTCCAGGGACCCAGCTGCCTGGCTGTGAACAGCCCCCGCAGCAGCTGGCTCAGGCCGGCCCAAGGGTGCCGTCTGTCACCCCCGCTGGGCCTGCGTGCACCATGGCGGCTGCACACCAGCCTTCCTGTGTGGTTTAAATTTGTGTCTTGATTTCTTCTCTCTCTCTTGAAAAAAAAACCATGATTTTTATTTAAGGTGTGATACTTAGGTTGTCTTTGCAGCCGTGGGTTTGAACTCAGGCCCGCCAGCCTGCCTGGCAGGCACATGCCCACTCCGGTCTGGCCTTTACGCAAGGCCTGGCCCCGTTTGCTCTCTCCTTGCCGCTGAGGTCACGGGGGTGTGGCACCACATCTCCTTTTGTGTTTTGCTTTTGGTGGAGGCAGGGCCGCAGCGGCTGCATCAGGCAGGCTGTGCCTTCCAGAAGGCCAGCGGCCATCCCTGGGAGCATGTGCATCACCGCACGTGTCTGATGGACATGTTTTGGTTTAGGCTGGCCTCTGGCTTCAAGCCTCCCGAGTTCCACCTTCTGAATAGCTGAGATTACCTGTGTGAACCACTGAGCCTGGCTGGCCCCCGAGACTCGGGGAAGATGTGCATAGGAAAGTGATCGCTACCGTCAGTCATCTTCACTTAGCGTTCACCTTGCATAGCTGTTCTGTGGCGTGTGGTGGGAACATCTGGAGTCCTCCCAAGCCATGCTCTGCACACGGCCCAGGGTTATTACCTACAGGGTTTCCTTCTGGGCAGCATGCCAGACTAGCGCATCCTGCCTAGCGGTAGGCTTGACTTTTGACCTCCTTGCAATGGCTCCCTCCCCAGCCCTCGCTCTCCCTCTCCCGCCCCTCTCCTCCACCTCCTCATAGCCACCGGTCTATACTCTGTTTCTGTTTATAGGATTTCGGTTTTTCAGATTCTGCTGATGATTGAGACGCGACCGTCTCCTCCCTCTGTGCCTGGCTTATTTCACTCAGCATGATGTCCTCGGGTCCAGCCGTGCCCCTGCGGATGTTGGGATCTTCCTTTTTGGAGACTGGGTCATATTCCATGCACAGATGGCTCAACCTGTCTTTTTCTGGGCAGTGTGTCGGACATCTGAGTTGTTTCCACACTTGCTGCCATGAATCTGGCTGAGAATGAGCATATATGAGATGGACGCGTCCTTCCCTGTGGTTTACACCTCGCAGTGGGGTTGCCAGAGTTGCTGGGGCTCTGCTCCAGCAGCTCCATATTAACTTGGTGAAGAAATGTCCTCATGATAATGTTCAGTCCCAGTCTCTGTGAATAAAATAGACGCGAACACACGCGGTCCACTAGTTTCCAACAAGAACATCAGCAAACCACACTGGGGAAGGGCAAGGTCTTCCATAAATGATGGAAGGAAAGTACATCCCCAGGCAAAAGATGGAACTGGGATCTTACCTCACACCCCGTATGACAGTCAACTCAAAATAGAGACCTAACCTAAGACCAGAACCTCAAAACCCTGGAGAAAACATGGGTGAAAGCTCCTCATCCATCACCCCAAGCACAGACAGCAAAATGAACAAAGAAATGGCAACAAAATAAAGGCTTCTGCATGAGCCAGGAAACAACCAACCCAGAGAAAGGCCAACTGTGGGTCAGGAGGGAATGCTTACACCCTGTCCAGCAGGTAAGTTGCTACCAACCAAAACACACCAAGCACTCACAACACAACACAACAGCAAAAGCCTCAAACCCTGTTTAAAAAAATGGACGGGAATCTGAAGGACTTTTCCCTTGAGCGGCCATAGGCTTTGCTGTGGGTATTGCTCACTCTGTCCTGGGGACCTGGGCAGATGAGCACAGCCACGTGTCTGCCACGACACCATGTCATCCCAGACAAGGTGACTGCTCTCTGCTCTGACCCATTATTTTGAGATAATCTTGTGAAGGGCACAAAGTCTGTCTGTGTCTGGATTCATGAGTCCATCCACAACAGTGCCAGTTGTTGAAAAGACATCTTTGCTCTTGGAACTAGCTCTGCTTCTTTGTCTGTGTCTTCAGGCTCCACTTCTGGGTTCACTTTTCTGTTCTATTGATTGTTAACTCCTTTCCCACCTTACCTGTCTCCATCCCATAGCTTAGTAGGAAGCCTAGAAGGCAGGCTCGGCCAGCCCTCTGGCTCTGATCTTCTCCTTCAACACTGGCTACTCTGGTTCATTTGCCTCTCCATTTAAATTTAAGAGTCTTATTCTTGGCAAGTTCAAAATACCATTCTGGGATTCTGCTTACATGGATATATAGAAAAAGCTGGAAAGAACGGCCATCTTGACGGTTTAGCATCTTAATCCCAAACACAGAATGGGTTTTCCATGGTTATCCCATTGGAGTTTTATCGTTTTTCTCATGTCTCTGTCTCTCTGGTCTCTGACATGTTTTCATTAGTACTATATTATGCCTAAGTTTTTCATTTTGGAGAGGTGTGAATGCCAACGATTTTTTTTTTTTTTTTTTTTTTTTTTTGTCGGCCGTGGGGCTTGAACTCTGGGCCTGGGCGCTGTCCCTCAGCTCTTCAGCTCAAGGCGAGCGCTCTACCACTTGAGCTACAGCACCACTTCCGGTTTTCTGGTGGTTTATTGGAGATAGGAGTCTCACGGTCTCTCCTGCCCGGGCTGGCTTTGAACCGCGATCCTCAGATCTCAGCCTCCTGAGTAGCTAGGATTACAGGCGTGAGCCACCAGCGCCCGGCTCCAACAATTTTTTTTTGTCTGCAGTTTCACATTTCACTTGTTCAGTGGTGATCTATAGAAAAGTAGCTATTGGGTACTAGTGGCTCCTATTTGTAATCCTAGAGATTCAGGAGGCTGAGAGCTAGAGGATTGCAATTTGAGCTATCCCTGGAAGAAAAGTACTAGAGGCTTCATTTTCAATTACCCAGCCAAGATTTGGCTTACGGAAAGGGAGAGAGAAAGAAAGGGAGGGAGAGAGATTGAAAGAGAGAGAGAGGGAGAGAGATTGAAAGAGAGAGACAGAGAGAGACAGGGACACAGAGACACAGAAACATAGAGAGACACAGAGAGAGACAGAGACAGAAAGAAAGGACATTGACCTTTGTATATTAAACTTGTGCCAGAAGCTGGTGGCTCACGCCTGTCATCCTAACTACTCAGGAGGCTGAGATCTGAGGATCATGGTTCAAAGCCAGCCTGGGAAGGAAAGTCTGTGAGACTCTTATCACCAATAAACCACCAGAAAACTGGAAGTGGCGCTGTGACTCAAGTGGTAGAGTGCTAGCCTTGAGCTGGAGAGCTGAGGGACAGCGCCCAGGCCCACAGTTCAAGCCCCACAACTGACAAAAAAAAAAAAAATAAATTTAACTTGTGTCTTGTAACTTTGCTGTAATTCCTTATCAGTTCTAGGAGGCACTTTGTGACGGTTGACAGTTTTATTTTTCCTTCCCCATCAGCTTTCCCAGTTCTAGCCCCATTGCATTAGCTCAGAGCTCCAGGGTGCTATTGAAAAGGGATCTTGGAATGAGTCTCCACGGGCGCGGAAGATGATTGTCGGGTAAATTATGATTGGGTGGTGACAATGCTAAGCCTAAGGCTGGGTCCGGGGAGGGCCGTGGCCCTGTGGGTGGAGACGATGCAGCTAGTGCAGTGGTGGGGGGTGAAGGTTGGCGCTGACAGGCTGGAGCTGTAGAGCTGCCGGGGAAGAGCCGAGCGCTCAGGGAGCAGCCAGGTGGTGCCCCGGGGACCAGGCGAGGCCGGAGAGGCCAGGAGAGGGACAGCTGCTGGTCTCGCAGGAGCTGGATCCAGGAGGCAGCTTGTAGATCCACCCCTGCAGGGCCCCTGCGTGGGACAGGAGCTGGGTCTGGACGCGGGACCAGGCTTCTCACTGGCCACTCTGACAGGGCGAGAGACAAGTTGGGAGGCCATGAAGAGGCTCCTGCAGAAATCCCAGTCAGAATCGACAGACTTGTTAGAAGCTTCTGGAAGCTTCTGGGCTGTTCATGAGGGGGAACCTTTGCCCCTGAGAGCTGAGCAAGGTTGTCCTGGCTTGAGTGGGACGTGGAGTCCAGCCCAGCATCTCCTTGCTTCCCAGCAGCAGATGCTGTCCCTGGTCAATCAGTCCTGGCCTGAGCAAATGGAGGAAGTGGGTGAGAAATAGCCAAGTTCGTGCAGGGAGGAGGCGGGGCCGGGGAGGAGGGGAGCACAGTGATAGGACACAGACGTTGGGAGGGACGGGCCCTTAGGCCGGGAGGCTGGCGGCCCCGTCTCTGAGTGGATGGCTCACAGGTCCCAGGACTGATGACCTTGGGGAGGGGCTGATGGCCTCCGGCTCCACCTTCTGTCCCCTTGAAGTTCCGTCCTTCAGCCTCTGCTGCAGGGTAAGGCACTGTGAAAAAAAAGTAGAACAAAATCCTTACTGGATTGAAATGAACCTCATTGGTGACACTTGAATGCACTTAGTTTTCTTCTTCATTTAGTAGCAGCGGAACCAAGTGGCCACGGTGGTTAAGGACACCCGTAGGTGTCCCAAGCACACTGCCGAGCCGACATCAGCCTTTCTGGTTCTTCACTGCAACCGGTGGTCAGATGTTAAATATTGCTTAAAAGATGCAAAAACAAAGTGCGGCACAGCGAACCCCGCAGGTAAGATAGAAACGTCGTGGTGGCTGGCAGGCTTTCTGCAGAATTGTTCCCGGGGTCCCCAAGCTTGGATACTACGTGCACCCCTACAGTCCAATGCAAGCCCAGGACCTGCAGTGCCCAGATCTCTTCTCTCAGAAGAGGGGCATCTGCTTAACACTCTCTACAACCCGGAAGAAGCCCAAATCTGTGGTTGCCAGGGCAGAGGTGGGCAGCCTGCTGAACCAGGTGGGTGGGAAGTGGGGTCATTTATGTTTTCAGGTGTCAGAATGCTGGAGCGGCACCTGGCCCTGGCTGCGGTCACTACCGAGGGGTTGGGTCTGGTGAGGATGTGGTCTCGCGGCTGGACACGGCCCTGCCAGGGATGGAAGGGGAGCCCCCGGCTGTGGGGGGAGGGGCACGGTGCAGGTCACGCGGGGTGGGGGTGGGGGAGACTGGGCAGGGGAAGGCGCCTGCCCACGAAGCCACAGTGTGGGTTTGCTGTCTTCTACAGCCAGAATGGATGGAAGGCTGGTCACATCTCACAGTAAGCTCCCAGATCCTGCCGCCACCAGAACCTCCACACCATGGGCCGTCCTCTCCCGGGGGACCCTGCCAGCACCTCAGAGCCCTCCCGGGTCCCCGCCTCGCCAGGCTCCCCGGGACCCTCGGAAGCCTGGCCGACCCCCTCTAGCTCCATGCTGACCCCCTTTTGAACTCAGAATCCATTCTCCCTCCAGCCATGGAGGGCTTTGCTCTCTGGCCCCCACGCTGTGTGCACCGCAGTGTTCCCCGCCGCGAGCACCAGCGTCCTCCAAGCCTCACTCAGTGGTCTGTGAGTGCCGTGGCTGTGCCCTGGCTGCCCACGAGGGACTGGGACTCGCAAACACTGGATGAAGGCAGTGGTGCTCTGTCCCCTGCAACTCTGCCTCCCCCACCACCCCGCCCACCGGGCCTCCCGGCCTTTCTTCTTGCTGCCCTGGGGGACGAGGGGAGCCATTTTCCAGAAGCAGCCATCCCAGGCCACAGAGCTTCTGTGTTGCCGGGAAGCATGGGCACACCCTCCCCACCGGCCACCCTGGAAAGCCCCCCAGGCTGGGCCCCATCTCACACTTCTTTATATCTAGGGATGCGTCTGTCACTGAGCTGGAGGAGGATGCAGGACTCAGATGGAAGTACTCACCTTGGTCCTTCTCCTAGCTGACCTCGGCCCCCTGCTGTCCTCCGGGCCTCTCTTCCTCGTCTATGTTGAAGTCATGGCGTGTGCACAGAGGTCTCTGGGCCTTTCCCGCCCGCCACGCCTGGGCTGCTTGGTGCTGTTCATGACTGCACAGTACCTCCTATGGGGCTTGGGGACGTGGTGCTGTGCGCTCCTGGGTGTGTGCCGCTGGGCCTTATCTTGGTTTCTGCCCGGTCATTGGGGCACAGTGGCTTCCCACGAACTTCCTGACTGCTCAGCGATCACCTCAGAGCAGCGGGTGGATTTGGTGGAGTCGCTGTGGGGGGCCATGGTAGCGCATGCGCTCCATACACCCACTGATTATTCTCCAATACAACCACACAGGCTTTTCCTCCGTGTTTCCTTCCCTATGATTAAAAGGGAGACGTGGCTGGAGAAGAACACCGCTTTATTGTTTTCTGCCCAAATCCATGTTGCTTGCTGTAGAACCAAAAGGAGGAAAAGCAGCATAAAACCACAGTTCTGCAAACATTTTTATTTCATTTTCCAAGTCAAAGCCGACCTCCAGGGACCCAATCATCCCAGCCCTTAGAAGCGACTGCTCTCCAAAAGTTGTTTGCAGGAAGCTTCCAGGGAAAACTTTTTAATAAAGGGCCTGCCCTAGAAGACACATTCAATTTTCTCCAATTATACATGGAAAGTAACTTCTGCTCGCCAAAGAGTCTTCTTCTTTGCCTCGGGTCTTTTCAGGGATGGATTCAAATCAAAGCCTCCCAGAAAAGAGAAGAAGAGCTTTGTGTTCTCTTTGCTGAGGGTGGCTGGCAGCAAATTGGAAAGAGGTGAAAGGTTCCCGACTTGCGCACGCGCCTTGCCTATCTCCTGCATTAGCAGTTACGCTTCTCTGTTGTTTGCAGTTGCAAACATGTGGCGCTGTCTTTCAGCACGGAGTCACAGCGTTTATGTGTTAACAGGGCTGAGAGTCGAGTCTGGGTCCAGGCAGGTCTTAGAAGCAGCCCATGTCGGCTCTTGGCTCTGAATCTGCTTGTCCCAGGGGGACAAGGATGCCCAGCCAAGGTTCCTCGCGGGCAGCATTGAAGGATGCCTGCATTGGCCCGTCAGGGAAAATGAGGTCCTTAAGACAGGGTTGCCACCCTCACCCTCCATTGGCCTGCCCTGTCTCTGTCCCGGGCCCCTGGCGCCCGGGTCCATGAAGCTGACCATTAGCCCCGGTGGCTAGAAATCATCATGGAATACTTTTGGAAGTCTTCAGAAGGAGGAGATGGACTGCATGCTGTTCATGGCCCCTCACTCCCGCCCCCAGCCTGGGTCCCACCCCGCCCTGCCCCATCTCTCCCCTTGTGCCTGTTTAGCTCCACAAGCGAGGCGTCCACTCCCAGGTTCTCCTTGTAGAACCTTCTATCTGCTTTCCGTGGGTGGAGCCTCATGGCACCCACGTGTGGCTCTCTAGCCTATCTGGTCGTGGAGTGGAGCTGGCGTGAGCGGTTGGGACCCAGCGGGGCTGGAGGGCATCGCTCTGGCTCTCAGCAGTCACCCTGGACACACACACGTGGCCGGGTTCTTCCCCGGGAAGGAGGGTGACCTGCTCTGTCACTCAGTTCCTGGGTGCGTTTTCCCCCGGTGGTTATTTGGAACTGAATCAGAGGCAAGGTATGATGGCAGCATAGAGGGGACCGTATCTCTGTGCTAATTATGAGCGTGGACATGTTTACAGAAAGCTTGTACTGGGGAGAATTTTCTGAGCTTGTCTTTGCTGGATTAGCAGTGCTCAGAAAATGTGGGGAGCATTTGACAGTGGAAATCGGGCCCCTTTGCATGTGCGCATTTCTGTAATTCAGGAAGAAGCCACCATGCGATGGATGCTGTTGAAGGGTCATGACTGCTTTTGGAGTTACTGGGACATATTTGGTATCCCCAAGTGGCCTGGTGCCATTTGGGGATGGTGCTGACTTTTCCAGCCTGCCTGTGAACTTGACCTTGGACTGGGGGGGGGGGCTGGGGTGGAGGCTGACCTTTCCAGCCTGCCTGTGAACTTGACCTTGGATTGGGGGGGGGAGGCTGGGGTGGAGGTTGACCTTTCCAGGTATCACTGAGAACTGGACCTTGGGGACCTTTCAAGTTCCAATCTGTCAGTCAGGACCGTCAGGATGATGAGCAGAGGGCCCAGTGTGACCTGGCGGAGGGAGGTAACCCAGGGCCTCTGGGACTTGAGCTGGCCACAGGCCAATCCTACAGATTCTTAGGCAGGAGGTGTGCTTCATAGAGTAATACCGGCTGAAAAATGCCTCTTGACATCTTTTTTAATTGGATGGGGAATTCCGGAGCACAGGTGATCCATCCTGGGAAATCGGTCTTTGGAGAACGAAGAGGCAGAAGTCATCGCTGTGCCTGCGTTCACTGAACACCTGCCACCAGACCCCAGGGTGTCGCTGTCCCTTCCATCCTTCCATTCCCCTCCCAACACGGCTCGGGGACCTCGGGGGCCTGCAGGGCCAGTGCTCTGAGCACTGGGGCGCATGCAATCCAAGGCTGGTCACGGGGAGAGCTGGCGGGTGGGGGAGGAGGGGCTGCTGTCCCGCCCATCCTGCCCTGGGCGTTTAAGTGCAAGGCCTTCACGCTGTTCCTGGTGGTCCCTGTGCTGCCTTAGAACCACAGAGGTGAAATAAGTTAATATCCCATCCCTGGAGGATCCAGGTCAGAGGTCAGGGTCAAGGCTCGGCTGGATTCTCTTTGGAGGCTCTAGGGCAGAGTGCTTGACGCTTCCTCTCCGGGTTGCCTTCGGCCCTGGTCATTCCTTGGCCTGCAGCTCCATGAGACCACTTTTGCTGTCCCCACCGAAGGCCTTTGTCTCCCTGAGTGGTCTGGTTGCTCTTCTTCTCCTCCCTCTTCTTCCTCCTCTTTTTTTTTTTTTTTGTTGGTGATGGGGCCTGAACTCTGGACCTGGGCGCTGTCCCTCAGCTCTTCAGCTCAAGGTGAGCTCTCTACCATTTGAGCCACAGCACCATTTCCAGCTTTCTCTGGTGCTGGGGAATCGAACCCAGGGCCTCATACATGTGAGGCAAGCACTCTACCACTGAGCCACCTTCCCAGCCTTCCTCTTCTTCTTTCATGTTCTTTTCTTTTTATTATGTCTCCTCCTCTCCTTCCTCTTCCTCTTTTCTCTTCTTCCTTCCTTTTCTCCTTCTTCCTTCTTTTTCTTTTTTCTCCTTTTCCTCCTCTTTCTTCTCTTCTTCCTATTATTCTTTCTCCTTTTCCCTCTTCCTTTATTTTCTTCTTCCTCCTCTTTCTTCATCTTCATCTTCTTCTTCTCCTTTTCCATCTCCTCCTTCTTATTCTCTCATCTTCTTCCTCTTCTTTCTCCTCTTCCTCCTCTACTCCTCCTTCTTCCTTTCTTCATCCTCCACTTCCTCTTGTAATACAGGGCCTTATACTTGCTAGGTGAATGCTTTATCACCTGAGCACAACCTAAGTCTTTTTTGCTCTTTTTTTTTTCCCAGATAGAATCTCTTGTTTTTGCTCCAGCCCACCATCCTCCTACCCCACCTCCTATGTAGCTGCTGTCCTTGCCTTCCCTGTGGTTAGCAGTCTTAGAGAGGAATGGAGTCTGGCCAGTGTTCTGGACCAGGACCCTTTCATCAAAGCCTGCGGAGGCTTGCAGATTTGTTCGTTTTGCAGGAAACCAAGGACGAAGAGGCACCCTTGAAAGACGTCCTACTTCCCTCTGGTCCAGACCAGCAGGAAAGGAGCATGGCATTGTTCTCCCACTGCCTGCAGGGGTGGTCCCCACGTCTGGCTGTCAGAGGACCCTGCGGGGCGCTGGTGCCCTTCACCAAGAACTCATCAATGTACACGTGACACCTGGAGACAGACACCCAGGGACAAAAGCACTTGGAGACAGACACCTGGGGACAGACACAATATGAACTGTATTAAAAGTGGCTTTGCCGGGCCGCAGCACTGACACTGGTTTGCTCATTCCTGGATTTATCCACGACTGTTGAGAGGAGTGCTTTTAGGCACTTTTCCATGTGCGTATGCAGAAATCCCTGGAAGAAAACCACAGCAACAGCCACCGTGAGAGTGACACTTCCTCCCTACAATATCCCTGCCCTCACCCCAGAGGCTTGCCCTCGTGGGCTAAATGCAATCCCACGGGCTTCATCAGAGGGAGGCAAGAGCAGAAAAGGGAGACATGTTGCGGGAAGCGGAGGGGGAAGGGAAGCACCATGAAAGTGGAGAAAGGCCACCGGCCCAGGAGCCAGGCAGCCTCGAGTGAGCGGCCAGAATGAACCGGAAGAGATGATCCTCAAGGTCTCCTTTGGGAAGCCTCTGAGACCCAAGGCCGATTTCCTCCCTCCTGCGCCTCAGGAGGACAAGCTGGGTATTGTTTGTTCCAGCAAAGCCTAAGAGGAAGAAACACATGCAAATCCAGAGAAGCCGGATTGAACACAGTGGGGCTGGGCGTGCGTCCTTCCCGGTGGCCGGGGAGGCGGGAGCAATGCCGACCCCTCTCGGCTGACGGCAGTGGCTCCGATTTGCGAGCAGCCCACAGAGTCACAGCAGTCCAGCCAGGCCTGGGGCGTGGGGCCTGCGACGCGCCCTGTGTGCTCGTACACGGCGGTCGTGCACTGTGCACGGCAGAGGCAGACTCCGCAGGCCACGGGGACCCCCACAAGATGAGATCGCCTGGTGACACAGCAGCTGTCTTAGTCTGCTAAAGGACACGGAGTGGCGCACAAAGACAGAGCCACTGGACGGTGCGTTTCTCAGTCACTAATGAGAATGAAGTGATACGAGCTTGGATATAAACGTATCACAGTGGTAATTTTTTTTTGGGGGGGGGAGCATCCAATAGTACATTACTCTTAGGGTCCCCAGTGGCAAAGGTTGGTTTAGCACCAGGGAGAATTTGAACCATTTCCTCCCAGAACACGTACTCATGAAGGCCTCCAAGGGCAGAGACCTTGGTTTGAATAATTACTGCCAAAGCTGGGTAAGAAAACCCACTGGAGAGAGAAGCTTTGTAATTTCCTTTGCTGCCATCCATCCTCAGAACGCCCCGCCCCTGACTGGCATGCAGGTGACATCTTTGTGTCTCTGCACCCCCAGAAATGGAGGTGGGAGGGACGACCATGGAGCATTCGGCCTTGGGGTTGAAAGTGAATGCGTGAGGAGCAGCTGGGGGCCCTGGGTGACCCCAGGCTGAGGCCGCTGGTCCACCGGTCTCTCCTCAGCGTGTCGCGCTGCAGAGCTGGGGCCGGTGCCAGCGCCCGCCAGGCGATCAAGAATGGTAGCTCTCTGCCTTGAGTTCTGGCATTCTGTCAGTGCTCATCTGCACGCAGGCGGCAGGCGTATGTCACTGGGACACACGGCGTGCAAAGTACGAGCTGATGGTACAACCCATCTACTCCGGGGTCACTGATATTCAATTAAAGCTGCAAGGTCGGCAGCACTTCTTCACTAATGGCCAGTGCCTTCCCTCTGTCAGTGGGGCCTCTGGGAATGCAATGCTGCTGGAGGGATGTCAGGTGGGATGTCCCTACCTGGAAGGTGACAGGTGCCAGTCCTAGGACCCACTGAAATAAATGGCCAAGAAGGAAACCAGTAAGAAGTCAGACTGGTAACCTCCTCCTTTGCTCAGAATGTCATCTACCCCTGTGATCCTCAGATCAGGGCAGGGGGTCTTGGTGTGGCCCAGACGCCTTCATCCTTCATCCGCATGATAAATAACGGAACATCAGCACACACAGCCGCTCCCAGGGGCGCTGGCTCAGGGGGCTGGCATTCTAACCACTGGAATCACGCCCCCAGCCCTGCTCTTTCTGCTGCTTCATTGGAGGTGGAGTCTCACAGACTTTTCTGCCTAGATCAGCTTCTCACCATGATGCTCCCAGGCCTCAGACTCCTAAGTAGGTGGGATTACAGGTGTGAGTCACCAGTGCCCAGGAAGCTCCACGTAGAATCAAAAATCTAACCCAGATTCTCCTCAGCCTCCCTGAGGCCCCTCCCTTGGGTCGCCAAGTGATCTCCAGCCCTTGTCAGTCAAATTCCTCCATCCTCCAGCCCCGTGATGCTCAAACCCGGGATCTTCCACGAGCCCTGGGCTTCTTGGGGCTCCCCCCCCCCCCGCACCGGCTGGCTGACAGAAAAACACAACAGGGTTCGCGTGCACTCCGACGGCTTAATGTATTTTGAGTTTATCGAATATGTACGTATAATTACGGTAAGATACATAGAGCATAAACGTACCATCCTGGGCGTTGTACTTGCACGGTCCGGTGGTGCTGAGGACCTCCATCCTCCCCTTCTCTCATCACGCATCTGCACCCACCCGGGTGAGCAAGGGAAGGCGTGGCATGCCGGGCCAGCTTCAGCACCCGCGCCACCTGGACAGGGGCCAGGCCTGCTCAGGTTCCCATCTGTGAATTCTAGGATGTTCTTGCCAGCTTGAAGTGTTGATAAAATGGAACCTTAGGCCATCCTGAAACGAATGTTTTCTTTGTGTTCATTGTGAGCTGTGCAAAGATTTCCTCATGTGGAAATATACAAGTTTTTGTTCATTCATTTGCGTTAACGATTGCCTAGCACACTGACATGTATGAAAAGGGCACCATTTATTTATTTGCTAATGGGATAGGTGAGGGGAATTTCATTTCTGTTTGGATGAATGCTTGCTGATTATCAGTAAGGTTTGGCCTCGATGTACTCTGAGATGTTTGCGTGTCTGCTTCTTCTATTGTAAATATTATTTGTAGTAAAGTATTTGTGGGTGTTGATATTCCAGGAGTAATTTTTCTTTGTCACAAAAGATATTCTTATTAGAAATGCATGGTTACATTTAATTAGCTAAAACATTAAAAGTGGTTTTTATACCTGTACTCATATTTAAAGATCTGCAGGGTTTTCTTTTTGTTTTCCTTTTTATTGTTTTGTCAGTTTTGTTAGCAATGAGTTGGACAATTGTTTTTTTTAAATATGGACCTTGGAGTAGGTTTGTTTTTAGTTTTAAAAAGCTTGGTTTGTTTAGTTTGGAATCTCCTATAAACCATGTCTCCTTGGTACTTTTGTAAGATGGGAGGGTTGTGACGATTGATTGACTTGATTACTCAGGAAATGTACCCTCTGCAGGCTTGCTTGCTCAGCTGGTACTCTGCACCCTGAGCCAGGCTTACTAAAGCCTAGGTTTTTACTGGCCGATTAGAGTCTTTTGGATTTTTTCTGCCTGGGATGGCTTTGAACTGAGATCTTCCAAGTCTCAGCCTCGTGAGTAGCTAGGATTACAGGCATGAGCCATTATTAATGCCTGGATGATTAACTTTTCAGCAAATATTGTCTTCTCCAGATTTTCTGTCAGCTTTTCAAATGTTTTCACTGATAGCTACTTTTTAAAATCTATTGGAAAACCAATGAAAATTTAGAAGACAATAAGAAAATATCTTTCTGTCTTCAGAGTAGGGAAGAATTTTTTTTTTAAAACAAATTACTGTTACTGTAAAGGCAATGTACAGAGGGTTACAGTTACATAGGTCAGATAATGAGTATATTTCTTTTTGGACAATGTCACCCTTCCCTCAATCTCTCCCAGTTTTCCCCTCCTGTCCCCTCACACAAGTTGTAAAGTTCACTTTCAACACAGTGTCCAGTAAGTACCTCTGCTGTATTTGTTCACCCTTCGTTCCTCCATTTCTGTGTCTCCCCTCACCTCCCAAAGACAGATAAACGAACACACAAGACAAAAGGAAAAGAAAAAGAAAACAGGGGAGAAGTGTTTAAACAGTAGAAACAAGTGGTAACCATAAAGGAGAATATTGATACATTTGATTACATTGAAATCATGAGCATGCTAATCAGAAGACCACAAAGAGTGAGAATTCAAAGCACAAGTGTGAAGATGTTGGGTGTGGGTTTGGAGTGTGGGGGTCCACTGTGGGGGCGATCATTGTCCACAGCCCCGTCTCAGTCCTCACGGGTTTGCGGCCAGCTCATGAATTTGATGACACTGGAGCCCCACAGAGGCTCGGTGTTCACTGAAGGAGGCGGTAATCATCGTAAGGCCCCTGTTAGAGCAATCACCACAGGGCCAGGCGCACCTACACCTGCTCAGTGGCCTCTTGTCCTTGGGTGGATTGGGGGCCAGCGGAATGACCCTGATGTTCTCGGATTCCTCTGGCCCTGTGGGGAATTCCATGTGGATGTCTTTTAAGTCTCTGGTTCTATTGGTTGGCTTAGGGCAGTGAGCGCTTTGGGGTCTGATAAAATAACTAGTCTCTAATGAATGTGTGTTTTCGGTGTTTGGGGAGGTGGGTGAACTGTCACATTCCCTGCCAGTCCCTTGTGCACCCCTCCCCCCACCATGTTTCCGCCTGCTCCCACATTCCCGAGGGAAGACGTATATGCAAACGTTTAAAAATAAACACAGGTGTTGGAGGAGATGTTTTGAAACGTTCTCTTGTCCCGACAGCTGTGCTCTCCGTAGAAATCATGCAATTGTTTTCCCCGTAATTGCATAAATTTCCCCCCTAAGCTTCCAGGATATTAACACTTGAGTGTATTATTACAGAAATTTAGCATGAGCGTAATGCCTTTCTGCCTCCTCCCCAGATATTACCACGTGCTTGAGGAAGCAGAATGCTATTCTGGAAAGTCTCTTGGAACGAGAGCAGATCATCTTTCTCATCAGCCTGCAATCCTTGTAGGGCTGAGCGACTTGGCTGGTGAAGACGTTCTTCCCACCCTTCAGCCGCCTGTCTGCGGCGGAGTAAATAGTAAATTGGATCCTTTGCGTCCAGGCATGGAATCAAATGATGACATCGCGGTCCCAGACCGTGTTTACTGGGGTTGTTCAAATTCTGAACCAATTTCAAAGAATTGTGTTTGTTTGCTTGAAAATAACAGCGGGGAAGGAAGAGGACGGTTTTTGTTTTGTGTTGGGTTATTATTTCCCACCAGTGTTCACTAGATGGAGGCAGAAAAGAACAAATGAGGCACGGGAAGGTGAGGCGATCAGAAGAGACCTCAGAGCAGCAGAGCAGACCCCCGTGCGGCGCCCGGCCCTGTCACCTGGGCCCTGGAAGCTTCTCTAGCAGCCGTCCTGAAACGCAGGGACTGGGAGGGAAGAGAAATCTAGTGATGACCAGGGCGCAGGGCACCCCAGATCATCTGGAGCAGGCCGGGGCCATGCACTCCTGCTCATAATCCCTCTGAGTCTCTGAAAAGCCCCAAGAATGCCATTTGGAGGAGGAGCCTCTGGGACTTGCTGGGCCTCCAGGGTGGGACTCTAAGGAATGGTTTCCGTGCCCTTATCAAGCAGCCCCCCAGTACCCCCCGCATCTCTGCCAGTGAGGACACCGCTAGGAAGAGCCGGCTGTGGACGGGGAAACGTCCTCACCAGACCCGAATCTGCCACACTTCCACCCTGGCCTTCTCTCCAACAGTGAGAAAAACCATTGTGAACAAACGATCCCGGCCACACTGTACCTTTAAAGCAGCCTGAAGTAGTCCATTGGACTGGAAACTTCCCCTCCCTTCCCCTCCCTTCCCTTCCCCTCCCCTCCTTTCCCCTCCCCTTACCCTCCCTGCCCTTCCCCTCCCTTTCCCTTCCCCCCTCATCTTCCCTTATTTTCTTTTATTTATTTATTTTGTCGGTCATGGACTTGAACTCTGGGCCTGGGCGATGTCCCTCAGCTTTTCAGCTCAAGGCAAGCATTCTACCACTTGAGCCACAGTGCTGCTTCTGGTTTTCTGGTGGTTAATTGGAGAAAAGAGTCTCACAGACTTTCCTGCCTGGGCTGGCTTTGAACCTTGATCCTCAGATCTCAGCCTCCTGAGTAGCTAGGATGACAGGCGTGAGCCACCGGTGGCCAGCCTCATCTTTCCTTCTTTTCTTTCCTCTCCCTCTTCCTCCTTTTCCTCCTTTCTCCTCTTTTCTTTTCTGAAGTTGTTCCTTTCTTTTCTTTTCCTCCCTCCCTCACTCCCTCCCTTCTTCCTTCCTTCCTTCTCTTAGGAGGAGGTTAACCCCAAAGTCCTGTGTGCTCACAGCCTAGGTTCCAAACATAAGATGTTCCATATGGGCCCTTCCCCAGTTCTTAGACACGGACCTGTGGGATCTCAGGGTGGATCTGCACCCTCTTTTCTCTCCAGACTGGGCCCTGCTGCTGTTGGTTTGGCTGAGCAAGGTCTCTGCCACCACCTTTCTGCAGAGCACCCTTTTGCCGGCGCCTTGTGTTCAACCCATCCTGCTGGCCTTGCGTATGTGGGGTGTCATCTGATCTCTGCTGGCACAGGTGCCATGCTGTTTGCATGAAGTGCTCTCCTTCCCCTTGTAAGCAAAAACAGAAGGCTCACATCCAGAAGTGCGTTGAGCCCCCGCCCCCCAGTCTGTTCTGTGCCCAGCGTACTTGGTGGACAGAGGCGCTGCATATACACGGCTCCATGGCCTCTCCTACACAGAGGGAAAATACCCTCACTATGGTTTCAGCCATTGACTCCCTGTCTTTTCCTGGCTCTGGGAGAAGCTGGTTGTTTGCTGCTGCCTTTTGAGTCTTCCTGTTGGCATTAAAGAAATTGGCTCTTGTCCCATATATTGGTTCCATCCCCTCCTTCCTCTCCTTCCTCTCCTCCTCCCTTCCTCCATCTCTCCATCCCTCCCTCTTCCCCCTGCCTCTCCTCTTTTCCTTCCTCTTTCCCTCCTCTCTCTTTCCTTTCAAACCTGCAGTTTGACACTTGTCCTTTGACTTGAGTGCCCTAAAATATTGTTATTTTTACCCCATCAAATATTTATCTTTACTTCTGCAGCCTCTGTTTGGCAATACATTTGCCGAAGTTTCATGTGCTGTAGATAGATGACAGACAGTCAGTGTCACCCTGAGCCCCTAGAGAACTTCTTAAGTATTACAGTTGGGCATTTCCTTTCCTTTGTGGTCTGAGATGTTTAAATTTTGGTTCAAGAAGTCTCCGTCTGCAGGAAATCGCAATTCTTTCAGAGCTCTTTCTGAGACATTACTGTGTACCTTGGAACCAGTAGCCACAGACAATTGGCTGCCTGGCGAGTGGAGTACTGGCCAGGCAGACGACCCTTCCCCCAGCGGCCATTCCTGCCAGTCTCACCAGCTCTCCTCGCCAGGCTGTGTCTTGGTCAGTCAGGAGTCCAGTGGCCCATCTTTGGGGTCGATCTCTGGACCATATCCATTGACCTCATCACTTCCATAACTAGCTTAGGGGAAATCCACTCTTCCCAGCAGTGATGTATTCTGCTTTCCTTTCTTGAAGATTATCAGGGTTGGTTTTTGGCTACTTTCATTCTAGACAAATTTAAAAACGCATTTCTTTTCAGAGATTCCTTGGATCTGATTAGGATGACAGGAATTGTGGAGACTGTTTGTGGCTAACCACTATTGTCTTGGCAACATTCAATTTTCTTAATCACGGACGTACGCTATCTCTCAATGACGGCCTACCTCATTCCTAGCAATGTTCTGAAGATTCATCGTAGAGGTCTCTGCACATGTTTCGTTAGGTTAATTTCTGTGTTTTGGTGGCTCTATTGTAAATGGTATTTGCAGTTTTACATAATCATTTGTTTCTTGTTCTTGCATGGATATGATTTGGGTTTCTTTGGATACTGGTGTCACATGCAAGCACTTGAGGAACTTACATTTACTTTTTGTTTCCCGATGGTGCAGGGCTTCACTCTCACTTGACAATGTTTGCTCTACCACTTGAGTACCATCTCCAGTCTGACATTGTGCTGGAGATGGAGTCCTGAAGACATTTTCTGCCTGTGCTGGCTTTGAGCCACGACCCTTCAGATCTCAGGCCCTCGAGTATGTAGGATCGCAGGGACTGGCCTCTCAAGGCCTAACTTCTTATTTGACTCCAGTGGTCTGCTTAGGTATTAGTTTCAGTTGTTCTGGACACCACTGTGATCATCGTAACAGCAGTCTAATTTCCCTTCCCAATTTGTTCATCTTTTGGGGTTGGGATACATCTTGCGCATTTCTCCTCTGCACATCCAGCATGGGAGAGGTCTGAGACCTGAAGGTGTGAGATTTCTCCTCACCACCAGCAGGTAATTCTGCAGAGGTTGGCAGCCGGGCATCCTCTGACCCTGTCGGGCCTGACACTGTCCCCTGTTCATAGCAGTGGAGTAGTGAGCTCAGACCCCCGCCTCGGGTGTCCACAGGCAGGTGCATCTCCCCCGTGCTTCTGATGTGAGCCAGGATTCCCACAATCCTCCGCCTGGGCTCAATCTGGCTGCTCTGGCTGCTCACAGGACTCATGGATGGACTCCATTTACTTGCTACGAGAAGCTTCCTTTTGTTTCTAGTTTCATAGTAGGTCCATTTATATGCTGTGTCAAAGCAGAAGAAAAGGAATCTGTCATGAGACACAGGCTAAGGTCAGATACCTGAGCTGGAGAAGGAGGGCAGACTCCAGGGATCCTCAGACTTGTTCCAGCACAAGAGAGATGCCGTACTCCTAAGCTGCATGCACCCACTGCAGCCCATTCGCCCACATTCCCACAATGGCTCCGTGACACCATGTGCCCGCCAAATTCCAATTAAATTTTCAAAAATCTGAAACTTCACAAAGAACAGTGAAGCCCAGACAACATAATCGATAAATAATTACAGTACTTAAAGAAACAAACAGCACTGAATTTGTACAAATTTTACAGAAAATAAAGGGAAATTTAGGGGGAAAATAATCTCTAACAACTCCTGTTTTAAAGCTAGTTCTAATTTTGTATCCATGAGAGAGGGAAATTATTGATCAGGTTTCTTGTGATCATACCAGCAAATTAAATTCAGAAATATGAGTAAATAAGGACTGTGGATGTAGTACAGTGGTAAAGTGCTTACCTGCACACTCAAGGCTCTGGGCTTGATCCTTAGTTATACTTAAATAAGACTTAAAAAGCCACGTTTGTAATTTCAGCACTAGAGAGGCTGAGGAAGGAGGATCGCAAGCTCAGGGCCAGCCAGGGTTACATTTTGAGATATATCTGTCTCAAAATAACAAAGTGAACAACCAAACACACAAAGGAAAGAAATAGAAATGTAAGACAATGTGTTATGATCAAGGGAAGTCAGTCCTCCAATGCAAAACCAACTGCATTTCTGTCCAAAAAAAATCAACTCGGTAAGAGTTTATTCTGAGCCAAATATAAGCAACCCTGGCTGGAAACACAAAATCAAGTTACCGGGAATAAGAGAGCTCCAGTCTGCAAGACTGGCCTCAAACCTCGCTTGATGTGTCTCTGTAGTTGAATGGAGTAAAGAAAACCTGATGCTTACTCCAAATGATGCAGCAATGGCATTAATGAAACTCAAACCCTTAGCTATGATGTCGGCAAGCATCCTGAGAAAATAGGATAAAGAGACAGAAGTAGACTTGGATAGACAGGTACGTCTGAAATCCCAGCTACCAGGGAAACTGAGATCTGAGGATCCCAGTTTGAAGCCAGCTTGGGAAGGAAAGTCTGTGAAATTCTTATAACCAATCAAACAGTAAAAAGCTAGAACAAAGCAGATAAAGCCCAGAAAAAGAAGGAAGACAATTGGAGAGAGCAAAGACCGTATCTTCTCAATAACTAGACATTCACATGCTGTAATGAGAGTCTAGACACAGAGCCAGTGCCTTTTATATGTAACATTCCAAATGATAAACTTCTAGGAGATAATACAGGAAAAAATCTAGATACTCTTGTGCTTGAGTTGAAATGACACTAAATGTGAAACAAGTGAAATAAAAACTGGAAGGTAGGACTTCGCTAAAACAAAAAATAAAACTTCAATCATGCCACAGACACAGGTATGAGAAAACATTGGCAAAAATCTCATATGATTAAAAAGAACAAAACAAAAAAATTAGCCCACACATACAGAGAATTCCTGAAATGTGACAATAAGAAATTAATAAGCCAGGCACCCGTGGCTCACGCCTGTCATCCTAGCTACTCAGGAGGCTGAGATTTGAGGATTGCTGTTCAAAGCAAGCCCAGGCAGGAATGTCAATGAGACTCTTATCTCCAATTAACCACGAGAAAACCAGAAGTGGTGTTGTGGCTCAAGTGGTAGAGTGCTCGCCTTGAGCTGAAGAGCTCAGGGACAGCATCCAAGCCCAGGGTTCAAGTCCCATGACTGACAAGAAAAAAAAAGAAAAAAAGAGAAATTTATAGCCTGATTATAAGGTAGCCCAAATTTGAACTCATCCCCAAAGAGGATGCGTAAACATACAAAAGCTGTTCAATGTTGCATGCTAGGGGTTCACAAACTCATGCAGCAAGCATGTCCCAGCTGTGTGGAGCTGTGCATAGTAGAATTCCTGAAGAAGATTGACAATGGCTACTGGCAGTGAGGGCAGCGATCCAAAACTCAACACAGAGCTAAAATTATAACACTTTAGGAACATGGAAGAAAATCTTCATCAATGTGGTATAGGAAGCAAATCCCCCCTCCCAATAAAAAACCCCATAATCATAAAAGATAAAAATGACAGTCTGACATATTCTGAGTCAGATTTCAAATGTATATGTTGGTTCCTAACTGCTAATGAGGTAGTGTGATCCCACTGACACAAACAGTAAGATGGTAACAAGCTACTCCAGAAGAAAGAGCAAAAGATGCTTAAGGTACCAGCAGCTCAGGCCTGTAATCTCAGGAGGCTGAGATCTGAGGGCCTAGGTTTGAAGCCAGCTGGATAGACAAATCTGAGACTCTTTACTGCTACTAACCAGCAAAAAGTGAAAACTGGTAGAGACAGCCATGAGTGAAAAGACCAACTGAGAGACTGAGGCCCCGAGTCGAAGCCCCAGGACCAGTACAAAAAGAAAAAGGAAAGAGCAAAAAGAAGCACCTAGAGAGCAGTTCAATTGAATGGGTTGTCAGAGAGATGCAGTTTGAACCAGGGGCCACATGTTAAAAAGGTTAATGTCAAAGGTTGCAAGGACGGAGAAAGCTGGACCTCCTTCTCACCAACAGGAATACCAAATGAAAGCCCATTCTGGTGATCGGGAGACATCTCTAACGAGTCGAAAATATACCTACAACATGACCTGAAAACCCTACTCCTACTAGCAATAACCTAGGAGGAAGATGTAACTGTGGCCATCAGAGAGTTTAGGGTGAACGGCAGAATTTGGCAGGATTTATTAGTAAAATCATATAGACACAGCAGTTTCTTTCGTGGAAGAAGTAATTAATTAGTAATTGTGCTTTTTAATACTTGTTCATTAATTATTGGGTTTAGTTTCTTTAGTAAGTATAGGACAATTCACATCCCTTATTTATCCTTCTGTATGTTTTGGTGGCTTGTATCTCTGAAAGAATCTCTCTTTAATCTAACTTACCAAATGTCCCAGTTTGGGATTACTCCAGTGCCATCTTCCCCAGTCACATTCCTGCCCATGGTACCAGCCGTGACGCCCACCACATTCACTGGTGATGTGAATGCTTCCTACCTATCTGATTTGGTTCCTTTATATTGGGGAGCAGCTGCAGGGAAGGGGTGGGGTTGGGAGGGATGGGGGAGAATGATGAAGGGGTGCCATTGATGAAGATTCGTTATATTCATGTACTGCTTTGTTGAAAGGAACGTCCAGGAACATCTCATTGGGGTAAAGGAGACCAGATGGAAATAAAGAAACTTCATTACTGATAGGTCCTGGAGAAACCTGGTGTACCCAGAGGCCACGAGCCCCCTGGGTGGATGAGCACCTGGAGAGAGAGGCAGCATGGGCCTGGGTGCCTGACTTTATTGGTGCTCAGGAAGATCAGAGAGGGTGGTTCCCAGGAAGCAGACGCTGAAAGGGGCCTCTTGCTGTGTGGACCGCATCCAGCTTTGCATCCAGTGCAGTGTGTGTGTGTGTGTGTGTGTGTGTGTGTGTGTGTGTGTGTGTGTGTGTGTGTGTGTGTGTGTGTATGTGTGTGTGTGTGTGTGCTTGGCAGAGTGCCATTTGAGATAAGAAGTATAGAAAAGGAGTGTTTTAGAAGTGGGGTCAGGAGTTGGGTCAGGGTCTTTTTGTGGCACATAGGAATTCACGTCTGGACAACAAAATGCGGGTCAAGGCAGCACAGTGACAAGGAGCTGCAACTCTACCCTGGCTAGGTGGGCTAGAGATTCTTGTCTATCTCCTATCCTGCAACCTTGCTGGACTCATTATGCATGGTTATGATGGTAAACTTCTTCAGACTGTCTATGTATCTGGGATTTGGTTCACAAGCAGGGGCTCTTTCATTTCTTTCTCTCCAATCACGATGCCACCTTTTTCTTTTTCTTGCATAAATACCATCAGTAGAAACAGGAGTGGTGAAAGTTGGCATCTTGCTTTTTCTTTTTTGTGAACCAAAGAGGAAAGCATACAGTTATGGTGTCCCCCCCTCCTCTCATTTTATCTGGTTAAAGTAGGCTTCTATTTCTATTGAGTTTTTCAATCAAGAAGGGATGTTTGACTTTGTCAAGTGCCTTTCTTATGTATATTGAGATGAGCTTGTGGTTTTGGCCCACAATTCTATTTATTAAAGGTATGTGGCATTCATACGCTAAACCAATCTTGTATTTGGGGGATAAATCCAGCCTGTTTAGGGTTTATAGCCCTCTGATTTTATATTAAGATTATGACTCATAACTCATTGTTTTTCCTTCTTTTTCTGAGTATTGACTTTGGGTTGGTTGCTGGGTTTTGTGAATTGTAAAATTCACAAGGTTTTGTGGTATTTAAAGGCTTTATTCCCTAAGATCGTAAAGGACCTTGAAGGGAAGATTTATCCTTTCAAAGACTGTTTTCAAAACATGTGAGGGGAGGCTCTGGGTTAGCATTTCCTAGGGAGAGCTCCCAGGACTGGTTACCTCTTCATCTTCTCCCGAATCTATTGCTGTGGGGTGAGGCCAGCTGGGATGTGGCTTTCCCAGCCTTCAGCGACCTCTCTGACGCCCAGTGCTCCCTGTGGAGTTTCACCCGGGCAAGTGGGTCTCTAGCCATAGACTTGAGGGGATTCCTATGTAGATTTGGGGGGGACTCTTTCTCGGCAAAATACCTTTGGTCTTATGGTCTGTGCACTCCAGCCTCTGTCTCCACAACCTCTTAGTTCTCTGCTCAAGTCAACAGTGCCATTATGTCCCCTTTCCAAGCCCAGTGCCATTACATTCCCTTTTCCAAGCCCCGAGTGCCTGGCAGGCCACAGCCGGGCCCTGCTGCTCATCTTGCTAGTCTCCTCACAGCCCTGGGCCTCACAGCTGCTTTAGGTATTTGATATCACTTCTGGATTTATCAATGGAAACACAAGTGTGATCTTGAATAGTCTGTTACTTATTCCTAGCCTATTTATGGGCTCTCAGGCGCAAGGATCTGAACGCGCAATTTCCCTTCTACAAACTGTTGGAAGCCTCAGTATTTCTTAATGGACATGAAGACCCGAGCCTTTTCTGTAGTGTGGTCCCTCTTCCTGAGCTCTCCTGGAGTTCTCTGCCTCCCTGTTCACCTTCTGGGTCACCATGAACTCCTGCTGGTCCCTTCTCCCCCATCATGGGCTGAGCATCCTGAGGCCAAACCATGGCCGACAACCTCCAGAACCCGAGTTTCCTCACTGCTGGAGTGAGCTCAGGGCCCGCCCGGACCCCGAGTCAGCATGTGGGTTAACAGCAGCACGTTTGTGGCTATTTCAGGTGACTCTGTTGACCACACACGTGTACTAGGAGCTGTTCAAACCCATCCTCAGGGGTCACCTGCGGTAGTCATTCAGACAGCCTAATGAGACAGAGACCACTCTTAAGGCACCAGCAGCTCACGCCTATAATCCTAGCTACTCAGGTGGCTGAGATCTGAGGATTGTGGTTTGAAGCCAGCCTGGGCTGGAAAGTTCATGAGATTCTTTATCTCCAATTTAGCCTAAAAAGCTAGAAGTGGCACTGTGGCTCAAGTGGTAGAGCACTAGCCTTAAGCACAAAAAGCTCAGGGAGAGCAATCAGGCCCTGAGTTCAAGTCTCAGGACTTGTACACACACACACACACACACACACACACACACACACACACACACATGACAGAGAAGCCACTTGCTGCATCCTGTGCTGGTTTGTGTGGTGAATCTCGGCTCTGTCTCTGGCGGCCTGACACTGGAATCTCTGTCCCTGGACTTGAGTACCATTGCTAGTCACTGCATGGTCCTTGTCATTACCCGCAGCTTGTGACCAGGCAATAGAATTTTACCATTGTGCATGATGTTTGATGATACTGGTATTTGAGCTCAGACAGGCATGCTACCATTTGAACACTGGCTGTTCTTCAGGTAGGGCCTTCTGATCTTTGTCCAGGCCAGCCTCTGAACGCAGTCATACTACCTATGGTCTCTTGCAGATCTGCCATCCCAGAAGCACCATCGTGTCTGATTGTGGATTGACATGGAGTCTCTCCAGCTGGTTACCCAGGGCCACATTCCCCCCCTGCATCTTAGCCTCTCAAGGAGCAGCTAGCTGAGTTACAAGCACGAGCCACTGAGTCTGGCTCCACCATCAACAATTCTCTGTTCGTTTTCATGTCAGAGGATCGGATCTTTCCAAAAAGACTGAAGGAGAATGGGAGGGAGCTGCAGCACCCCAGAGAGCGAAGGTGGGAAATTACCCATTTAATCTTGCCAGGGCAAGCTGATCCTTGTGACTCATCCTGTGCTCTCATTAGAGCAATTATCCAGCGCATCGCTGTGATTTGGATGCATCCGGGGTGGTCACAGCAGCTGGGGAGTGTTGGAGCGAAAGCAGATGGGCAGCCAGGAGAGCTGGACAGAGGCCTGGGGTTTGATTGACAGTCACGGAGGGAGGCTGGTGTCCGGGTCCCAGGCCTCCACTTCAGCACCAACCTCCCGGCATTTCTGAAGGAGAATCTCTCCTCCGCAATGCCCTTCCTCCTCCTTCTCCGCTGATGTCAGAGGACAGCAGCCGTCAAGAGGTTCTGGTAAGGTCACCCCTGACACGTGGAAATGAGGCCCTGTCTGTGAGGCCTCATCTCCCGTCCTCACGTCCCTGGTGGGCATGGCGGAGACATGCAGATGTATAAGGTCACCAGAGTGATGGGATGGCTCACAGGCTGCCTGCCACTGTGGTTAAAGTGTGAAAACCAGGCTGCTTCCCTCAGAAATGGGGTGTGTGTGGCCCTGTCGCTGCACCCTGCCTTAGCGCTGCTCCTGAAGAGCTTGGGATGCCTGGGAAGGCCCAGTGCTCCCCAGGCTTGGTCCTGAACCTGCTAGGTGATCAGTCCTGATTCCTAAGTTTATTGTTGGAGCAGACGTGCCTGGGCTGGTTAAACCTCCCTTTCATGCCACCATGACCCTGGGGATAAAAGGCATTCTAGCCGGGCACTGGTGGCTCACATCTGTCATCCTAGCTATTCAGGAGGCTGAGATCTGAGGATCGCCGTTCAAAGCCGGGCAGGAAAGTCCGTGAGACTCTGATCTCCACTTAACCACCAGAAAACCAGAAGTGGTGCTGTGGCTCAAGTGGTAGAGAGCATGCCTTGAGCTGAAGAGCTGAGGGGCAGCGCCCAGGCCCAGAGTTCAAGCCCCATGATCAGCCCCCCCCCCAAAAAAAAGGTAGAATAACCTTGGTGATGTTACAGTTAAATGAGTTGCTTTTATTTTCTTTCTTGGAAAATCTATGTCTTTCTAAGAACTATTTATCAATGTAAAAATTCCTTAAGTAAGCCAGGCCCTGGTGGCTCACACCTGTCATCCTAGCTGTTCAGGAGGCTGAGAGCTGAGGATCATGGAAAGTCCGTGAGACTCTTATCTCCACTTAACCAACAGAAAACTGGAAGTGGCACTGTGGCTCAAGTGGTAGAGGGCGCGCCTTGAGCTGAAGAGCTCAGAGACACCATCCAGGCCCTGAGCTCAAGACCCATGCGGACTCCCCCCCCCAAAAAAAAGGCATTCTACTAAGGCAGTTGAAAGGGGAGGCTCTGGAAAGTGGACAGCCCAGGTCCCGCAAACCTAAACAACAAACCACACACTCACTCTCCTCGCACACCAGTGGATGAGTTCCAGTGGTGGGCAGTGCCACCCGGACCCAGGCAGTGCAGGCTGAGTGGCCGCGAGGAGACTGGCCCAGACCTCACGGATGGGCACGGTCACCCGCCCACCACGGGGGGCTGCTCAGCCCTCACCAGGAGAAGGCCTGAGAAGCAGTGTGCACAAGCATCGTGTCACATGACTACGACAGACAGGAAGCCGGGCTCTCCCGTCTCCTGCCTGGAGGTGCACTAGCTCAGTGGGCCCGGACCCTCTGCATTTTCTGAGAGGCATCACACCAGGGCAGTGTGTTGATGGACCCGCGTCCACTGGTACTGCAAGCAAGGGTGATAGTGGTCAGTACGGCAGTGGCCTTGGTGGCCTCTGGAGTCCCAGCCAAGGCTCCATGGTGCCCACGTGAAGGAGAGCTTTGGCTCCAGGCGCCTGACTTGTGGCCAGGACAAAAGGCGTCTATAAGCATCTCACCTCTGCATTCAGCTGGCAGTGTGATGCTGGTGGGCCTCTGGAGTGGTCCCCTCGGGGAGGGCTCTCTGCGTCCCTCTTTAGTGAGTGGGGCCTGGCTGTGGGGCCAGTGATTTGCTCGTGGGGCAGGCCATCTGCCCTGTCTGGGATGATAGAGGTCTGTGGGTGGAAAACACGCCATGGAGGATTTCCTGGCACTAAACCCAGTGGAAGCGTCCCCTGGGCTCCTCGGCTGGCTGTCTGCTACAAGCATCTCTGCCGGCGCAGGTTCTGTTTGTTTTCTGGTGGCAGGATCCCCAGTGGCTTGGAGAGCAGAGGTGTGAGGTGCTGCTGGGGAGTGTGTGGGCCACGGCCTGTGGACCTGGGGCTCCCGCTTCCAGTCTCTGTGGGCTCCAACTTCCTCCTCTCCTCCCGGCTCCTGCTCTCTGGCACAGAGGTGCCTCCCGCCTCGGGCGGCTGCTCTTCAGGGTGGCACTGCCCGGGACAAGTTCTTGTGAGTGCCACCAGCGAAGGCGGCTCAGGAGGCCTGCGGCTGTACCCCGTATCTTACCCATAGATCTCCAGTTAGCTCAAGGGCGGGCGTTGCTGATGGCCTGTCACCGCAGGATGGAGCTGATGGGTGCTGGGTGAGCTATCGGGATGGGTGACCTCACGGGGGACCCGAATGAATGTGTACAACCCTGGGGGTGTGAGGAGACTCAGGGGGGATCCCCAGGAGGATCGAGGCAGGCCCAACAAGGTGAGGCGTGTGGCCGGAGGACGGAGGTGTGGGGAGCCTGTGTGGGAGCAGTAGAGGGCTTCCGCCGGGCGAACTGAAGAAAACAAGAAGACTTCCCCCGTTACAGCGGGCACTTAGACGGAGAAGCGGGAGGACACGTTAGTGCATTCGGTGTGGCTGTCACAAGTCATGGTGCTTTACGAAGTAAGAGGTAAGCTGCTGTGGTCTGTGACTTTTTGTGGCATAGGGTACAAAGGTCATGGGGCCAGAGTTCTGGAGATGGCACCCATGTGTGACAAAAGAGAGGAGAAAAGAAAAGAGAAACCAACTGTGTGGAGAAGGTCATTCCTTCAGAGACTCTGCCGGCCTGGCCTTTCTCAGGAACCTGCCCTCCCACGGGCCCCCATGGCGAGCACCCCAGGACACTGTGTGCAGCCTGTAACGTGGACATCACTGGAGCTTTGTTCAACCTCCAGAATGGAAGAAGTGTCTGCGGAGGCCCTGTGTGCGGTCCGATAGGCCTGCCGGTGGAGGCTTTGGGTCTGTCACTCATGGTGGGCAGATGCCCTGTGTGCTTTGTAACTGGATCTGAATCCTGGGGAAGAACATTCTGGGCCAGGGCCACGTTTCCAGGTTGGGAGCCTGGCTCTGCCACTAATTAGTGGGCTGAGCTTCAGGGATGTTCTCACTGTCCCTGAGCCCAGGCTACCCACCTGGAGGCAGGAGCCGCGGTGGCAGCACACACGTGCACACATGCACACTCCAGACCCACGCAGACCCACGCACGCACAGACAGATGCCACACAAGTGCACACAGGCACAGCTGACACAGGTACAGAGGTGCACAGGGGACGGACACGCATGTGCGCATGGACACATACGTGTGTGAAGACACACACAGAGACAGTCAACAGACACACAGTGCTGTGCTCCCCCACCCCCTCCCCGTGGGGGATCTCCCCGCCATGATTTCAGGTCCCGGCTCCTCAGCCCTCAGGGCTGCCTGCCCCCTGCAGCCCAGCTGGGTGTTTAATTGCCCCTCACAGCTGGTACCCTTGGCATCTGCAGGCTCAGCGTCCCGGCTGCTCAGCCTCCCATGTTCCCTGAGGGGGGTGATGGACGAGGTTTGAAATGCGCTCCACAGGGTGGAGCCTTGCTTTCCACATTCTCAGGAATGCAAGGGTACAGGGATCCAGTTCCAAGGCTCTCCCCCTCCTGCCGCCCCACACTCCTCGGGTTTTCCATGTGGATTCAGTTCAGAGGTGGAGCTTTTGTGCAGTGAGGGGATCTGGAGGCCCTGACCTCATCAACAGTTTAATCTATTGTTGGATTCACAATGAATGGACCATTGGGAAGGGGTAGGGACTGAGGAAGGTGGGGCTTGACTCGAGGAAGTGAATGGCTTTGAAGGGTAGACCTTGTTCCCCTCTCCCTCCCTCCCTCCTTCCCTCTGACCCTCCTTCCCTCCCTCCCTCCCTTCTTTTCTCCTTCCTTCCTCCCTTCCTCCCTCCTTCCTTCCCCTCCCTCTTTCTTCTCTCTCCTTCCCTGCTGCTCAACTGCCATGGGGCGAGATGCTCTGTTCCATTACACGCTCTTACTGTGATGTTCTGTCTCACCACAGACTCAGTGAAATGGAGTCAGCTGACCTTGGACTGAAACCTCCAAAGCCATGAGCTCAAATCAACAATCTCTTCTTTAAGTTGATTCGCTGAGGAATCCCATGGGTGCACAGATGGACTGGTATGGACTGATTCAGACAGAAAGAAGGTGGGCGACGGTGGTTGGAGAGGAACTCTGGGCATGTGGGTGCAGCTTAGTCAAGTGGAATGAGAGGTGGACCTTCTGCCCGGGCAGCGGTAACTGACCATCACAGACTGAGTGCCTCCTACACCAACCAGTTCCCAGGTCTGTGGACAAATGGGGGAACACAGAGGGGAGCATTCCAGAGCTGCTTACGTAGGATGACTAGTGTGATCCAGGCTGCCATTTGAATGCCGGTCCCTTCCCCAGATCATGAGCAGGCTGAGTAGACACCATCTGAGACTCCAAAATATGGAAAGACTGTGCTCAGAGAGTTTTGGAATTTGGAGCATTATGGACTAGTAAAATTTGCACAAAACCTCCTCAAATTACACACACACACACACACACACACACACACACACACACACACACACACACACACACACACACACACACACACACACACTACTTTACCCAAGACATGTTTGGTCTTGATCACTTTGGGGCAAGAGATATTCAGTCTGTATTCAGAGGTGGGGAATCAGAGCTGACTAGGACAAGAGGGTAGAGAGTGTACATTGAATACCATCATTCTTTTTGTTGTTGTTGGTGGTGGTCGTGGGTCTTGAACTCTGGGCCTGGGCGCTGTCCCTCAGCTCTTCAACTCAAGGCGAGCTCTCTACCACTTGAGCTACAGCACCACTTCTGGTTTTCTGGTGGTTTATTGGAGATAAGAGTCTCTTGGACATTTCTGCCTGGGCTGGCTTTAAACCTTGATCTTCAGATCTCAGCCTCCTGAGTAGTGAGGATGACAAGCGTGAGCCACCGGCACCTGTCTCTGGACACGGTCATTCTTGAAGTAGTGGTCTCCTAAGATGATGGGTTCCATCTTCCTTTGTGTCCCTCTGTCCCTCATTGTCTTTCTACTTTGGGTCAATAGATAAGAGACATATCATAAGATGCTGCTGCCTTGACCCCCCTTCCCAGCCTCGGGGATGGTGAGGACACAGGTTTTGGTTCTTTGTAAAGTCCCTGGCCTCCACTACTGTGCTGGAGCGGCACAGAAAGAAGATGGAGACCACAGACTGGAGTGCAAGGACCCAGCAGTCATCCGGAGAATGGCAGTGCGGCCATGCTCGGCACCTGCCGACCTCCGTGTCTTCCTGCTCCTCTTGTTACACAGCCGCAGGGCCAAACCATCGATTACATCAACCATCGTCTGCTGGAAAAACCAAACATGATCCTCACGGTTTAAGAGAAATTAAAACAGTTTACAGCCATCAAAAGGTTACCTGGCCTTCCAGGCAGAAGTGACGACTCCTGGCGCCGCCAGCCCACGTCCAGCCGTTGACTGTCAGTGGCCATGGTCTTCGCATGCAAGTCGTTTGCACACTGCTAGAGGATATCGCCCGACACAAACCGTCAGACCTGGAAGGCTTAAAAGTGGCATCTTCTTTGCATAATTAACCAGGCAAAAGGACACGCTTTGAAATAAGACGTCGGAAACACTTATCGCAGACAGCTGGGGGCAGCGCGGATTGCCGGGTAATTAGCCGTGAAGCTGTCCAGTTCACCGCCCCCAGCTCGGGGACAGTGAAACGGGGCCTTTCTTCTCCGCCAGCCTGCAGCCCAGCTGCGGGGGCTGGGATCTTTCTGAGATTCCCGTGGCCCTACACAGCCCTTCGGGATGTCTCTGAAGAAGGCCCGTGGACGCCGGACCTGGTGATTCTGATGACGAATCTAGGGTCCTCTCGTCTGTCTGCCTCTTATTTTCTTGCTGGACCGGGCTAAGAACACTACGTTGGGTGCCAGGACAAATGAGGACTCACAGCTCCCACGCTGCCCGCAAGGCCGGGACTCCAAAGCACTCTGGGACTTTGAGGCCTGCCTGCCTTCTCTGGCTCCCTTCATAGTGAGCAGACGCAGTGCCGCTCCCTGTGTCTCGGCTCAGGAGCAAAGGGTTCGGAAGAGCTGTTCCGGGGGCCTCTGACCGGGACATTGTCAAAGTGGGCAGGATATGGCTGGATCTGGTGGCTGGAAGCTGGTGTAGCGGGATTTACATTCTGCTCCCTCTGTAATATAGAGGGGTTAGTCTCCCCCCACCCCCGCCCCGAGGGCGGCCAGGGTCCAGCCGGGAAGAGGGTCCATCGTCCAGCTTCCATTCAGGGCTCACAGAGCTGGGCAGAGGCAGAGTCCCATCCCTGAGGAGGGTAGCGCTGTGAGAGCCCCACCCAGGCAGGGAAGCAGAGACCAGAGAGACCCTCTCCCTCTCCTTCCTCTCCTTCTCCTCCCTCTCCCTCTCCCTCCCCTTCCTCCTGGGACCTCCTTGGCTGAGTTAGCGAGGGAACTTGGGAGGTGTGGTGCCTGTGTGTGGGACCCAGAGAGAAGAGACCAGCTAGCCCCCGCCCTGGCAGCCACACACGGTGGGGGCATCTCTGCTCTGGCACAGAGGCGTGGTCAAGTAAGAGCGAGCCGCACAGCGCCCATATCACCTACAGAAGAAATCCGGGGCTGCACCCGACCTGGGAACACTGCATGGGAGCCCTGTTGGAACAGGATGTTTTGTGGCTTGCTGTGCACACGGGAGGGCTTGCTTCTCCGAGGGGCATTGGGATGAGGGTTAATGATGAGCCCTTCCTGAGAGGATATTTGTTTATCTATGTCTTTAAACAATTTTCGTCTTACCCCCACTTTTAACAACCATATTTTTGTTCTGTCGTCATATGTACATATAAAGCACCTGGACCATTCTCACCTTCTCACCCCAACCGCCAAGTTCCCATTCACATTTATATCATTTATCTTCATTTTTAAGTCTAGATTCCTCATCTGTATGATGTTTGTCCTCTTTTCTGAGTCTAGCGTATGTAGCTTAACATGATCTCCAATGTCATCCATTTTCCCAAGAATGATGTAATTTAGTTCTGTATAGCCAAATAATATCCGTGTGTGTGTGTGTGTGTGTGCGCGCGCGCGCGCGCGCGCGCGCGTGCGCAAGCACATCGCTGTCTCCATACCCCCAGGGGTCGATGGGCACCTTGGCTGATTCTATAGCTTGGCTCTTGTGAACAGTGCTGCAGTAACCCAAGTGTGTACATGTCTCTGGTGCAGGCCTGCTTGCAGTCCTTTGGACATATTCCCAGGACAGTCGTAGCAGGATCGGGGGGCAGGTCTAGTTTCAGCTTTCTGAGGACCCTCCATTCTGACTTCCGCGGTGGCTGCATGAGCTTGGGTTCCCACCAGCCCTGTAAGCAGGCTGCCTTCCACGGCCTCCTGGCCAGCACTGACAGTTTTCATAACGATTCTGACTGGGGTGGGCTGGAATCTCAGTGTTGTTTAGATCTGCGTTTCCTTGCTGAGTAAGGCCGTCAGAAGTTTTCCACGTGTTTATTGGCCATTCGCACTTCTTTTAAGTACTATCCGATTCGTTTGCGTTTGCCAGTTGGCTGATTTGTTGTTTACTTTTGTGAGTTCTTTTTCTGTTCTGGTAAGAATCTGAAATCCAATGGACGTTTTGCAAACATTTTCTCCCGTTCTGTAGGCTGGCTCTTGATTCTGAGCTTTGTTTCCTTTGTTGTACAGAAACTTTTTGATCTGATGCAATCCTATTTCTCAGTTTTCACTTTCATTTTCTGAAAATCAGAAAAGTCACAGTGTCATTGCTTGTGCCTGTATCTTTGCGTGTATCCCCTAGGCTTTCCTGTTGTAGTTACGAAGTTTTAGGCCTTATATGAAAACCTCTGATATCTTTTGAATTGGGTTTTTGTGCAGGTGAGAGGTAGAGAGCTAGCTTTGGTCTTCTGCACGGAAACAAACTATTTCCATTTGTTGAAGAGGATGTCTTTTCTCTGAAGTATGCTTTCCACATATCTGTCAGGAATCAGATGGCTTGTAGCCGTGTGGGTTTATTTCTGTGTCCTCCTGTCTGGTTCATTCATCTGCACATCGATTTCTGTGCCAGCATCATGCTGTTTTTGTTTCTGTGACTGTGTGGTATAATGTAAGCCAGATGTTATGATAACTCCAACATTGCTCTTTTATCCTCAGGTTAGCTTTGTCTATTCAGGGTCTCTTATACTTCCGTATGAATTTTAGGATTGCTTTCTTCCCCTTATCTCTGTGAAGAAATACAATGGTATTTTGATGGTCATTGTACTGAATTGGCAGTAAATTATTTTTTACAGTGTAACATGTTCATGGTATTAATGTTGTTGATCCATGGCCATAGGATGTCTTTCCATCTTCTACTGTCTTTTTCAAGTATTTTCTCCAATGTTCCATAATTTCTATAATATAGAAGTCTTTAATTAGCTTATTCCTATTGTTTTTGAGGCTAGTGAAATGGGATTGCTTTGCTGGTTTCTTTCTCAGCCTGATTGTCATGGCTGTGTAGACAAGCTACTGGTTTTTGTACTGGTTTTGCATCCCTCCAGAGAAGCCTTTGGTGGAGTCTACAGGGTTTTTATTTTATTTTATTTTTTTAATGTATAGGATCCTATCATCTGCAAATAGGAATAGTTTTATTTCTTTTGTTTCTACTTGTATCCCCTTTATTGCTTTCACTCAATCTATTATCCTGGCTAAGAATTCAAGGGCTATATTGAATAGAAGGGAGAGAGTGGACACCCTTGCCTTGTTCCTGACTTTACAGGAAATGATTTCAGCGTTTTGCCCTTTAGAATGACGCAGACGTTAGGTTTATTGTATTTAGCCTTCATTATGCTGAGGTGCCTTCCTTCGATTCCTAGTTTGTTTTTCTTTTCCCAGCACTTGTGTCCTGAAGGGATATTGAGTTTTGTCACAGGCTTTGTCTGCATTTATGGCGATGATCGTGTGAATGTTGTCCTTGATTTTCTTTATGTGCTGTATTACGTCTATTGATTTGCATATGACAAAGCCCTTTGCATCCCTGGAATGAAGCCAATTTTACCCTCCATTATTCTTACTAAATGTGTTGTTGAAGTCAGTTTGCAGGCATTTTATTTAGAGTATGGAGTGTCCTTACCGATCTGTTCTGATGAATTTTGGGCTGAAGTCTGTGTTGTCAGAGATTAATATAGCTACACCTGCCTGCATTAGGTTCCAGTGACTTGGAAAATCCTTTCCCATCCATTTTCTTCAATCCTGTGTTTGTCCTTGCCGGTGAGGTGTATTCCTTTTGGTGACAAAAGGTCAAGATTACTTTTAAAACATAATTTTATTGTTATTATCAAGATGTTGTACAGAAGGGTTACTATTTCATAAATCAGGTAATGAGGGCAATTCTTTTTGACAATGTCACCCCTTCCTTCACTTTCTTCCAGTCTCCTCCTGTCCCTGCGCACAGGTTACACAGTTCACTTTCCACAAGGTGTCTACTGAATACCATGACTGTGCTTGTCATCCTTTCTCTTTCTCCCCTAAAAAGACAAAATATAAAATAAACCCAAAGCAAACAACAAGGTCTTGCTTTTAAAAATATAATCTTCAAGTATGTGAATTTTTACTGGAGACCTGAAACTATTTTAATTCAGAAGTATTATTGAAAGACACTCAATTATTTCTGCCATTTTGTTATTTTCTAGTGTTTTCTTCTCTGCTAATCCTTATTTGTTCATCTTCTTATCTTGCTTATCTAGTGAGGTTCCCTCCCCAATGATATTTTCATGAATGCATTTATTTTCCCCTTTTTTATGTGTAGAAAATTCTTTAAGTATTTTCTATAGCCCTGGCTTAGCAGTCCTGAATTACTTTACTTTTTGTTTATCACAAGAGCTTTTTGTTTTTCCTTCAGTTATGAAAGAGAGTTTTGCTGAATGCAGTGATCTAGGATGACAGTTGTTTTCTCTCCAGTATTGAAATACATAATTCCAGGCCTTCTTTGTCTCTGCTTTCTGTTGAAAGGCCTGTGGCTAGTCCAAGTCTTTGTGTGTTGCTTGCTGCTTCTCCTGTGCAGCTTTCAATATCCTTTCCTTGTTCTTGATATATAGCTCAAGTTTTAACTGTGTAAGGGAGAATTCCTTTTCTTGTCTTACCTGCTTGGTGTCCTAAAACTTTCCAAACTTTGTGAACCTGGTTGAGAATCTCTTTTTCAAGTTTTGGGGACATTTCTCCTTGCATGTGTTCTGTGCCTTTAGTTTGCACTTCCTTTCCTTCTTCTGTGCCCATGATTCATAGGTTTGAGCTCCACAGGTCCTGTTTTTATTTTCTTCTTTGTCTGATTTCATCTTCCTTGTGTTCAAACCCTGGAAACCATTCTCCAATTTGAGCCAGTCTATTGATGAGGCTTTCCATGGAGTTTTATTTAACCTCTTGAGACTTTCATTTCCAGAGTTCTACTTTGGTTTTCAAGATTTCTATATCTTTGTTGATTTTCTCTTTCAAATATTGCATTGTCTTCATTATTTTTTTCAGGTGTTTATTTGCATTCTCTTGAAATTCAGCAAGGCATTTATTAAAGCCTTCTTTAATTTCATTGATCATATGTAATTAGTATTATACTTGTAATAACTATTATTCTTTTGAATTCTTTTTCTTGGATTTTATTCACTCCTATTAGTTTGTATAATAGCGGAGGTGTTGACTTTTGAGCCAATAATTCATTTTTACCCCACTATGTTTCTTATTTGTTGTGTTTTTGCAGTGGGATTTGCAGAGAGAAACCCAAGTAATTGGTTGAGTATTTTGATCACCTGTAGTCTTTCAGTTTGGAATAATCTCAGTGCTCAGGCAGGACTGTGTAGTGGCAGGGATGAGGTTCAGGTTCTCACCACAGGGACAGGCGTACAGGTCTGGAGCCCAACATTTGTCTACATGCACAGATCCCCAATCCCTAATATCACTTAGAAGGAGGAAAACTAGCTGGAGATGCTCATAGTTGTTAAAGTACAGATGGGTGCCTTATGCAGACTGAAGGTGGGACTTGTCAATGGATGATTATCTGATTCAGAGATGCTTTCACATTAGAAGTTTCCCTTCTTTGGGGCCTTTTCTAACTACCAGGACCTTCAAGCTGTGAGCTGAGCAGACTTCCACTTGCTTGTCTGGCTCTCCTACTATATGCCCCAGGGACAGTACACATTCAGACCTAGAGATGTCGGCCAAATGTGTGGGAGAATGGGGGGTGGTGATGTTCAACAGGGGACTGATTTCTATACCAGTGGGGAAGAACAAGGAACTCAGGCAGTCTGGCTGGCAGACCTAGCGCTTTCAGACTCTGCCTGCCAGTCTCCCACCTGGAGTGGACAGAAGGCCGTGGGACCCATGATCATTGGCCAGACATGGGCTCAGAGTTTTGGATCCCACAGGGCAGTTAGTACATATAGCTGGGAGACAGTTTCCCAAGGATGAGCATTTTGCTGGCCACAGATTTGGTTCTCTCTTTCCACCATGATTTCCAGGCAATGGTACCTGTTGCCAGTGAGGGCAGGTCTAGTGACCATGGGGCACTCACTGCCCAAGCTCCTTGCTGCTTAAACTTCTCTGTGGGTTTGTAGCAGACCTACTCTCCCTTACCATGACCACATTTGTTTCCATGTCCCACCCAGGACACCAGGACAGGGTTTCCTAAGACTTGATTTTTCATTGCTTCAAAGTCCATCTCAAACAAGGTTCTGCTTCAAGATATGAGGGGTTCAGCTACCCCCGATATAGGGAGTGATGATGCATCTCTCTTTTCTGGAGCTGGCCTGCCACACAGGTGGGGGTGTTTCCACGTCTCCCCTGTCCCGTGCAGCTGGGGGTGATGTTGCACAGTTTTCTACTTTCTCTATAGTCTTTCTGTTTCTCCTTTTTTTTTTTTTAGGTGTTCTGTCACCTCTTTAAAAAAATTTCTCTTGCAATCCCTCTAGTTTTTTCCTTTAGAACATAGTCTCTTTTCTGTTACCCTGACTCATCTTTCACAAAGTCAAACAAAGAAAGCATCTAATAATCTACCATCTTGTCCTGTCAGCCATAACCAGCCCTTTTTGTGTTTATTTTCTTTTAGATGAATTAACGTGTTGGGGAACAGCTTGACTTGGCTCCCTAATTGAAAGACATGAGACCTTTCCTTGGAGCCCCAGGGCCCTGAGTGTGGGACCATGAGCCAGGCAGAATTCTGATGCCTTTAGGCAATGCTGGCAGTTTTAAACACTCCACCAGCATCTTGAGGAAGCTACCAACCAGCCAGAGAGTCTTGCGGCTGAAGTTCAACTTCAGGTCCAGAAGGCACTGACCCAGTAGCAATGATTTCAAATAGCTTATAGCAGGCTTTTTATTTTTTATTTTATTTTTTACCATTAAAAGCCCCTGAACTCTAGATGACCCTACAGCTATCTCTATCCATGACACGGGGCAGAATTTCTCTGCTGGCCCAGCAGAAGGCCTGTGGTTAATGCAAGCACAGCTATTCTTTGCATGAGGACTAATTTCATGGGTACAAATTGCAGTTCTTCTAGTGATCTCTCACAGAGGACTGCTGTGATTGGTACAAACAGTTTCTCATTTGCACAAGGAATTAACTTTTGTTGGTACAACTGCGCTCTTTCTAGCAGTCCTTCACAAAAGATTGTCATTATTGTCATTGCTGGTGCAAATGTAGTCCTGCATTTGCATGAAGTTCTGCTGTGCTTTCTGCAAATGCCTTTGCCACACCTCCTTTCTGGCAATGTAAGCTGGTAGTTCAGGTTACTCTTGGAGCCAGCCAGAAGATACCTTCCTGTGCTGTCCCTTGGTGTTGCAATATTAAGCCCAATAAAAGGCTTCCTTGCAGTAATCTGTCCTTGCCTACTTTTGATCTCTATCATTAGTAGCTTTGGATGAGCAAGAAACCCAGAGGGGACAGCAGATGTCCAGTGAAGTGGTGGTAGAGCAAAGGCAACAAGCAGCAGGGGTGGAGCAGCCAGAACCATTCACCTGGTGGTGGCACAGACAGTAGGGAAGAGAGGACACCTGAAGAGTAGAGTGCTGGAGAATGGCCAACAAGGAAATGACGGGAGCAGAGGCATGAAGTCAGAGACTGTGAAGAACTGAAGGTGAGAAACAATAGGCCTTGTTGGAAAAGTTGCAGAGAACTGCTCGGCCTTAAGGATCAAAGACTCAGATACTCTGGGTTCAAGATCTGTAACCCTTGGTACCGTAGGGCTGGGCAGCCAGCACCCCAGGGCTAGATGATAATGTGTACAACACAGAAGGTGCTGCTTGCTGCGTCTGCTGCTGCCCACTGCTGATACAAACTGAGGATGACTTAGCTTCTGAAGCTCCTGTGATCAGCAAGTGCCTAGAACTGTGAGTATGGTTTCTAAAGCCTGGAGCAACAGGCTCCTAGCTAGTGCTCAGTGTTTAGAGCTGTGAGCTTCTGGGCCTGTTAGTCCGGCCCTTGGGGCTTGGCATGCACAGGCCCAGAAGTTCTATCCAAGGAAGAACTTCTCCACACTTACCCATGATTCTTATTTAGGTAGAGTAGAAAGACCTAGAACAGAATGACCCCTCCCAGCGATATCAGAAAGCTTTTTCTCCGGTGATTCCCTGCTCTGCACAGCACAATCTCCTCTCCCGTAGGCCTACACCATGCTTGCCTCATAACTGAAGTTTAGGACACCGTTTGCTAAGAGGCCCTTGTCCAGGCCAGGGCTCACTCTACGGTTGCTCCCCGGGTGGTGTGGCTGGCATTTCCATCCTCCCACATCCCATCAGAGCCTTTGGGGGGTCCCAGGTGAGCGTCGGATATGTGGTCCTCTGGGCCAGGCACAGACAGCAGGGGCATCTGTGGAGAGCAAGTGCCAGCTTGTCTTTGGGAAGTAAAGTTCTGGTTCACTGGGTGCGTGGGAAAGCAGATGTGTCCCCAGGCCTATGGGGGAGCCCTGCTGGATGTTCACCAACGCCCGAGAGTATCAAGTCACTAATTGGGAACCGATGTCTCGGCTCATCAAATCACTTTGGGCACTGTTGCTCATTGTGGAGCAGATGCAGGAGAGAGAGATGTCTAAGTCATTGCTGCGTCCCATGACATCCCCCCCTCCCTCCCTCCTCCCTCCCCCCCCCCCCCCCGCTGCTCCTCTGCTCACCCTCATGTCTTCTTAGGAAACAAAGTGCATGAACTCAGCCCGTGCCTGGAGAGCAGAGACCCCAGCCTGGCCAGACAGTCAGGAATCTGGTGATCCGAGCAGAGGAGGCTGCAGGACAGGGGTGCTGGGGACTAAGGACTCCTGGAAGGGTGAGATGGTCCTTGGAGGGCCGACCAAGCACATAGGGATCCTGGGCTTTCTCTGAGGTGGAGAGAAGATTCTAGAGCTCATCTGTGAAGCAGCCTACAGGCCTGGTCCTGTAGATTTTCTCTGGGGCACACAGAGCCAGCCACACAACCTGTTTTATGCTCTCTCCTGCTCCCTGGGGGAGGTGTCCCCTCCTTTGAACACCTCCTATGAGGACAGCTTCCCCGTTTCCAGTCTGTGTTTATTTTATGTGTTTCTCTCTCCCCAGAAACAAGATCCAGATACTGAATTAATGTAGCAAAATTCCATCACAGAGGCCTGGGAGCAATCGTTCTTCTTGTGTCCCACTGAGGAAGGTGAGACCAAGCAGCGTGGCCCAGCTGCGGGCCTGATTACCCGGTTGGTCTCTCGTCAGTGAGTCCCCGCTCTGTCTCTCCACTGGGGACACAGAAGCTTGTCATCACTGCTTTTGAAACCCAGTGTACAAAGTGCCATCTGATGTAGCTGAGATTTGGCTTTTTCCCTTCCAATTCCCCTCCCTCTGATTTCCCTGGGGTAAAAGACTAAAAGGAAGGCCGCAGCGGCAAAAGTAATGAACGGCAAAGGCGTCAGCTCGGCCTCGGCAAAGGCGTCAGCTCGGCCTCAGCTTCTTGCGTAGGAACCCTGGGCTCTCCGTGGACGAGCCGCAGCTTCTCCAGCCTCATGGCCCTGGGGTTTGGAGTTGTTAGCTTGGTCCAGGCTCTCCTGAAATCCCACCAGAGGTTTGCTTTGATTAAAAGTGTTCATTCCACAAGAAGAAGAGCCGTGGTGCGGCTCTGTCCGGTACACCTCCATATTGATTGTGTGGAAATTGGCTCTGGGTCTGGCCATTTGGCAGTTGATGGATTATTTTCAATCAAGCGGCGAGTATGTCGGGCTATTAAGATCTCCGAGTCTCTGGGGCCCGTACATGATCTCGTTATTGCCATTATTGAGACACAACCCAAATTAACTGAACCATAAATGCTTCTTTTAGTGGGCAGCTGGGAGTGGATGTGTGTAAATCCATCATGAGTTTTATTTTCCATGGAAACACAACATGGTAAATGAGAAAGCTTTTTTTTCCCTCAAGAGAGAGGCCCACGGAAGCAGCCAGCTTCCTCGAGGCTCAGGAAGAGGAGGCCGGGAGAGGTTGATAGGAGGGACTTGACAAAAGGACAAATCAGGTGATCTGGGACCTCAGTGGGCTCTGGCAAGGGCTGCAGAGAGCATCCTCATCCTGAGACACCCGCCCCTCAGGCTCTTTTGGAGGGCAAGTCACAGACGGCTGAACTGCCAGCACGGTTGGACTCGAGGAACACACGGGCAGTACCTCACCTGGCTGGTCAGGAAGTTTAGCAGAGCTCTCCGTGAGCAGTGGCTCATTTGTCCATCCCTAGTTCACAGTGTTAGCCTTGCTCTTGCCCGGTCTTCCCTCGCTTGCAGGACTCACGAGGCTACATCTTGCTCCTCTCACACCCGTGAAAAAGACACAAAGCAGTTTCTTCTAGTAGCTCCTAAGGAAGCAGAAGCTTCTTTCCCAGCTTCTTTCTCCTTCTAGGATTGGTTCACACCGATCACGGGGAGGAACTGGAGCTTGGAATGAGCCACTGTCCTCAAATTCCCTGTGTCTCTCCTCCAGGGAAATCGGAAGTCTCCTGGAGATGGGGGTGACGGGCTTCCACATGAACCCTCCTGGTTTGCATTCTTCCAGTTCTGCAGAGACCTGCATCTCCCCGCCCTGACGGGTGAGATGCCCTGGGAGGAAGTGGATGGCATCTCACCTGTCCTTGAGGTGAGGACTCAGGTGCTGAGTCGGGAAACAGCTGGGGCCACCTTGCTGAGCTCTGAGTGAATGGTGCCCGGAAATGCAGGCCATGAGCCTTCACCCATCCGCTTCCAGAGTCCCGGATGCCACCCGGGGAGAGTTATTTGGTGGGGTTGGAAGGACACGGCGCCGTCTCGATTATGTCAGGCCCTCATTTGGAGTTGACGTAGTCATCCTCTGTCAGCCTCACACCACGAGCCACACACCATTTGTTCTAGGTCCTCTTTCGATTGCAATATGACCCCAAAGTGATCAATTTCTTCTCTGAGCAGTATAATTTGCTTAGCTGGGTAATTCATATTCAGCTAGTTATTATATATTTCCATTAACTAATTGCCAATTCGGTTGACTCAGTGCTTTTGCATTCAGAGATTTCTCAATAATTTTAGTATTTCAAAATTTATGGAGATTTGTTTTCCAGCCCAGGGTCAGGCCCAGCCTGGTGAAATGAACTGTTTTAGTAATGAGTATATATTTTACAGTTGCTGGTTATAGCATTCTATAAACATGGGTGGTTCTGATTTGCTTTGCCTCTTGCTCATTGTTTGTCCAAGACAGTTTAGCAACTGATGAGAACAGTGATTGGTGGCACCGTATTCTTATTACAACATGTTCATTTCTCACTTTAGTTGGTGACTTTGCTCTTTCTTGATGTTGAGGCTTGGATGTTGGATGAATATTCATTTGTGATGATTATGGCTTCCAGTAGAACTGAACCTCTGGTCATCCTGAAACGTCACTCTTAGCCAGGTAGCACTCCTTGTGTTGGAATCCGTTCTACGGATTCATTGATGTATTGATTCATTTATGGGGGGTTGAACGCAGGGCTTTGCACTTGTCAGGCGGGTGCTTTATCACTTGAGCCACGCCATTAGCCCCTCTTTTGCTTTCATTATTTGGAGAGAGCATCTGCTGGATGCCCCAGCCAGCCTGGGCTGTGTGCACACGCCCGATGCCCGCGTCCCAGTGACGTGTTTGGCTAGGAGAGGCTTGGGAGGGGATAACACTCAACGTCTTCCCATGACGTCAGCGCCCTTCCGGGAGGCCCTGCGGAGCTCGGCCTCCTCTGTCCGGAGCCTCCCCACACCAGCAGGCTGGTCTTTGATTCCTGGCCACCAGAGCCACGAGGAGCCCAAGGTGCCAGGACTCTGTGTTGCCCAGAAGCAGCAGAGACGGAGGCCGCATGGTGTCACTGTGTGCAGGCACGGGAGCTGGGAGCCCGGGGAGCCCGGGGAGCCCGGGGGGGAGCTGAGGATGCCTGCGACCTGCCACCAAACTCAACACTGTCTATGACACGGGACGAGAGCCCATCCGGAAGACAGGACCGACGAGGCGCTCTGCCAGTCCCCCACAGGCTCCTTGCTACTCAGTCACTTTAAGGACTGAGAGTCAGACCCCATTTCTGACAGCTCCCCGCTCCTGGGGCTCCTCCCTTACCAACAGGCGCCTGGAGAGAGCCGGGTGCAACACCCTCCGTGTTGTGTAGAGCACCCCCTGTGTGTCCCATCCCAGATACACTGCTGGCCCCACAGCCCGTGACACTTAACTTTGAGGATAGGAGCATTTGCTCATTGGACATGCTACCACTTCAGCCAGGCCCCCAGTCCACGTCAGAGTCTCACTTGTACCCGAGTCGACCTCTTGCTGTGATTCTCCTGCTCTGTCGCTGAGATGCCAGGTGTGCGCCACCATACTCAACTCTTCTGTTCAGACAGGGGTCTCACTGACTCTTGTGGGTGTGGCCTTGAACCATGGCCCTCTCGAGCTCCACCTCCCAAGTAGCTGAAGGGACAGACAGCCATCATGCCCGGCCCACAAGGAGGTGAGCATTTTAGGGAGCATCTCTAAGAGATGCACACCTCCTGCAATTTGGATGGGGAGTGTCTGGAGTGACAAGGACCCTGCCCGGTTTTTCCCTCCTGGAGAAGAGACAACCCTCTCCCAGCTTCTCCACATCCAGCCCCTGGGCAAGGACATCCTCAAGGTCATTGTCCGATGTGATTGTCCAGGTGTCACCGCACTATGGGGTGCATGGCTGTATGGGGTGCATGGCTGAGGCCCGAGCCGATGCGCTCTCTGTCAAGGTCCTGGTGGCAACGTGTCCCTGTCCCTCTTCAGCAGAGGGCCACCTTCCTGGGAAAGCCAGGGGACAATGTCGAGCGTCACTTCCCCTTCACACCTGTGGTCCATTGGGGCTTGTCTTCATTTGCAAACCCAGGTGGAGCCTTTGTGTGGTGAGGACGGGGGTCCCCGGATGGGAGGGGAAGCAGCATCGAGGCTCCCAGTGCGGCGGGGCCTCGTGTCCCCCCGTCCTTCACCCCCAGCTGTCCTGAGCCCCCTCACCTGTCCTTACTGGTATCCTGGGAGAAATGAAGGTCTTCATTTAATTTCTGGGCCCAGTTAACAACCGCTTCCCACAGAGCCTTGGGTCTGCCGCCTCTTTGCCACGAGGTGCCAAGGTCTGAGAATGGTGGACTGCATCAGCAGTGCTGAAAGTGTTTTTGTTATTTATTTTAATCAAGACTAGCTTGTGTCTCTTCAAAAGATCAAATCTTAGAAGATGCTTTCAGCCAAGGCAGAGCTCTCTTCTGCCCTCCCAGGGACCTACGCTTGCATGGGCATGTGTGTGTGTTCACATGTGCGCATTTATGCACATGTATAAGACACACGTAAGCACACACACATGCTGCAACTCAGACATGTGCATGCATGTGTATGTGCATGTGTGGGTGTTGCGTCTACATGCGTATGGATAGGTTCGCATGTATACATGCATGTGATAGCTTCTACACATCTGTTACAATGCAGGGATTGTGGCTGGGTGGGGAGAAAAGGGGTGGGGCCCAGTGACAGCCACGCTCAGGGCACACCTGCTCAGACTGGGAAAGCCCAGCTTCTCCAGCAAGGTAGGAAGGAAGAAGAGTGGAGTCAGAGCATTCCATCTGGGCCAGCCTGTCCGAGAACCAGGAATTCCAGGGAGGGCTGCGCACCTCAGAGTACACCCTGCAGACAGGACATACCACACATGCAGAAAGTATATGAGGAGTGAATGAATGCATGAATGACTAAATGAATGAATGAGACCACAGACTCTGCCCAGAGGGTCCTGGACTAGGCTTGGTAAATGCTGAGTTAATTCCAGGGCTGCTGTGAGCCCTGGAGACTACATCTGTGCCTCAGGTGCAGCTTTGGCTTCTCTGAAGGGAACTGTCTCTCCATCCTCTCTGCTGCTACTACTGAGGAAGAACAGGCAGAAAAACTCACCAAGGTTGCTTTTTCTAAGGAGGTTGAAACTCTGGCTTTGCAACTCTGACTGTGAGTACTTGCCTGTGCCCCGACCCATTCTCTCAGACCCTGCTGGGTGACAGAAATCGACTTGACATAGTGACTTGTAATAAATAATTTATAGTGATGACCAGATAGATGTGAGTCTTTCAAAATCTGGAAAAATGTTTAGACTTGTGCTTTTTTATTTCATTACAGTGATTCCAGGTGAGAAAAGCTTTCCAGGTCATCTTGGTGTCCACGAAGCACCAGGACGCAGTGTATTGTTGAGGCAGCTGTGTCTTCCTGCCATCTGATCTGAGCACCGCCCCCCCCACAAGCAAAGGGGGCCTTCTCCGCCTTTGTTTCTGAAGCCGGCTTTGCTGTGGGACATGGGGAGGGAGCCCGCCTGCGCTGATTCTCCTCCAGGCAACTTCCTTGGAACAAAGTTTTATGTGGCAGATAATGAGAAAAGCAGTTGTAAAATCCTAAAGGAATGAAAAACAATTTCCAAAGAGATGCTAAAAGTCTCTTAGAATGAGAAGGTTGTGTTGATTCATCTAGTTACCATGAAGAGCCTCCACCTGTATCCACACTCTCTCTCTCTCTCTCTCTCTCTCTCTCTCTCTCTCTCTCTCTCTCTCTCTCTCACACACACACACACACACACACACACACACCCTGTTAGCCATGTCTTCACAGACGGTTAAAGACATCTGAATGAGGATATGATCTGGAAGTTGGTAAGTGGCTGTCTTCTGGTGGAAGGGCAGCAGGGGTGTTTCCAGGAGGGGCTGGGGCTCATTCGTTCCAGGTTGCTTTGTCAAGTGCTGTATGGTTTGAACAGCTGAAGTTCAGACTTGGGTGCCTGCAGATATTGGGGTGATGGCAGATAGGGGTAGGTGTACCTCAGAGAAGGAGCAATGCAGAGCTGCCCTTGGGGGCAGTGCCAGAGGAGCCCCCCGCCCTTACCACATCTCCTCCAGGTGGATGGCTCTGAGGAGGAGGCAGGGAGACACGGGGTGGGCAGGGATCGCTCAGTCTCTCCCCAGAGTGTCAGGACTCCCTGTGCTGAGTCTCTCCTGCGTGTCAGGACTCTCTGTGCTGAGTCTCTCCTGTGGTGTCAGGACTCCCTGTGCTCAATCTCTCCCAGTGTCAGGACTCTCTGTGCTCAGTCTCTCCCACAGTGACAGGACTCACTGTGCTCAGTCTCTCCTGCAGTGTCAGAACTCCCTTTGCTCAGTCTCTCCCACAGTGACAGGACTCCCTGTGCTCAGTCTCTCCCGCAGTGTCAGTATTCTCTGTGCTCAGTCTCTCCCGCAGTGTCAGTATTCTCTGTGCTCAGTCTCTCCCACAGTGTCAGTATTCTCTGTGCTCAGTCTCTCCCGCAGTGTCAGTATTCTCTGTGCTCAGTCTCTGCTGCGTGTCAGGACTCCCTGTGCTCAGTCTCTCCCGCAGTGTCAGTATTCTCTGTGCTGAGTCTCTCCTGCAGTGTCAGAACTCCCTTTGCTCAGTCTCTCCCGCAGTGTCAGAACTCCCTTTGCTCAGTCTCTCCCACAGTGTCAGTATTCTCTGTGCTCAGTATCTCCCGCAGTGTCAGTACCCTCTGTGCTCAGTCTCTCCTGCAGTGTCAGGACTCATGTGCTCAGTCTCTCCTGCAGTGTCAGGACTCTCTGTGCTCAGTCTTTCCTGCAGTGTCAGTACTCATGTGCTCAGTCTCTCCTGCGTGTCAGGACTCCCTGTGCTCAGTCTCTCCCGCAGTGTCAGTATTCTCTGTGCTGAGTCTCTCCTGCAGTGTCAGAACTCCCTTTGCTCAGTCTCTCCCACAGTGTCAGAACTCCCTTTGCTCAGTCTCTCCCACAGTGTCAGTATTCTCTGTGCTCAGTCTCTCCCGCAGTGTCAGTACTCTCTGTGCTCAGTCTCTCCTGCAGTGTCAGGACTCATGTGCTCAGTCTCTCCTGCAGTGTCAGGACTCTCTGTGCTCAGTCTTTCCTGCAGTGTCAGTACTCATGTGCTCAGTCTCTCCTGCGTGTCAGGACTCCCTGTGCTCAGTCTCTCCTGCAGTGTCAGTATTCTCTGTGCTGAGTCTCTCCTGCAGTGTCAGAACTCCCTTTGCTCAGTCTCTCCCACAGTGTCAGAACTCCCTTTGCTCAGTCTCTCCCACAGTGTCAGTACTCTCTGTGCTCAGTCTCTCCCGCAGTGTCAGTACTCTCTGTGCTCAGCCTCTCCTGCAGTGTCAGGACTCATGTGCTCAGTCTCTCCTGCAGTGTCAGGACTCTCTGTACTCAGTCTCTCCTGCAGTGTCAGTACTCATGTGCTCAGTCTCTCCTGCGTGTCAGGACTCCCTGTGCTCAGTCTCTCCCGCAGTGTCAGTATTCTCTGTGCTCAGTCTCTCCTGCAGTGTCAGGACTCTCTGTGCTCAGTCTCTCCTGCATGTCAGGACTCCCTGTGCTCAGTCTCTCCCGCAGTGTCAGTATTCTCTGTGCTCAGTCTCTCCCGCAGTGTCAGTACTCTCTGTGCTCAGTCTCTCCTGCAGTGTCAGGACTCATGTACTCAGTCTCTCCTGCAGTGTCAGTACTCATGTGCTCAGTCTCTCCTGCGTTGTGAGTAATCCCTGTGCGCAGTCTCTCCTGCAGTGTCAGTACTCATGTGCTCAGTCTCTCCTGCGTTGTCAGGACTCTCTGTGCTCAGTCTCTCCTGCATGTCAGTAATTCCTGTGCTCAGTCTCTCCCGCAGTGTCAGGACTCTCTGTGCTCAGTCTCTCCTGCAGTGTCAGGACTCTCTGTGCTCAGTCTCTCCCGCAGTGTCAGTATTCTCTGTGCTCAGTCTCTCCTGCAGTGTCAGAACTCCCTTTGCTCAGTCTCTCCCGCAGTGTCAGTATTCTCTGTGCTCAGTCTCTCCCGCAGTGTCACTACTCTCTGTGCTCAGTCTCTCCTGCAGTGTCAGGACTCATGTGCTCAGTCTCTCCTGCAGTGTCAGGACTCTCTGTGCTCAGTCTTTCCTGCAGTGTCAGGACTCTCTGTGCTCAGTCTCTCCTGCAGTGTCAGGACTCCCTGTGCTCAGTCTCTCCTGCAGTGTCAGTACTCATGTGCTCAGTCTCTCCTGCGTTGTCAGTAATCCCTGTGCGCAGTCTCTCCTGCAGTGTCAGTACTCATGTGCTCAGTCTCTCCTGCAGTGTCAGTACTCATGTGCTCAGTCTCTCCTGCAGTGTCAGGACTCACTGTGCTCAGTCTCTCCTGCAGTGTCAGGACTCTCTGTGCTCAGTCTCTCCTGCAGTGTCAGTACTCATGTGCTCAGTCTCTCCTGCAGTGTCAGAACTCCCTTTGCTCAGTCTCTCCCGCAGTGTCAGTATTCTCTGTGCTCAGTCTCTCCTGCAGTGTCAGAACTCCCTTTGCTCAGTCTCTCCCACAGTGTCAGTATTCTCTGTGCTCAGTCTCTCCTGCAGTGTCAGGACTCCCTGTGCTCAGTCTCTCCTGTGTGTCAGGACTCCCTGTGCTCAGTCTCTCCTGCAGTGTCAGGAATCTCTGTGCTCAGTCTCTCCTGCGTGTCAGTACTCCCTGTGCTCAGTCTCTCCTGCAGTGTCAGTAGTCATGTGCTCAGTCTCTCCTGCAGTGTCAGGACTCCCTGTGCTCAGTCTCTCCCGCAGTGTCAGTATTCTCTGTGCTCAGTCTCTCCTGCAGTGTCAGTACTCATGTGTTCAGTCTCTCCTGCAGTGTCAGTACTCATGTGCTCAGTCTTTCCTGCAGTGTCAGTACTCATGTGCTCAGTCTCTCCTGCAGTGTCAGTACTCATGTGTTCAGTCTCTCCTGCAGTGTCAGGACTCTCTGCACTCAGTCTCTCCTGCAGTGTCAGTACTCATGTGCTCAGTCTCTCCTGCAGTGTCAGTACTCATGTGTTCAGTCTCTCCTGCAGTGTCAGGACTCTCTGCACTCAGTCTCTCCTGCAGTGTCAGTACTCATGTGCTCAGTCTCTCCTGTGGTGTCAGTAATCCCTGTGCTCAGTCTCTCCTGCAGTGTCAGTACTCATGTGCTCAGTCTCTCCTGTGTGTCAGGACTCCCTGTGCTCAGTCTCTCCTGCCTTGTCAGGACTCTCTGTGCTGAATCTCTCCTGCAATGTCAGGATTCTCTGTGCTCAGTCTCTCCTGCAGTGTCAGGACTCCCTGTGCTCATTCTCTTCTGTGGTGTCAGTATTCTCTGTGTTCAGTCTCTCCTGCAGTGTCAGGACTCTCTGTGCTCAGTCTCTCCTGTGGTGTCAGTATTCTCTGTGCTCAGTCTCTCCTGTGGTGTCAGTATTCTCTGTGCTCAGTCTCTCCTGCGGTGTCAGGACTCTCTGTGCTCAGTCTCTCCTGCAGTGTCAGGACTCTCTGTACTCAGTCTCTCCTGCAGTGTCAGTATTCTCTGTGCTCAGTCTCTCCTGCAGTGTCAGTACTCATGCGCTCAGTCTCTCCTGCGTGTCAGGTCTCCCTGTTCTCAATCTCTCCCAGTGTCAGGACTCTCTGTGCTTAGTCTCTCCCGCAGTGTCAGGACTCTATGGGCTGAGTCTCTCCTGTGTGTCAGGACTCTCTGTGCTCAGTCTCTCCCACAGTGTCAGGACTCCCTGTACTCAGTCTCTCCTGCAGTGTCAGTACTCATGTGCTAAGTCTCTCCTGCGGTGTCAGTAATCCCTGTGCTCAGTCTCTCCTGCAGTGTCAGTACTCATGTGCTCAGTCTCTCCTGCGTGTCAGGACTCCCTGTGCTCAATCTCTCCTGCCGTGTCAGGACTCTCTGTGCTCAGTTTCTCCTGCAGTGTCAGGACTCCATGTGCTCAGTCTCTCCTGCAGTGTCAGGACTCCATGTGCTCAGTCTCTCCTGCAGTGTCAGGACTCCATGTGCTCAGTCTCTCCTGTGGTGTCAGTATTCTCTGTGCTCAGTCTCTCCTGGGGTGTCAGTATTCTCTGTGTTCAGTCTCTCCTGTGGTGTCAGTATTCTCTGTGCTCAGTCTCTCCCACAGTGTCAGGACTCTCTGTGCTCAGTCTCTCCCACAGTGTCAGGACTCTCTGTGCTCAGTCTCTCCCGCAGTGTCAGGACTCCCTGTGCTGAGTCTCTCCTGCGTGTCAGGACTCTCTGTGCTCAGTCTCTCCTGCAGTGTCAGGACTCTCTGTGCTCAGTCTCTCCTGCAGTGTCAGGACTCCCTGTACTCAGTCTCTCCTGTAGTGTCAGTACTCATGTGCTCAGTCTCTCCTGCGGTGTCAGTAATCCCTGTGCTCAGTCTCTCCTGCGTGTCAGGACTCTCTGTGCTGTCTCTCCTGCAGTGTCAGTACTCTCTTTGCTCAGTCTTTCCTGTGGTGTCAGTATTCTCTGTGCTCAGTCTCTCCTGCAGTGTCAGTACTCATGTGCTCAGTCTTTCCTGCAGTATCAGGACTCCCTGTGGTGAGTCTCTCCTGCGTGTCAGGACTCTCTGTGCTCAGTCTCTCCTGCAGTGTCAGGACTCCCTGTACTCAGTCTCTCCTGTAGTGTCAGTACTCATGTGCTCAGTCTCTCCTGCGGTGTCAGTAATCCCTGTGCTCAGTCTCTCCTGCGTGTCAAGACTCTCTGTGCTGTCTCTCCTGCAGTGTCAGTACTCTCTTTGCTCAGTCTCTCCTGTGGTGTCAGTATTCTCTGTGCTCAGTCTCTCCTGCAGTGTCAGGACTCATGTGCTCAGTCTCTCCTGCAGTGTCAGGACTCCCTGTGCTCAGTCTCTCCTGCAGTGTCAGTACTCATGTGCTCAGTCTCTCCTGCGGTGTCAGTAATCTCTGTGCTCAGTCTCTCCTGCGTGTCAGGACTCTCTGTGCTCAGTCTCTCCTGCAGTGTCAGTAGTCTCTGTGCTCAGTCTCTCCTGTGGTGTCAGTATTCTCTGTGCTCAGTCTCTCCTGCAGTTTCAGTACTCATGTGCTCAGTCTCTCCTGCAGTGTCAAGACTGTCTGTGCTCAGTCTCTCCTGCAGTGTCAGGACTCCCTGTGCTGAGTCTCTCCCACAGTGTCAGTACTCATGTGCTCAGTCTCTCCTGCAGTGTCAGGACTCTTTGTGCTCAATCTCTCCTTCAGTGTCAGGACTCTCTGTGCTGAGTCTCTCCCACAGTGTCAGGACTCTCTGTCCTCAGTCTCTCTCAGTGTCAGGACTCTCTGTGCTCAGTCTCTCCTGTGGTGTCAGTAATCCCTGTGCTCAGTCTCTCCTGCAGTGTCAGGATTCTCTGTGCTCAGTCTCTCCTGCGTGTCAGGACTCTCTGTGTTCAATCTCTCGTGCAGTGTCAGGACTCTCTGTGCTCAGTCTCTTCTGCAGTGTCAGTACTCATGTGCTAAGTCTCTCTCAGTGTCAGGACTCTGTGTTCAGTCTCCCCACAGTGTCAGAACTCTCTGTGCTCAGTCTCCCCACAGTGTCAGAACTCTCTGTGCTCAGTCTGTCCCAGTGTCAGGACTCTCTGTGCTCAGTCTCTCCCAGTGTCAGGACTCTCTGTGCTCAGTCTCTCCCACAGTGTCAGAACTCTCTGTGCTGAGTCTCTCCTGCAGTGTCAGGACTCCCTGTGCTGAGTCTCTCCTGCAGTGTCAGAACTCTCTGTGCTCAGTCTCTCCTGCAGTGTCAGAACTCTCTGTGCTCAGTCTCTCCTGCAGTGTCAGTACTCTCTGTTTTGCTACTGCTGAGGTTGGTGATGGTGACGGTGATGATGGTGATCAAGTTCTTCTAAGTCCTGATTTCTACTTTGATGTTTAGATGGGGTGCCTCCTCTTCTGAATAGCTTCTTGGTTATGGAAAGGCCAAACAGTAGTGAATTTGGCTAAAACCTAAGGAGTTTCATGCTGTTTGCAGGATAAATTTTATATCACACCAGGTGTGCTCTGGAGTCAGTAGGAATTTAGGCCAATTACTAGTTCTTTTCACAGCATGCCTTGCGGGTCTAAATCCCAGAGGAAGCAGGGATCAGTTCATTGTCCACCCCTGCTGCCAGGGCCAGCGTCTCAGCCTCCAGTGCGCTATCCCCTTGAGAGGGGTCACGTTGGGCCAGTGTCCCACGCACTGGCTGCGGGAGCCCGTCAGCCTTTTGTGCTCAGAAAAAGCTAAATATAGGTGCATTTTTGTTTGACTTTTGCATTGTTTGGCTGACATGTTTATATTTAGAGTATAATACACACGCTGAGCTTATCAGTCCTCCTTGTATGAGTGAGAACGCTCGATCAAGCGGCTGTGTCCATGTGAGGGCCATCGAGAGCCAGGCGTGGGGTGCTTCCCTGCCTTCCCAGAGCCAGTCCCACTCATGGCCAGCACCTGCCGGATCTGCTCCCGTACCTTCTCTTCTAGCCAGAGGTCAGGGCCTCCCAGCGGCCGTGTGTCCTGTCCTCCCGGGCCTCCTACCCTCCATATACCTTTCCTCCTTCCCACACAAGACCCCTCCTTGGCCCACTCTGCTTATACCTCTGCCTCCTGGCACAGGACCACGGACACCCATCTTCTGTGGACAAGGCCGTGGCTGCCCACAGCAACCGCAGTCCACCGGCAGATGGTTGCTGGCCTGTGAGCAGAGTCGTGGAGGTCAGTGGAGCTTGGGTGATACCTACGGGAAGCCCTAATACATCAGTGAACCAAGGCCCCATGTCAAAAGAGGAGGAAAAGGAGAAATGGAAACCATGGGAGAAATTGGTGTCTCAGTAGACGCCCACATTCCCCTCCCTGCTCTTCCCTAGGCAAGGGACAGGCCGGAGATGGTGCTAATGGCTCCGGGAAGAGGGACCATAGCAGCGCAGAGACAGGGTCTGCTCGGGCCTTCCTCCTGGACTCAGACATCCAGGGAGAACATCTAGGGGTTTCATAAGAGATCAGCAGCAGTGGCTTCGAAGAAAATTTGTCTATGCAAACCCACGAAGAACTCTGAAAGGCCTATGTACTCACCTTCAGCAAGTTAGGGGACCAGGCCCTAGTTACCGACCAGAGGTGCCCTTGGTGGTTGAGCTCCACCCCTCCCTCTCCACAACAGGCTGCGGAGAGAGATTTCAAAGTGGAAAGAATTGTGGGGGGTAGAGGGGGAACTCTTCCTTCCATCAACCCCACCTGCTGGTGGAGTGCCATCCACTTCACAGCAGGTCCTCCAAAGGAGACGTCCCCCAGAGAGAGCGCATGGAGGACTACGGTGGTCTGCACGGGGACAGGGACAGGAGGTGGAAGTCACAATCTGCTGACACCTCCAGGCCTGCTCAGGGAGGGAGCTCTGAGCCCCATGTGGGGCCTCTGGAGCAACCCCCAGTGGACAGCTGAGGCTGGAGCCCAGCCTAAGCTCAGGAGCCCAAGGACAGCCTGGCAGTCCAGAGAGGGCCTTGGGGCTGGATGCCCCGCGTGTCACTGAGAACCCCCGTATAACTTCCCGATGGTGATAAAGATGTGGGGGATGGAGTGCCACAACTTACCCACCCGAGGACCCCGCTGCTTCTCACTCAGGTCTGCCTCTACGTGTGAGCAATGACGTTCCTGAACAAAAAATTCCCCAAATAAAGGCAGCACACTCACTCTGCAGAGAATTTGATAGGTGATGTGAGATAAAGGGAACTTTTTACAGGGCTGTCAGGGGAAGAAAGAAAATGTCTAGATGTGGAAGTCTCCGGGATGTCCAGTCAGACTCCTCCAGTTCCTGTGTGGGTCTCCGGCGGTGGTCAGCGCAGGCCGTGTCCTGCACCGTTATCTCTATCATGCGTGCTCTCAGAAGCACTAAACACATTCTGTCATTCTCCAGCTCTTGTGTTTTCTGTTTTTGTTTTTTCCAGAAGAATCGGTAGAACATTCCCAGATAGCCCCTCCCTTGGTCTACTAGGACCCCAGCTTGTGCACAAGGGTTCTGTGTCTCTCAGGGTCACGGGAGCTGTTCCTCAGGAAGTGTGTGCAGGTGGTCTGCTGGGTGGCAGCCCTGCCCTGCTCATGGCATCCTGGGTGATGAACCAAGTCTCTGTACCTGTCAAAGCTCCCTGGACCCCTCAGGCAGTGGTGAGTGCTGTGTCAATATTGTGACCTGATAAGGAGCTCTACGTCCCTCCCCTGAGCGGCACCATCGCTGGGCTGGGGCCTCCCTTAGCCAAGCTGCCCCTGTCCCAGGGTCCCAGATACATCTCAAAAGCAGAGGGCCATCCACCAGGATGCAGACCTATGTAGATGGGAGAAGTTTATCACCGCGTTGCCTGAGGTTTGATGTCTGAATTAGGATCTTATAGGGGAAAACAAAAGGCTAGTCAGAGCTTGCTGAGAACTGCTCGGTCCAGCCAAGCCCAGCCCAGCCCAGCCACTGGGTAGTCAGACATCAGCAGCACTTGAACTTTGTGTCTCGGGTCAGGTGGAGGGGCCCAGGCTGAGGAGCTCAGGGCTGGGGCTGGAGAGTTCCAAGACCCGCAGGTGGACCTGGACTTTCTTCACTCCAGCGACCCCACCAGCATCTGTGACTGGACTGGGTGAGGACCCTGAGGCTACCACTTGGGATGGGATCCGGTCTGGGATGGTGAGTCTAGACTTGGGCCACACCACATTCACATCTCGGATGGGAAGCTGGGTACCTCCCTTGGGGCCACACGGGAGGCATGGGCCAGTCAGGAGCAAGTGGGGAGCCACAGGGGCCATCCTCCTGGAACGGGCTCCCCACAGGGAGGACTGCGCTGGCTGAGGGTGGGCTCTGAGGCAGGGGCCTGGCCTCTGTGTCTGACCCTGGGCGATGAGGGAGGCAGATGCTGGCCATGAGGAGGAAAGTCTACTAGTTTGGATAGGAAAGGTGGCTCAGGGCAGGAGTCCTTTACTCTGGGAATTAACAGAGAGGGACAGGTGCTCTAGGCTCAGCCCCAAATGTCACCAGATGAGAATTCAGAAAATCAGAAGCACAGTCCATACAGGGTGTAGGTGGGAGGTTTGGGAGCCTGGAGGGAACCTAGTATCACCTTCTTTCAGTAAGTGTGCCCTCTCTCGACAGGCCTTTGCACACCGGGCTCATCTCTACAACGGTGACTTCAGGTGTGGGCTTTGTGCCCCACGAGCAGAGGAGGCTGGGGTTGGAGACGTTCCCCGGGCTGTGTACAGTCAAGTTGCTAATGAAGGGCCCCACAGGCTCTGTACTTAGCCGCTGACCGGCTGACCCCCACCAGGGGTCACCCTCCAGGCCGTGGATGGGGAACTAGTCCCGCAGCATTGCTCAGCCCCCGCTGTGAGACATCGGGATCTGAACTGCATGAAACCGAGGATAGATTGTCCATTCCACAGACCCACACCAAATGGCTCCCCAGCTCTGGGTGCAGGCAGAACAGAACTGAAGGTTGCAGGGACCATGCTTGGAGAAAGATGAGGTGCAGCCTGCAGGGAAGCCAACCAACAATTCCTTATTAGACAGATGTGGGCTTTTAAGTGCGACGGAGCGGGCCCCTGTGCTCGTGGGAAGCCAGGCGTGGACGCCGTGCACATTTCTTTCTTGTTCCCTCAGGTTCCTCTGTCTGGGTTTCACGCAGATTGATCGGCAGCGTCAGACAAAAGGTACAGAGAGCGCGACACACACACACACACACACACACACACACACACACACACACACACACACACACACACACACACACACACACACACACCCCTCACCTGCTATTCCAGCCTCCGGTTCATCAGCTGGTCCCCGAGGACGCAGTCCCTGATGTTTGCTCAGCGTCTGTAATTTCTCCATTTCTCTTGGCTCTTGCTGGGAGCAGAGGGAGCCAGGCACCGCATCCCCCCCATCTCTGGCTCAGGGCAGCCATGAGTCCTGCTCTCTGGGCTGTCTGCCTGGTGCACCCTCCTGGGGGCCCGGTCTCCCCAGACACGGCAGCAGCCCCCAGGGGCAGCAAAGGGACCACCCAGCCCTGCCACCTCCTCTTCCTGCTCCATCCACAGGAAGCAGTGGCCGGAGACCGGCCTGTGGTTCCTGACCCTCTGGCTGCGGTGAGAGAAACGGTGGTTTTTCCTGGTGTCGCTGGTCCTTGGCGGCGGCGGTGCTTGTGAAGCACAGTGTGGCTGGTCATGGAGCGCTGTCGCAGGTCACTGAAAGCCGGTGTGCCCACTGATGCCCTCTGCAATGGGGACTGGAGGCTTGGGAGCCGTGCGTGGGATGCCAGGGGCTGCCAATCACGTGCCCACAGCAGCTCGCTCCACCCTCACGCCAGCCGTGTCCCAGGGGACAAACCCCTGCGGGAGGCTGAGTGGGTCCCCTCTCTGTGGAGCCGCGCCTGGGCAGCGGGAAGGGGAAGATCTTTGTCACATGCTGTGATGGCTTCCCAGGGCCAAGCGTCTCCTGCCTTCAAGCCCTGCGTCTCACCCTTCCACAGCCCTCCCCCAGATGTCCCCGTGTGCAGGTCGCTGCCTGGACCACGCTGTGACAGGCTGCTGTGGACCTAGGATCCTTGGCAGGGGTCATCTGATGGGGCACCCACGTCTCTGAGGAATGCCACCATCTGGAGGTCTGTGGGACTGCGCTGAGGGCCCTGGGTCCACTGACTGCCACCTCTTGGTGCCAATGCCGCTGGCACATCCCCCTGACCCCAGCACCCAGCACTGCCGCCGGTGTGACCACGGCACGGTGCCGAGCCCCATGCAGGGCTTCCCACCCTGCCCCACCCCCCACTGTCCTGTGCTGGACGGACATCTGCCCTGCTGTGGGGACTTGCCTCATTCTGTGGTGACGGCTCAGCTCTGGAGGAGGCTAAAGGAGCCAGCGTGTCTTGCTTCCTTCAGCCCCCGGCACTGGCAGGTGCTGGGTGTCTCGTTATTAGAACAAGCCCACAAAACTCAGAATGGACCTTGCACCCCATGACACAAGTGCTTAATGCTGAAGCTGCAGAGTTCCAGGTGCTTGTTACACAGCTCGGCTAGCCCCTGCTGACCAGCACAAGTGATCACCCAGAAGGGATCGCCTACATGTGGCCGCCCCCTTGCAGGTGGGTAAACTGAGGCTCCTGGAGACTGACCCGTCCGAGGGCAGATCCTTAAGTCTCTCCTGCATGTCCCTGCCATGGCTCCACCTTTGGCTGATTGTTTTTTGTTTCACCTGTCAGAGTGTCTCTGGGGCAGTGGTAATTAACCATTCCAAGCCCAAGGCCTGTACCCCGCTCCCCCCAGGATTAAGGGGCTACTGGTAGACAGAGCAAGTTGGAGGCTCAGCTGCGAGAAGAGCTGGAAGCAATGACAGGACATTGGAGAAGCCGCAGCAGGGGCCGCTGCAGGCAGCCCTGCATGCTGGGAGGGGCCGGAGTCCTGGCACCCCACTTTGGGGTGAGGAGGGCCATGATGCAGAAGCTGTGGATGAGCTGGCCGCTAGCATTTACTTCCCCAGCATGCACCTGCGGCTTCCCCTGCGGTCTGCCTCCTGCTGGATTCTCACCGCAGCCCAGGGGGACAGCAGTGTTTCATGTCATGCATGGCTCCTGCGGCCAGGGAGGCCTCATTCAAGTCTGTTTTTCCAGAGCTTGCTTGCATATGCCTGTCCCTCTACCACTTGGGCCACACCTCCAGCCTGGCTTTCTGCTGGTTAATTAGAGATAGAATCTTGTGGACTCTATCTGCCTAGTCTGGCTTCAAACTGTGATGCTCAGATCCCAGCCTCTTGAGTAGCTAGGATTAGAGGCGTGAGCCACGGGTGTCCATCTCTCTTCTCTTCTCTTCTCTTCTCTTCTCTTCTCTTCTCTTCTCTTCTCTTCTCTTCTCTTCTCTTCTCTTCTCTTCTCTTCTCTTCTCTTCTCTTCTCTTCTCTTCTCCTCTCCTCTCTCTCTCTCTCTCTCTCTCTCTCTCTCTCTCTCTCTCTCTCTCTCTCTCTCCCTCCCCCCCCCCTCTCTCTCTCTCTCTCTCTCTCTCTCTCTCTCTCTCTCAAGGCAGATAAACATAGGCTCCATCCTACATGTGATTTCTTTCTTCATCTGTTCTATTCTGGGATGGAGTGATTACACACAGTATCAGCTCCATATTTAGACTTCCTGCCAGAGGACTTAATCCATCAGCATAAACACCTACCCAGGAAGCAAGCAGGTCCCTGGGTGACACCTGGCTCACTCCCAAATGATGGGCAGGTGACCTCACAGAGGCCGTGGGCAGCCTGGGGGCTTGGCCCACTGGGCCTGGCTTCCAACAGATCAGTGAGCCACGGTGGGCTCCCTTCCTCAGACCCTGGAAACTTCTGCCATTTACCCGACATCTCTGGGTGGGAACAGGCCCGAGTGAACTCCAGGTGGGTTTGGTGCTCTGAACGAGGGGAGAGAAAGTTCCAGGCCCGAGGGATCCCCAAGGCTCCCAAGGGTGAGCATTGGGCTCAACCTCAAGTGTAAGGGCTGTGGGTCCTTGGGGAGGAAAGGCACCGCCTGGTCTTTGTGTGAATCATTGATGGGGAGCTGCGAGGGTCCGCAGGGACCTGGGGCACCCCAATCCTGGAGTAGGCAGGTCTGCTCAGCCCTCCCAGGAGCCCCATATGTTGATGTGAGGGGGGTAAGTGCCACTGCTGAGCGAGTCCTGGTCCGGGAGAGAGTTCTGGGAGACACAGCGGCTGCACCTGGCTTTCTCCGGGCGGAGTGTGGCTGTTTGGGGGCCAGGGCAGAGTACCGGGGACCGTGCTCAGTGCTGACCTCAGAGGTAGCAGCTCCTTGCCGCAGGCACACAGACTCCTGGGCTGGGCAGGGCTGTGTGGACCCTTCCCTGAAGCCAGCTGGCCTCGCAGCGGGGTGCTGGGAGAGGCCCCCTGGCTCGGCTGGCCAGGCCTCCTGTCCCTCAGTGGGAAGGGAGGGCTCCCGCCATCCCTGTGCCCTGGCCGAGGGCTCTGCTCTCCGCTTTACAAGCAACGCGTTGGATGTTTTTCCAGCGCAGGTGAGCCGTGTCTGCTGCCTGTGAACGCGGCGCCCTGGGCCTCACCGGGGCTCCTGGCGCATTTGAAGGAGCAACCTTTTCCCTGTTGTCTCTTCATGAGCTGGGCAGCCAAACAGAGCCTACCGGAACCAACCAGAACCAACCAGAACCAGCTCACCTTCCCTCCTCCTTGCCGTGACTCAATTGGGAAGGAGGCTCTGTGCTGTCTTCTGAAAGCTGGGGTCCGCTGCCCGGCTGGAGAGGCCTGGTCCTGGCCCCAGGGTGGAGGAGGAAGCACTGGGTGGGGAGGACTCCAGGCAGAGGGTTCCGGGGGCTCAGGATGTCCTGGGAGGGGGAGGGGTGGGGTCTGCGAGAGGAGGGACCAGGGCTTACTCACCCCACCCTTCCTGTGTAGGGCTGGGGGGGGGCAGGGCAGCAGGTGGCTATTTTCCTGCAGTGATAGTGGTAATTTGGACATTTCAAAGCAGACAGAGAGAGAGAGAGAGAGAGAGAGAGAGAGAGAGAGAGAGAGAGAGTCCACTGACCCTTGGGTGTCACCAAAGCTGCCGTCTGACTTGCTGTCCCAGACTGGCAGCCTTGACATTTCCATCTCTCAGAGTGACTCAGTGGGTCCTGTGATCTCAACCCCCCCTTCCCCTGGATGGTGGAGCGCACGGCCAGCCATTCCCCCCTGCCCAGTAGCCGCTGGGAGAGAGAAACACGTTCCTCCAGCTTCCTCTGAAGCAGCGGCCCCTCGGGGCTGTGAATTATGGATCAAAGCGGCCTTCCCCGCGCCCCTCTCCCCCTCTGATGGAGGCTAAGATAGAACAAGGTTTTTCCAGAGTGGGATGCACACGGAAAGAGGGCTGGGCTGGCCTTCCCTGCAGGAACAGCTCCTTTCGCTGTGATTTCCCTGGGCTTGAAAGAGTCCGGTCTCTCCCGCTGACTAGGGACCAGCGCCAGGGAAGATGGTAGAGGCAGTGACATTTCCCCCCATAGGGCTGGTGCCTGCTAGGAGGAGAGGCAGAGAGAGCACAGAATTATTCAGCGGCCTTCAATTAAAGGCCGCTGGAAACTAGAATGGACGCAGCCCCCCAGAGGAGGCCTGCTCCAGCTGCCGCTGCCTGCGGTGTGCAGGTTTGGGAAGGGAGAGGACCCTTCCCCTGGCCGCCCTGCTCTGGAGCTGCGGGGGGGGGGAGGAGGAGGGGGGAGAGGGGGAAGGAGGGCACACCGGCCGCTCCCCTGACCCGCACACAGGACCAGGCTTCTCGGGAAGGCAGGGGAGAGTAGGCACCTGCCATCTGTTTTTTTGTTTTTCCTTCTGGTCCTGAACTTCTTTGGCTCAAGGCTAGCGCTCTATCACTTGAGCCACAGCGCCATTTCTGGCATTTTCTGAGTAGTTTATTGGGAATGAGAGTCTCACAGACTTTGCTGCCTGGTCTAGTCTTGAACCACAATCCTCAGACCACAGCTTCCTGAGCAGGTGCGATTACAGGCCTGAGCACTGGAGCCCAGTGCACCTGCCATTTGAATCCTCATTTCTTTTTCTTTTTTTAAGTTGATATGACATTTCATTTTGTTAGCATTTTGAAGTGCAACCCAACACTAAAATGAGCACTTCTTACCTTATTTAAATAAGATTTTAAGCCAAAGAAGGTTCTATCCTTACAAGTAAACTTATTGATTCAATAAGGGTATAATTAATACTGAAATACATAGTAACTTCTTGAAGGGTAAAAATAAAGTGAACAAATTTGTGTGTATGCCAGTGCTAGGGTTTGAACTCAGGGCCAGGGTGCTCTTTACTAAAGGCTAATATTCAACCACTTGCACCACACCTCCAGTTCCATCTTTTAGGTGATTAATTGGCAAAAGCACTCAGGAAACTTCCTGCCCAGGCTGCCTTTGAACCTTCATTCCAGAGCTCAACCTCCTGAGTAGACAGGATTACAGGTGTAAGCTACTAGAGATGGCCCAGAATATGTTAGTTTAAAGCTCTGTTTAAACAGATGATCACATTAGACTTCCTTTCTGAAGAGCCAAATTATTACAGAGTTCTTCAAATGTACCTCTGATCCCAGGAAAAGCCAAGAAGTTAAATTATTTCAAAATGTACAAAACAGACATTTTCCTCAAGTTCTCAAGGCTAGGACCAAAGACCTTCCAAATGACCCCCACACTCCAATCCAGACACGAAACTGTTGCTCAGCAGAGGCTGTGACTTCCGACTCCATTGGGGCTGGCTAGGGGATGGTCTGAAGGACTCTCATTAGGACAGCAGTCACGCCTGCGTGCCTAGGTCCGGGGAAGTGAGTGCGTGCCAACAGCCACCTACTCACCAGTGCATGATGCCACTTCAGGCACACGATGATGTCTCCTTGCTTTTCAACAACTTCTTCTAAGCTTGAAACAGTCCCGAATCCCGTCTCTGAAGGAATACTGCTAGGGTGAGCATAGATTTTTTTCTTCTTCAAGAACATCAGGTTGTGGTTTAGCTCTATTAAATCTTCCAATTTTCACTGCATACAGGAGCAGCCGGGTGAGCGAGCAGATGAGCTGCAGCCCAGGGTGGTGAGGATGAGGAGAAGGAGCAGCCAGCTGAGCTGGGGAAGGAGTGCTGCAGGCCCAGGAGGAGGAGTTGGGCGGTGTTCCGGCGAGTGGATGGTGAAGGTGAGGCTTTTACGATGTCTAGCGGATCGGTATAACTGGCGATAACCTTGCTTCCTCGCTTTGCTGTGGTGACACTGGATGTGGCGCTCGAGGCACACGTGCAGAATCCACAGGCTCACGTTTCCCAGGATTGTGACCGTCTGAACTTTCAGTGGGTTTGTGTCATTTCCTGGGCACTTGTCATCATCGTTTGGATGGTTGGAGGTACAAAGCACACCTGTTAAAAATGCTAAAGTCACGAACACCACATGTACAACCAAGAGAAGATGTGCTCTGAGGACCGTGGGGACCGGATGGAACTGGGTCTGAAGTGAGCCTGCAGGCAGTGCTGGGGGGAAGCTGGGCACCCAGAGGGGCTCGTCTTCTACACTCTGGATGATGTCCACCATACCGTCCTCCATCCAGCTTCCTGCCGCCATTTCCTGACACCGGGAGACCAAGCCCCAGCCAGCCCCGGCCCGGCCCGGCCTCCCCGCTGTGCCCGAGCACCAGGGCCCCTCGGAAAGTTACCTCCTCATTTCTCAGAATAGAAACACTTAGACACCTTGTTGTCCCTGGGCCTGCCGGGCAGGGAACCCTGGCCCGCCGGGGCCAGGCGGGGGTAGGGTGTCTAGGCCATCCCCTGTCCCCCAGGCCAGTCTTTACCCTCCTCACATGACTCTGGCTCTTCTCGGAGTTCCAAGTTCACATCCCCAAGAGCACCTCAGCAGGTCATCAAAGGCCTTTTACAATCCAGAGCCTGGCCAAGGTCGAAGATGGACCCAAACTCCCAACCTTCAGACCAGGACTGGTCAGGGCTCTGTTCTTTGCTGGCCAAGCTGGGAATCGAGACTCCTCTGTGACTGTCCCCCTATCCCTAGGTGTCCTTGGGGAATCCCTGTGTCACAGCTAGCTCTGAGGAGGGACAGGAAGCCTGGTCCCATGAGCAGCTGCCCGTTGGGCCGCAGGTTGCTCACCCACAGGTTGGTCAGCAGTGCTGGGTGGATCCCAGCAGGTCCATCCTGTCTCTAGACCATCATGACACCCAGACCTTGTGCCCTCCACCCCCCCCCCCTGCCACAGGGCACTGGCTTGGTCCCCTCTTCTCTGTGAGGTTCCAAGACCCCCCTTGCATGTGGAAAGGAGGAGCAAGCCAGAGGAGGAAGGAGACATGGGTTTTTGGTTGGCAGAGTCTCAGGCAGCTGCTGGATGGGCCCCGGGGTGAGCCTTGGAGCCAGCCCACCAGGGCGGCCATCCCAGCCAGAGCAGCAGATGTGTCGTCCACTGCCCACAGTCCCTGCTGCCCCTCTGCCTGACTCCCTGGGCTTTGACCAGCTGCCCAGCAGGCTGCAGGTTGCCTGCTTGGACCCTGTCCTGGCCAGGACAGGGAGCTTTATCTTCTTGAAGGCGGACAGCTGAGTGGCTTCTATTGTTTTGTTATTCTGAGTGAAGCTGCTGCTGCGAGCTTGTCTATGTAGGTGCGCAATCCTGGATGCACATCCATTTACCTTGGGCACAGATCTATCGGTAGAATGGCTGGCTCTGTGGGCAAATGTATGTGGGGCCACTGGAGAATCTGCCAGCTTTTCAAAGTGGTATGGCCATTCGGAGATGGGTGGTGTGTTTCTCCTAACATGTATGGTGGGCAGAGCCCATTGATGTCGCAGCCCTTCTGGCTCCACAGCTAGCAGAGGCCCCAGGGTAGTGGTTCAGTAGCAGGCAGTACCTGCTAGGTGTTAGAGCTCCGGAGCAGATGAGGCCGGCCCCGAGCTGCAGCTCAGCGGTAGGCAGCACCTGCCAGTGCGGCAGCTTCCCAGTGCTGGTCCTTGCTTCATCAATCCCATCCATGAATGAAGTCCACGGAAAAGGAAGGGTGAGTATGAAGGACGTAATTCAGAAGGGAAGAATCTGTTGAAGGTCTTTGCTTCTCTCTCTCTCTCTGGGTTTTTTGTTTTTAATCCCCTAGGCTGTACTCTGAATGGTGTTTGGAAGGGGGCATTTTTTTATTGTTCAGGTCCTAAGTTGTTAATTCCCCATCAGGACCCTTCTCCCAGAGTCTTGGGAAGGCTGATGAACCCTGGGGGACTCGAAGGGGCGGGATCGGGACGTAGCAGGGTGTTCCGCTTCCTGTTGGAATCTCTTGTGTAACCACTGTCTCTTCTGCATCTGGCCTTCGCACTGCCAGGCCAGCCAGGGTGCTCTCCTGAGACCCTGGGTCCTCACTCACCAGCCCTCGCAATTCTGTTCCCCACCAGTGAGCGGCGCCAGCGTCCCTGTGGGCATTTCTGGCTGTGTTTCTTGCAGTTGGAGGGAGTCATCGGTTCTTATCACGGGTTTATGGCAGTCCTTGCTGTATCTGGGGTGTGCGCTATTGGTCTTACTTACGTATTGCAAATATTTTATCTCTGGGGCTCATGTTTTCCATTTATTCGGTGCTCGAAGTTGGTCCTGTACTTGGATGAGAGGAATTCAGTGTCTTCTCTTTCTCTGACAGGCTGCACATTTTGTGTCCCAGGGGACCGCCACACGTCCCAAGACTACACAGATCTCTCCCTACGCTTCCCACTGCTGCTTAAAATGCTGTGTTCACATTCAAGTTGGTAGACCACCTCGAAGTAATTTTTTAGGCATAGAGCTCGTCTTACCCCAGGTCTTGCATTGGGCAGGTTCCCAAACATGGCCAGGGACGGGGTGGGAGGAGGCCTTGGGCCCTGGGGGGTCCAAAGTGAACAGACGCCCAGGCCCTGCAGCTGTCTGCCACGTCCAGCCGCCAGGCAGCCGCGGGAAGAAGGAATTCTCCCCCGTCTCTAGCGCTGGAGGTAGCATTGTCACAGTTTAATGGGAGGATAAGCCCTGAACTTGCCTGTCTTAGGTATTTGTCCTGTTAATAATTTTCCAAGCAAAGAATAGAACTGAGGCGGCACCTAAAAATAGTTCCATCCTAATTTGGCTCAATCTCCAACTTCCTAATTAGAGAAAGGCCAGAGTTTCTTATTTATAAAAGTGTTTACTCAGGTTGTTTCCAGTGAGAGGGAGAAAACGAACAGAGCGGGTGTCTGGTGTGAGGGGCGGGTGTGGAGGGGAGGGGTGACCACAAGCCCCAGTTCCACACACCGGCCAAGGCCAAGTCCGTGGCAATCACCCCAAGATGTATGAGCATCAATTAGGGGGCAATCAATCACACCACAAGTGAACAGATGGTTAACGGAGACGCTAATGCCATGCTAATTTGTTTCATTTAGAAGGAACATTTATGGTAGCCGTGTTTTCTGCAGCCTTCTCTTCGTTACTCACCATCACAGGGGCCGTTTTCTCTCCACCTTTGCCCTCTGGGAGAAGAGTGATAAAGGCGCTCGGAGTGTGGTGGTGTCTGGGATGGACAGACGAAGCTCTCCCTCCCCATCCCCCGCAGTACCGTCAGGGCCCTGCCTCTGAACACCGCTCACACGTTCCCACTCCGTGTCTTTCAGGTCATCTGAAGGTACCAGGAGGAAGGAACCACTGGTGCCTGGCCTGGGAAGAGGTGGGACAGGGCCCCATCGGGTCCCGTGGAGGAGATAATAAGAGGGCCACTGTGCTGCCTGCCACCCAGTGCGACCCTCACCGGACAAAGCAGCCCATGCTGGCCCTGGGGGACTCGTCAGCCCACCCAACAAGTGCTCATCATTGCCCCCTCTTGGTGACCCAGGGCGCTCCAGAGAGCCAGATGGATGTGCTTGGCCTCAATGGGGGAGAGGGGAGGGGGCACAGATGGCCTCCTGGGAGGTGGCGAGCAGAAGAAATGTCTCCCGCACACGCCCTGACCAGTTTGTGTACCAAGGACCCCCGGCCCTTTCCCAGAGCAGGTCTTGATGGAGGCACTACGGATCCTGCCAGAGGCCCAAGCGGGATGGAAGGTTCTGGGGAGTCACGGAAGGCCTGAATCCTGCTTTGAGCCTTGGCCAAATGATGGCATGGGTTCCAATGGAAGGACCCTTCCCAGGGCCTCCCAGGCCTCTGCCTCGGTGCAGGCTCCATTTCCGACGGGAGGGAGCTCCCGGGCTGGGGGGCGGTGGGGTAGGGACCCGGGCCGGGGGGTGGTGGGGTAGGGACCCAGGCCGGGGGGTGGTGGGGTAGGGACCGGGGGGTGAGCATGTTCTGCTCAGTCGCGCACGCATTACATTTTCCTTCAGAGCAAGCACGCTCTACTAACAGGCAGATTTTAAATGATGGCTTTATTACTCCCGGGGAAAATCGTGGCTGCGCTAAGATGATGGGGTTAGCGGCCGCTGGTAATATCTTCTAAATTTCTTTACGAGTGCCTGGACATTGCTTTTTCAATGGTTATGTTTGAAACGTCTAACAGCAAAAGATGGTGTTATGGCTATGCGTCTCTTCAGCCAGTGAAGCATAGGGCTGGGGAAGGAGAGCAATCCGCAAAGCCAGTTTGGGTAGAAAGCAGCCTGGAGCCTCCCCAAGGCCCCTTTCTGGCAGTATCTGGGTTCTAGCAACTCCTTGTGGGAAGGGAGCAGAGCAGGCCCCACCGGGCGGAAACGGAGGCCCCTGGGCCTAGCACCCTGGAGAGAGAGTGCAAACTATGGACAGCAGAGAAGCCAAGGGGAAGCGAGGTCTCCTGCTGAGGGTTCGTTGCATGTTCTGGAAAGCCTGAGTCTGAAGGGGGATACGGAGCTCAGGAAGACTCCAGTGATGGGGAGGGAAGGAGACACAGATAAGAACCTGACCATGCTGGTGGACTTCCCAGAGTCCACTTAGGAGAAACAATGTGGGAAAGAACACTGTATTGCAAGTAGAATACGTCCAGGGGATGGGAGAGACAGGCCTCGGCCCAGGCCATGGCCAGCCAGACACCTGGCAAAACAAGACTCAGGATGTGCTGTGAGGTGTCCATGGGTAACATTAGCACTGGAATCCATGGAATGAGTCCCTAGATGTGGTGGGCCCTGTCTGACCAGTCAAAAGTCCGGATAGATTCATAGACCCACCATCCCACAAACAAGAAAGGGTTCCTTTCTTTCTTTCTTTCTTCCTTCCTTCCTTCCTTCCTTTTTTTTTGTCAGTCATGGGGCTTAAACTCTGGGCCTGAGTGCTGTCCCTCAGCTCTTCAGCTCAAGGCTAGCGCTCTACCACTTGAGCCACAGCACCACTTCTGGTTTTCTGGTGGTTCATTGGAGATAAGAGTCTCATGGACTTTTCTGTCTAAGCTAGCTATGAACCTCGATCCTCAGGTCTCAGCCTCCTGAGTAGCTAGGATGACAGGTGTGAGCCACCAGTGCCCAACTTAAGAGAGGATTCTTTCATGTCTAGTGGTCTTCCAACCAGGTCACCAACTTCTACTTTTTTTTAAAGTCTTCTATTTGGAACAAAAGCATCAGCCCTTCCTTTTCCTAAATTAGTGGCCTACAAAGCTAATTCACAGCATCACTCTTGGCTCTGTTGGATTTCTGGGCTGCTGATTCACACCAAGGTCTTGGGGCTTGCTTGTCTTCCAAATCATATGGGTTCATGCCTTGTAACCACTGTCTTTCTGTAACCACCCAAACAGACAAACAGACCCCCGAATTTGTGGTCATACGTCTATGCTTTCCAGCCACCTGCAGATGGAAAAGTATGTAAAATGTGGCCTCACACTGGTTGTGTAGAGACTTTTTCCCCCGTTTAGTTCCTAAACAGTACAGGACAACAGCTATGTACACATCATTTACACATTGGATATTACAAGTCATCTACAAATAATTTAAAGCATGTAAAAAGGGTGCGTAGGATCTATGCAAATATGACATCATTTTGTAGAAAAGACTTGAAGATCTGGATTGGGCTGTCCATGGGGGTACCTGGGACCCGTTCCCCACATGTGTGAGGGGCTATTGCATGTGCATATGTGTGCTCTTGGTGGAGGAGGGTGACGAGAGGAGCACTTGGGAGTTCTGTCCTCTTTCTCCTGGTGGGGAGAGGAAAGGGCCTGGGTTGGAAACTAGGCGTCTTGCTCCGAGGGAGAAGAATACACACTTTTAGCATCTGTGAGCTAGGAAAAGAAAATAAAATATGAGCAGAACATCAAGCCCCTCGATGAGAAAATTAAAGTACCTAAAATATTTATCCATTTGGCTTCGTGGCGGCCAGCCATGCGTGCAGGTTGGAACGCGAAGTTTCTGGGCACAGCTCCGGCCCCTCCCCTTCCCAGAGATGAGCTCAAGCAATTTAGTAAATGGGAACTCGATGCAGGGTTCATTTTTCACATTCCATTACTGTTTCCTTTCTAATACTCTTTTCAGTAAGAATTTAAAAACAAAATGGGAGTTGGGTCTCAATCATTATTCTCTATTAAAGGGAAAAATGTTGTGCTGCTGGGGTGGTGGTCAGGACCCCACAGGGGACCTCAATCCCCAGGGCAATGGCCTGCTTCTGACCTCTCCCATCTTTTCCCTTCCTCTCTCCATCCTGCTCCCCACAGCTGGCCCTTGGAACCCCACTCGGTCTTTGCTCCTGAGGTGCCCGGGGGGACTTTGAGATGTCGCTGATGACACTCTGACCATTAGCAGCTGGATTCCTGGCATAGGTTTGTACCTGCACAATGAAACACCTGTTATGGTTGCAGCAGATACATGAGCATCTGCGATGAACCACTCAGCAAATCCAAAAATGCACTGAGAAGGACCTCAAGCCTGTGCCCAGTGGCAGACCATGGAGATGGAAGAGGAAGGGCAGTTGGATGGGAAGGCACTCGGGTCCTGTCGTCTGTTCAGAGGCTGAAGGTACAAGTGGACAACAGGCAGACCATGAAGAAAATGGAACTCAATTCCACAACTTCCACCTAGGAATGGGCCCAGAGAGAACATCCTCTAACCACAGTGACTTGCTCAGGGAGCACCCCATTATCCACAGCGACCAGCTCAGGGAGCACCCCATTATCCACAGTGACCAGCTCAGGGAGCACCCCATTATCCACAGTGACCAGCTCAGGGAGCACCCCATTATCCACAGTGACCAGCTTGAAAGGCAGAGAGGGGAGTCCCTGAGGGAGCAAGAGAGCAAACAGAGAGACTGGTGTAGACAGAGGCCACAGCCTTGAGGAAGGCTTGTGTGAAACATGGGGAACAAAAGGTGAAGGAAAGGCGTGGAGGTGGGAGACAGGAAGTGGAGGTGGGAGACAGGAAGTGGAGGTGGGAGACAGGAAGTGGAAGCAGAGCTTCATGGGTATGAGGCAGCAGAGATGGGTGAGTTCCATGCTTCTGACAAGAAAGACCGCAGGATTCATGCTACCTTTCATGGGGGCCTGGGAAAGGAGGAGAGCTGTTAGCCAGCTGACCTCAGAGGTGAGTGGACTCTCATCAGGAGTGGAGTACCAGCATTGCACCAGACAGGACAGGTCTGGAGCACCAACAAGGGAGGTTTCTGGGAGAGGTGACCAAGAACCTACATCTTTCACCATCTCTTCCACAGGACTGTGCATGGAGGGTCACTCTTACTGTTGCTAGCCACTAGTGTTATTAACTTTGGGTCTGAAGTGTTTCTCAAATGCTCATGTGCTAAACACTTAGTATCCACAGCTAGATCATTGGGAGGCGCTTGGACCTTCTAAAAGTGGGGCCTACAGGAAGTGATATCACTGAGGGGTGTGGCCCAGAAGCCTCCTTTTTCTGATTCCCCCTGCCTGGCATCCATGGGGGGAGGAGCTTTGTCTCACTGCTAGATCTTCTCTGTGATGTTCAGCATCACCTCAATACTCAGAGCAATGGGGCCAAGAGACCACAGACTGAGGGCTCTGAAGCCATCAGCCAAGATCATCCTTTCCTCCTTTAAGTTGATTTTCTCTGGTGTTTTTCATGTAGTTGGCAGGCTGGCTAACCTGGAAGATTGGAATTGAGACATACTGCTGCTATGGCTCTACCTGATCATGTGGGTCAGAAGACTAGAGAATCAGTTTGTGGGAAGTATTTGGAAGCATTTGGAAATGTGGGCTAGAGAAGCCCCAGACTGCTGTGAGTTGAGCATGGGTGGACGCTCAGAAGACCAGAATACTGCTGGCAGTGTGGACAGTAAATTATGTGCTTAGGATGTTTCAGATGGGAAAAAGAATTCTATCAGGAATTGAACTAGAGACCATGCACATTACATTCTAACAAAGAATTTGTCTACATTTTGTTCATACCCTGAGACTCTGTGGGAGGCTAGGCTAAATGTTGTGGACAATTAGTCAGGTGGAGGAAACTTTAAGAATAGTCCAGCATTCAGGTAGAGTCATGGGTATGGCTGGTTGCTTTTAGCTAGATTTAAAGTGAAAATAGGAAAAAAAAAAAGAGCAGAAAAACTTGGATCAGAAGAAGAATGCATTCAAAGTTTGGGCCTAGGAGGGTTAACGAGATAAAGGAAACTCAGAAGTAACCATTAGGCTGCTAAGATGATGGCAAACAGGCTCCAGGGGCATCTTAGGAGTAAGCAAGGCTACCTCCATTGCAACTCAAGGTTGGAGACTTTATTTGAAAGGTGTTGTTTTGAGAGGAGCCCTGGGCTCCTTATTACACTGGGACATGTAGGAAGTTTTCCCTCCAGGATTCATTTCACTGTGATCAGCCATCCAGGCACTCAGAGGTCTCTTCAGCCATGGTACAAGAGGACCTGGCAGCTGCTCAAGCTGGGTCCAGATCCTAATGTTGTCCATGGGGTGCTGGCTTTGCTGGCATTCAAACTATTCAAAACTGGGAGTCATGGTTATTTACACTAAAATTTCAAAGGAAAGCCAGGCAGTAAGTAGCAGGCTCTGAGGTTTGGAGAAGTGGGAGAGAATGATGAAAAGGGTAACACTGATCAAGAAACATTATATTCATAAACTGACATGTTGGAGTGAAATCCCTTTGTGCAACTAGTTGAAGATAAAATAAGATTAAAAGAAGAAAAAAAAAAGAAAGAGCCAGGTGCTGGTGGCTCATACCTGTAATCCTACCTACTCTGGAGGCTGAGATCTGAGGATCACAGTTCAGCATGGGCAGGGAAGTCTATAAGACACTTACCTCCAGTTAGCTACCAGAAAACTGAAAGTGGCACTGTAGCTCAAAGTGGTAGAGCTCTAGCCTTGAGTGCAAAAGCTCAGGGATGGCACCCAGGCCCTGAGTTCAAGCCCCAGGACCGGCAATAATAACAAAATAAGAAAGTAGTGGGCCAAGAATCTATGCAAACAGCCCTTGAGAATGTGATGTATGAAGCTTTGAGAGAGAAACAGGCTGCAAAGGAGACCCCAGAAAGTGAGAGATGTCAGAAATGTGGGACATCTTCTGGGGAAAGCTGCTTTCGGTGATTAGCAGGCCATGAGACAGGCCATGTGGGCTGCAGCCAGCAGGGTCATGAGGTAGGACTGCCCAAGATCTCTGGGCCCCTTATCCCTAATACCACATTTCCTGGATTCCACCATTGAGCTACAGGATGGGGGAGCCAGCTTCAAAAACTGGAGTCTGAAGTCAGTAGATGGGATCAAACTGGCCTTGCCTGCCACGCATGAGTATACTTTAGCCTCAAGCCTCCCCATGGGTCTGTCACAGGCCCTGGATGCTATGCTCTGGGAGCTTTTGCCTATGTGGTCCAAACTAAGGAGGGATGTCTACTTGGGGGACCTGTAGAAAAGCCATGGTTCAGAGACCTGAGAGAGCATGCTAGGTCAAAAGAAGCCAGACAGGAAGTGAGCACAAGTCAGTGTCTAGCAGGACTGGGGCCAGCAATTACAGCTGTGGAGACATGGTAGGTGGGAGCAGCAGGGATGAGAAGATATGGTGGGCCAGCCTGAGCAGGCAGCTGGTCTGTCTTTGGCCCTCAGAGACTATGGCCCAGTTTAACTGTCCTCTTTATGTGGTTGTATCTAGGCTGCTTGCCTAGGAGTGGGACTGGCCCCTGATGTCTGCTGCCACTGTCAACCACTCAGCACACATGGACTTTAGTCAATGAGACATCTGCCTCATGCCACAGCCTCCGAACCCATGATACAATGCTTATTTTCTTCTCACGAGGTGTGCAAACAATCTCCTGGCTCTGGGTCACTTCCTGCCCCCACCCCTGCCCCGTTCTCAGCATAGACCTCATTACTTTCTCTAGTACTTCACATCCTGTGCTTCTGTGGGTTGAATGAGGCAGGAGAAGGCTCTTCCTTCCTGCTGGTGGTCTTTCTTCTTGCTGTTACTGGTCATGACTATGGCGGACTACCGGTCGTAGTAGCAATTCTACAGGGCAGACATCTTCTCTTCTGTTACTGGATCAGGAAACTGAGGCTCAGAGAGTTTGGAATGTCCCTGAGATGTATTACTGATGTCTCCACTGGCACAGGAGGCAGTACCCGCCCCCCCAGCCTGGGACTTGTCACCTGGCCATTCTGAACTCACCGCTGTTGGAAGACGAAAATCACAATGTGGTGGTGTGGTGCTAGGCAAGCAGGGCTGTGATCTGGCTCAGCCAGGGTGGGTTCTGGTGATGGCAGTGAGTGAGACTCTCGGCACTATGTACCCACCTGCCAGGCAGAGGCAGCAGAGGGAGTGTAGGTGAACTCTAGGGGGATTATTGATGAAGAACTTGAGAGTGTCCTACTGGACAAGCCCCTCTTTTGTTGGCCTTTGGTCAGAGTCCCCGCCTCCCTCGCCCTTTCCTGGCACTCAGCCTCCTCCTCCCCCCCCCCCCCCCCCCCCCCCCGCAGAGCAAGTCTAGGGTGTGGCGCCTCTGAGCTTCACACTTCCCATCTCCGGCCTCCTGGCACAGAGGGTTCATTGAGCTGCTGTTGAGTTTACATCTTGGATTGGCATCTGTTTCCTGGGAGCAAAAATCATTTAACAGCTCTAATCTCTGGTCTGCTGGTTTCATTATTTAAACCAAAATGAAATGTGACCCAGAGTGAGGAAAAAGACCAAGTGAGCAGCTGAGCGCCGTAATGAGGCATTACAGCTCACCAGAGGAGCCTCAGCCCCTCCCAGAAGGGATCAGGGGCCCCCCAGGTGGGAACGAGACAGAAATGACGGTTGCCAAAGCCAGCCAGTGGGAAATCTAACAATAATGGCACATTTTGGAAAGAACAAATCAACTCCCACATGATTCTGACTACGGTAGTCCCGAGCTGGAGGCCGGGCCCCTGCAGCCTGCCAGCTCATTACCACGCCGTTCCTGTTCCCAGCCCTGGAGGGTTTTTTAATCAGCCTCTGAGAAGCCCAGGATGCCTCTCAGCTTGGCCAAGAGGGCAGGGCTGGGAGTCGGTGGGAAGGGCGTGCCTCACAAGGGGTGGGCTCTCCTGGGATGGCCTGGGCCTCCAGTGGCCCATCCTCATGTGTCGCAGGTAGCGTGGCGGATCCTGGGAGATGGGGGGACCCCTGGAGATGGGGTGATGGCATCACCAATGTGGGAGCAGAGGGTGGTCTGAGGAAAAGAAAAGCAAAGCCAGGAGTCAGGGAAGCATGGAGGAGGGAGCAGGTGATGACCTGACTCTTGACTCCTAGTGAGGCAGCTGTGAGTTGATCCTAGCTCCCTTTGCCACCACAGTTGCTGATCAAACAGGCCCATTTCCTCCTCCTCTCCGTCCACTGGCTTGATTTGTTTCCCCTTTCCCTCGCCTATCCCAGCATAGCCCATCTCGCAGACCTAGCTCAGTTTCCCCTTCAGGATATAACAGTGATAATGTGGATGATGATGGTGGTGATGAAGGCATTATGGTGATGATGATGGAGATCATGACGGCTGGTGGTGATGGTGATGGTGATGGTGGTGATGGTGGTGGTGTGGTGATGATGGTAGTGGTGGTATTGGTTGCTGGTGGTGATGGTGGTGGTATGATGATGGTGGTGGTATGGTGATGATGGTGGTGATGATGGTGGTGGTGATAATAGTGGTGGTGGTGATGGTGGTAATGATGGTGGTGGTGGTGGTAGAGGTGGTGATGGTGATGGTGGTGGTGATGATGGTGATTGTGGTGGTGATGATGGTGGTGATGATGATGGTGGTGTTGATGGTGGTGATGGTGATGATGATGGTGATGGTGGTGGTGGTGGTGGTGGTGGTGGTGGTGATGGTGGTGATGGTGGTGGCTGTGGTGGTGATGGTGCTGGTGGTGCTGGTAGTGATGGTGATGGTGGTAATGATGGTGATGGTGGTGGTGGTGATGATGATGGTGGTAGTGGTGGCAGTGGTGGTGATGGTGGTGGTGATGGTGATGGTGGTGGTGGTGGTGATGGTGATGGTGGTAATGATGGTGGTGGTGGTCATGGTGGTGGTGGCTGTGGTGGTGGTGGTGGTGGTCATGGTGGTGGTGGTGGTGGTGGTGATGGTGGGGATAATTGGTGGTGGTGGTGATGGTGGTGGTGGTGGTGGTGGTGGTGATGGTGGTGATGGTGATGGTGATAGTGGTGGTGGTGGTAATGGTTGTGATGGTGGTGGTGGTGGTGGCTGTGGTGGTGGTGGTGGTGGTCATGGTGGTGGTGGTGGTGGTAGTGATGGTGGGGATGATGGTGGTGGTAATGGTGGTGGTGTGGTGATGATGGTGGTGGTGGTGAGGGTGAAGATGGTGATGGCAGTGGCAATGGTGGTGGTGATGGTGATGGTGGTGGTGATGGTGATGGTGGTGGTGGTAAGGGTGATGATGGTGATGGCAGTGGCAATGGTGGTGGTGGTGGCAGGGATGGTGTAACAGTGATGAGGAAGCAGGAGTCAGCGGCAGTGTCTTCCATGTGGCAGCCATCATTCTTGTCAGGACTCAGGTGTTTGAAGCCAGTACCCTCACACACTCTGCGTAGAGCTGAGGTCACTCTGTGTGTGGCTGAGGAGACTGGGGCCCACAGGGCCAGACTATCCTCAGTTGCCTCTGGTCAACCCTTGTCTGACCAGGACCACGTCTGACCAAGACCACACCTGACCAGGACCATGTCTGACCAGGACCATGCCTGACTAGGACCACGCCTGAACAGTCCACGTCTGACGAGGACCACACCTGAGGGTGCTTTCCTTCGTAAGATGTTCATAGAACAAGCAGTGCTGATGTCCTGTCAACTCAGAGAAGGAGAGAGGGAGGGAAAGAGAGAGGGAGGGAGAGAGGGGGAGAAGGAGGCAAGGAGGGAGTGAGGGAGAGAGGGAGGGAAGGAGGGAGGGAAGGAGCGAGGGAGGGAAGGGGGAGGGAGGGAGGGAGAGTGGGAGGGAGAGAGGGAGGGAGGGAGGGAGAGTGGGAGGGAAGGAGGGAGGGAGAGAGGGAGGAAAGGAGGGAGGGAAGGAGCAAGAGAGAGAAGGAGGCAAGGAGGAAGTGAGGGAGAGAGGGAGGGAAGGAGCAAGAGAGAGAGGGAGGGAAGGAGGGAGGGAAGGAGCAAGAGAGAGAAGGAGGCAAGGAGGGAGTGAGGGAGAGAGGGAGGCAAGGAGGGAGTGAGGGAGAGAGGGAGGCAAGGAGGGAGGGAAGGAGCAAGGGAGGGAAGGAGCGAGGGAGGGAGGGAGGGAGGGAGGGAGGGAGGGAGGGAGGAGGACCATTCCCTCAAAGTGTCCCCTGCCCCACCAGCCTCCCTCCCTCCAGACCCATGAGTCTGTGTTTTTATCTCCACGAATCCTGGGAAAGCTATTGTGAACTACTTCAGCACCTTGTCCCCCGGAGACAGTGGAACTTTTGAGAGAGGCGGAAGGAGCCATTTATTTTCCTTTCCAAAATGCCACGGACAGCGTTTCGTGGCCTGGCCGACGAGGTTGCATTTAGTGAAGCATCGTAATGTGGAGGGAAGAGGAGACGCGGGATGAAGAGGAGGACGGGGTGGGGAGAGGGGGATGGGCTTTCTCTAGAGACGCTGGGGAGCCCATGGCTCTGCGGGGGGGAGGGGGGCAGGGATCACCTAGAACCGAGGGATGGCAGCGCCTTCATCTATATTCTACTTCACAGTGCTTGGGGAGCATTCTCTTCAGAGCCCCTGCTTCCCAGCCCTGCACAGCCGTGTCTCGCTTTGCCATCGCCGTGGCCTCCGGAGGAGAAGGAGAATCTGGTTCCTCTCGGGAGAGAAGCAGTGGGGCCCGCGGGTCTGGAGAAGTCTAGCAGCTTCCAGGGGCTTGATGGCCAGGCTGAGGGGAGGTGTGGCTGGCTTGATCTCCCCTCAGCTTCCTGTTAGGGGTCCATTGTGCCTCCCAAAAGTTGCTCGCCAAAGTCCTAACCCTGGTATTCGGGGTCTCCTGGAGTGTGACATCACGGCTGAGCCCTTGGGGGCGGGGTAGAGTGTAGATCCCGGCCCCCAGCCCCCACAGGTCCTGACATGATACCTGTGACCCTTGTGGCCACTTGTGAGCGCCACCCACGTTGGCTGTCATTGCTGAGTGGCCCCTCTGGCCTCCCGTGGCAGCCGCTCCGCTCCTGTGGGCTCAGCCTCAGTCTTCAAAGCCTCCCACGGACAGGCCCCCGGCCGGCCCAGCATGGGCACAGGGGTGTGTCCGACGGAGGATGTGGCCCAGAAAGCAAATTCTTCACCCTTCAGAGCACTCTGTAAAGACGGGACGGGGGTCGGGGCAGTGAAGAGTGGGGCCGGGGCCTGGCCCAGACGGAGCCCCTCGTTTGGTGGCTGGAGGTCGGAAGGGAGCGCGTGGGCTGCCATCTATGAAGACCTTTGACAAAAGCACACATTTTTCTTCGAGAAAGCTCTCCGTGGCAGGGCCTGTATTTAATAACATAACCCTCAAATAGAAGAAAGGTGAGATGTGGACGGCTCTGTCCGCCGAGAGCTGTCTAATTCTGATAAATGGAACACCATCCGCCCCACTGTGAGAAGTCTTGGCGTTAGATTAAACAAATCAATCCTGTCTGTTACCTCCCCTGATCTGCCACCTGCAACTGGCCGGGCCCTGGGGATCTGCCTTCTTCGGTGGCCCTGCATGAGAAGTGACCTTTGGTGCTGGGTCCCAGGAGCAGTGGCCACAGAGCGAGGGTCGGGCGCTGTGGTGCAGCCAAGGCTGGGAGGCTCCCTGGTGGGGCATTGCTGTTCTGTAGGAGTTCCACAGGGCACTGGTGGAAGATGTTTGTTCTATAGTTGATGCTGTTCATGCCAGGGCCCCCTCCCCCAGGGGCTCCCCTGTCCTGAAAAGTGTGCTCAGTGTATGCAGGCCATCGCCCCTTCAGGATATGACCCCCATCATACGGGCCGCTATTCACCAATGGCTAGCTTAGAGTCTCACCTGTGTCTTAAGGTGAGATGACACAGAAGTGTAATTCTCATACCTAGGGTTTGGGGGTCCTGAAGCTGTCTCTAGCAAGCAGCACATTTCTTCCTTCCTTCCTTCCTTCCTTCCTTCCTTCCTTCCTTCCTTCCTTCCTTCCTTCCTTCCTTCCTTCCTTCCTTCCTTCCTCCCCTTTCTATCTCTCTCTCTAGCTTTCTCTCTCTTCTTTGTGCCAGTAATGGGGCTTGAACTCAGGGCCTCATGCTCTCATTGGCTCCTTTTCCCTCTCAAGGCTGGCATCCTATCAGTTCAGCCACACTATCACCTCTGGGTTCTAGCTGGTTAATTGGAGATAAGAGTCTCAGATTTTTCTGCCAGGGCTGGGTTTGAACCTCAGACCTCGGATCTCAGCCTCCTGAGTGGCTAGGATTGCCAGGGAGAGCCACTGGTGCCTGGTGAGCAGACCACATTCTTACCAAGCCCTGCTCCTGCACCCTCCCCTGGGAGCTAGGTCTCCACCATGGGCTCCTGGGATCCCCACGGCAGCTGACTCCAAGGGGCTGCTCAGGAGTCGGCCCGACCTAGCCAGGAAGGCAGGGCTATGAGGAGGTGCTGAGCCAGCCTCTGGTATGCGCCACTGGCTGCGGATTCACGATATGGTCTCCAGGCAAACGTCTCCAACATGGATCCCAGGTGCCAGGTCAGGGATGGTCCCCAGCGTCAGCCTGTGGAGATGCCTGCGGGGCCCCGGGTGTCTTGGTGACAGGCAGCATCTTAGCAAACTGCTCCCTCAGCCTCCTGGGTGCTTTGCTCCCTGTGGGGCCACGGCTGGCATCGGACAGCCTTTCCCGCAGTTATTGTTATCATTTTCTGCAGCTGGATTGTACACTTCATAAACGTTAACAATGACAAATTGCCAGCCCAGAGACATCACGATCACATAATGATAGTCATTACCCAGTGGTGGAGTGATGGGGAATCGCAGGAAGTGGGGATCCAGTGAGGGGGAGGGGAGTCGGAAGCCAGAACACCGCCCTGGGACCCGGCACACCCTGGGACTGGGCAGGCCCCGGGAAGCCCCTGGGACCAGGAAGTCCCTGGGACCGGGCAGGCCCTGGGACTGGGAAGGCCCTGGGGCAGGGCAGGCCCTGGGACCGGGAAGGCCCTGAGGCAGGGCAGGCCCTGGGACCGGGAAGGCCCTGGGACCCGGCAGGCCCTGGGACTGGGCAGGCCCTGGGACCCGGCAGGCCCTGGGAAAGGCAGGCACTGGGAACAGGCAGGCCCTGGGAAGCTGTGGTTCTGGGAGCGGCAGGAGGCCAGAGGGCAGCAGCTCACTGTGTGAGATTCCTGGAGCTGCTCTCCATGCCCTCCCATGCCCTCCCATGTTCTCCCATGCTCTCCCATGTTCTCCCATGCCCTCCCATGTCCTCCCATGCTCTCCCATGTCCTCCCATGCCCTCCCATGTCCTCCCATGCTCTCCCATGTTCTCCCATGTTCTCCCATGTCCTCCCATGCTCTCCCATGTCCTCCCATGCTCTCCCATGTCCTCCCATGCTCTCCCATGTTCTCCCATGCTCTCCCATGTCCTCCCATGCTCTCCCATGTCCTCCCATGCTCTCCCATGTTCTCCCATGCTCTCCCATGTTCTCCCATGTCCTCCCATGCTCTCTCATGCTCTCCCATGTTCTCCCATGTTCTCCCATGCTCTCCCATGTCCTCCCATGCTCTCCCATGTTCTCACATGCTCTCCCATGTCCTCCCATGTCCTCCCATGTCCTCCCATGTTCTCCCATGCTCTCCCATGTTCTCACATGCTCTCCCATGTCCTCCCATGCTCTCCCATGTCCTCCCATGTTCTCCCATGCTCTCCCATGTCCTCCCATGTCCTCCCATGCTCTCCCGTGTTCTCCTATGCTCTCCCATGTTCTCCCATGCCCTCCCATTCCTTCCCATGTTCTTCCATGCTCTCCCATGTTCTCCCATGCTCTCCCATGCCATCCCATGTTCTCCCATATCCTCCCATGCTCTCCCATGCCCTCCCATGCCCTCCCATGTCCTTCCATGTTCTCCCATGCTCTCCCATGCTTTCCCATGTTCTCCCATGCCCTCCCATGTCCTCCCATGCCCTCCCATGCACTCCCATGTTCTCCCATTCCTTCCCATGTCCTCCCATGCCCTCTCATGCCCTCCCATGCTCTCCCATGTTCTCCCATGTCCTCCCATGTTCTTCCATGTTCTCCCATGTTCTCACATGCTCTCCCATGCCCTCCCATGCCCTCCCATTCCTTCCCATGTTCTCCCATGTTCTCCCATGTTCTCCCATGCTCTCCCATGCCCTCCATGCTCTCCCATGTGCTCCCATGCTCTCCCATGTCCTTCCATGTTCTCTCATGCTCTCCCATGTCCTCCCATGTCCTCTCATGCTCTCCCATGCCCTCCCATGTCCTTCCATGTTCTCCCATGTTCTCCCATGCCCTCCCATGCCCTCCCATGTCCTTCCATGTTCTCCCATGCTCTCCCATGTTCTCCCATGTTCTCCCATGCCCTCCCATGCCCTCCCATGTCCTTCCATGTTCTCCCATGCTCTCCCATGTCCTCCCATGCCCTCCCATGCCCTCCCATGTTCTCCCATGTCCTCCCATGCTTTCCCATGCCCTCCCATGCCCTCCCATGTCCTCCCATGCTCTCCCATGCCCTCCCATGCCCTCCCATGTTCTCCCATGCCCTCCCATGCACTCCCATGTTCTCCCATTCCTTCCCATGTCCTCCCATGCTCTCCCATGTGATCCCATGCTCTCCCATGTTCTCCTATGTCCTCCCATGCTCTCCCATGCCCTCCCATGTCCTTCCATGTTCTCCCATGTTCTCCCATGCCCTCCCATGCCCTCCCATGTTCTCCCATGTTCTGCATGCTCTCCCATGCTCTCCCATGTTCTCCCATGCCCTCCCATGCCCTCCCATGTCCTTCCATGTTCTCCCATGCTCTCCCATGCCCTCCCATGTCCTCTTATGCCCTCCCATGTTCTCCCATCCCTTCCCATGCCCTCCCATGCCCTCCCATGCTCTCCCATGTCCTTCCATGTTCTCCCATGCTCTCCCATGTTCTCCCATGTTCTCCCATGTTCTCCCATGCTCTCCCATGTCCTTCCATGTTCTCCCATGCTCTCCCATGTTCTCCCATGCTCTCCCATGTTCTCCCATGCCCTCCCATTCCTTCCCATGTTCTTCCATGCTCTCCCATGTTCTCCCATGTCCTCCCATGCTCTCCCATGTTCTCCCATGTCCTCCCATGTTCTCCCATGCCCTCCCATGCCCTCCCATGTCCTTCCATGTTCTCCCATGCTCTCCCATGCTCTCCCATGTTCTCCCATGTACTCCCATGTTCTCCCATGCCCTCCCATGCGCTCCCATGTTCTCCCATTCCTTCCCATGTCCTCCCATGCCCTCTCATGCCCTCCCGTGCTCTCCCATGTCCTCCCATGTCCTCCCATGTTCTTCCATGTTCTCCCATGTTCTCACATGCTCTCCCATGCCCTCCCATGCCCTCCCATTCCTTCCCATGTTCTTCCATGTTCTCCATGCCCTGCCATGTTCTCTTGTTCTCCCATGCCCTCCCATGTTCTCCCATGCCCTCCCATGCCCTCCCATTCCTTCCCATGTTCTCCCATGCCCTCCCATGCCCTCCCATTCCTTCCCATGTTCTCCCATGCCCTCCCATGCCCTCCCATGCCCTCCCATGCCCTCCCATGCCCTCCCATTCCTTCCCATGCCCTCCCATGCCCTCCCATTCCTTCCCATGTTCTCCCATGCCCTCCCATGTTCTCCCATGCCCTCCCATGCTCTCCCATGCCCTCCCATGCTCTCCCATGCCCTCCCATGCCCTCCCATGCGCTCCCATGTTCTCCCATTCCTTCCCATGTTCTCCCATGCCCTCCCATGCCCTCCCATGCTCTCCCATGTTCTCCCATGCCCTCCCATGCCCTCCCATGCCCTCCCATGCTCTCCCATGTCCTCCCATGCTCTCCCATGTCCTCCCATGTTCTCCCATGCTCTCCCATGTCCTCCCATGATCTCCCATGTCCTCCCATGCCCTCCCATGCCCTCCCATGCCCTCCCATGCCCTCCCATGCCCTCCCATTCCTTCCCATGTTCTCCCATGCCCTCCCATGCCCTCCCATTCCTTCCCATGCCCTCCCATGTTCTCCCATGTTCTCCCATGTTCTCCCATGCCCTCCCATGCGCTCCCATGCCCTCCCATTCCTTCCCATGTTCTTCCATGTTCTCCCATGCCCTCCCATGCCCTCCCATGCCCTCCCATTCCTTCCCATGCCCTCCCATGTTCTCCCATGTTCTCCCATGCCCTCCCATGCGCTCCCATGCCCTCCCATTCCTTCCCATGTTCTCCCATGTTCTCCCATGCCCTCCCATGCCCTCCCATGCCCTCCCATGCCCTCCCATGCTCTCCCATGTTCTCCCATGCCCTCCCATGCCCTCCCATGCCCTCCCATGCCCTCCCATGTTCTCCCATGCCCTCCCATGCCCTCCCATGCCCTCCCATGTTCTCCCATGCCCTCCCATGCCCTCCCATGCTCTCCCATGTTCTCCCATGCCCTCCCATGCCCTCCCATGCCCTCCCATGCCCTCCCATGCCCTCCCATGCCCTCCCATGCCCTCCCATTCCTTCCCATGCCCTCCCATGCCCTCCCATGTTCTCCCATGCCCTCCCATGCCCTCCCATGCCCTCCCATGCCCTCCCATTCCTTCCCATGCCCTCCCATGCCCTCCCATGCCCTCCCATGCACTCCCATGTTCTCCCATTCCTTCCCATGTCCTCCCATGCCCTCCCATGTTCTCCCATGTCCTCCCATGCCCTCCCATGCCCTCCCATTCCTTCCCATGTTCTCCCATGCCCTCCCATTCCTTCCCATGTTCTTCCATGTTCTCCATGCCCTGCCATGTTCTCTTGTTCTCCCATGCTCTCCAGAGCTGGAGCCGGAAGTCTGCAGGCGAGGTGTGAGAGGCCTCGGGTCTGTCTGAGCGCTGAGGAGGAAGCGTCCATCCAAGCCTCTCTTCTCAGCTTGTAGATGCCCCCCTGCAGCCTCTGCCCATCACGACACACCATTTCTCCTGACCAGTGTACTCTCCTCTCACAGGACAGTGACCATTGGATTGGGACCACCCCGACACCAGGGTGAAGTTGTACTGTCTGTATCTGTACATACATCTATCTTTCGACTCAATCAGATATTTCCAATGAGGAAACCAAGGCACAGGGGTGTGGCCCTGCCTGATGCTAGTGGCTCATGTCTATGGTTCTAGCTACTCAGGAGGCTGAGATATGAGGATTGTGGTTCAAAGTCAGTCTAGGCAGAAAAGTATATTCAACTCTTATTTCCAATTTAACCACCAAAAACCTGGAAGTGGAGGTGTGGCTCAAGCAGCAGAGTACCAGCCTTGAGTAGGAAAAGCCAAGTGAGAGCACAAGGTCCTGAGTTCAAACCCCAGTACCAACACACACACACACACACACACACACACACACACACACACACACACACACACACACACACACACACACACACACACACACACACTGTGGTCTGGATATGTTGGGTATAGGTTCTGATGCCTGGCCTCAGAGTTAGGGCTGTTTCTAACAGTGCTGGGCCATGGGGCATGCATGGTATCCCCCCAGTGCCCAGGGCTGGCTGTATGTAGTTCATGATAGAGACAACACTGTTGAATGAGCATATGAAGGAGTGCATGGAAAAACTCACTGCTGGTGGGACAGTAAATTGTTATAGCCCTTGAGAGAGTAATTCAGTAATATCCAGTAAAACTGGAAATACTCATTCCACAGCCCATGGCACTACTCGTGGGACCATAACTAGAGAAACATTTATGTACCTACTTAACAACCTACACGAAAATACTCTCTGTAATACTGCTGTGCATAAAGGGGCCTGGTGAGGTGGAGCTGACCCCAGGGCCGCGATGGGAGGAGTTTGGAGAAAGCTGTCACGGCTGTCACATCACAAATGGGAGGCCATGCCACAGGTTAGACAGTAAAACACATCGCTAGTTTCTACATGGATGCGTCTCACAGTGATGCTATTAAAATCAAGTTCCCTTTATAGCCAGAGATGATGAGCATTTCTTCCTGTGTCTATTGGTCATTTTTACTTCTTCTGAGAAGTCTCTCTTTGTCCCATTAACGCATTTATTTATTGGGTTATTGGTTTTTGACAGTTTTAATTTTTTAAGCTCTCTATATACTTTGGAGATGAGGCTATTGTCTGATGTGAAGATCTGCTCCCATTCTATAGGCATAGTCTTTTTAGCTTGTTGGGCAATGTCCTTTTCTGGGAAGGAACTTTTTAGTTTGATGCATTTAGCAAGCCTTTCTTTGATTTGTTGTGCTTCTTTCTGGATCTCTACTCAGAAAATTCCTTCCAGTGCCAAGGACTCTTAATGTTTCTTCCACTCCTTCCTGTAATGGGCCCATAGTTTCCGGTCTGATATAAAAGTCTTTGATCCATTTTGAACTGGTGCTGGTACAAGGTGCTAGAAAGGGTCAGTTTCTGTTTTCTGTATGTGGCCCAGCACCATTTGTTGAAGAGGCTGCCTTTCTCAGCCTATGTTTTTGGCTCCCTTATTGGATAGTATATGTCTGTAGGTTTATTTCTAAGTCTTCTATTTGTTCCATTGGTCCTCAGGCCTGTTTTTGTGCCAGTATCAAGCTATTTTCACTACTAAAGCTCTGTAGAAGGGTTTGAAGTTTGGTGTTGTTATACCTCCATTGCTGCTTTTTTGCTAAGGATTACTTTTGTAATTTGGGGCCTTTTGTGGTTACATATGAATTTTTGGATTGTTCCCTCTTTTGTTAAAGAAGATGTTGGGTATTTGATGAATAATTGCATTGAATTTTTAGGTTGATTTGGGTAGTAATGCAATTTTCATGGTATTAACTCTGCCAAACCAAGAGCATGGAAGGTCTTTCCACTTCCTTATCTCACATGACCCCAGTGAGACCATTATCAAGAAAATAACAACAGATGCTGGCAAGAATGTGGCAAACAAGGAAGCCTAATATACTGTTGGTGGGAATAAAAGCTTGTTCAACCACTTTGGAAAGCAGTGTGGAGGTTCTTCAATGAATTAAACATAGAACTACTCCATGATCCAGAAATTCCACTCCTGGGCATTTACCCAAGAGATTACAAAGTAGGACACAGTAAAGCCACCAGTACAACCATATACAATGCAGCACTATTCACCAAAGCCCAGGTATGGAATCAGTCCAGACATCCGTCAGTGAATGAATGGATTAAAAATGTAATATATATACACAATGGAACTTCATGCATACATTAGAAAGAGTGATACTGTATCACTTGTAAAGACATGAAAAGACTTGGAGGAAATCGGACCCAGAGATACAAAGGTTGCATGTTTTCCTTCATATGTGGAAGCTAGAATTCGTTTATAGACTTACAAGTAAACACATTGGTTGGTATGCAAGTAGATGCAAGTACACTTAACTACAATATGGTCTAGTCAAGGGAGAATTCAAATGATGTAGTTCTTTAGAAAGGCAGAGTCAACGTTCAGTGAAATAAACACCAGGAAAGAGGTCCTTGAAAGAGGTGGGGTAGGGCCAGACAGAAAGGGATGGATGACGAGGAGAAGGGGTCAGGGGAGAAGGCAGTCAAGAATCAGTGCATATCCTACAAAATCAGGAAGAGTGAGGGAATGGGCGGACGGAGTGGGATGCGTGGGAATGGTGAAAGGGGTGACAGCGATCAAGATGCCATTTAAATGGCAACTCCTCCATACAACTACTTAAAGATAACTTATCAAAAAGCAAGTTCTCACGAAATTGGTATGATATGACGTGATAGTTCAGTTATACAGTACTCTTAATGGTGCCTCATGTACAGGTGTTGTGTGAAAGTGGGGGAAGGAAAGGGGAGAAGGTGACAAGGAGAGAGGGAGGGGAGGGGAAGGAGGAGGGGGGAAGGTGACAGGGAGAGAGGGAGGGGAGGGGAGGGAGGAGGGAGGAAGGTGATGGGGAGAAGGAGGTGGGAGGTGAAAGGGAGAGAGGGAGGGAAGGTGGGAAGGGGGAGAAGGGGGAGGGTGAAAAGGAGAGAGGGAGGGGAGGTGGGAAAGGAGGAGAGGGTGATGGAGGGTATAGAGAGTGAGAGAGAGAAGGGGAAGGAGATGTGAAGAAGGATAGAGAGAGGGAGATAGGAAGACAGAGAAAAGAGGGAGAGGGAAGAGGAAAAAGAGGGGGAGAGGAAAGAGATGGAGAGAGGGAGACAGAGGAAAGGGAGAGAGGGAGAGAAACGGAAAGAAGAGAGAGGAGAAGGAGAAAGAAAGGGAGAGAGGAGAAAAAGGAGAGAGGGAGAAAGGGAGGGAGAGAAAGGAAAAAAAGGGAGAGAGAAAGAAGATGGAGGAAGGAGAGAGTTAGATATCCAGAGAGCGAGAGACAGAGACAGAGACAGAGACAGAGACAGAGAGGCAGAGAGAGACAGAGAGAGAGAGACAGAGAGAGAGAGACAGAGAGAGAGAGAGAGAGAGAGAGAGAGAGAGAGAGAGAGAGAGAGAGAGAGAGAGAGAGAGAGAGAGAGAGTGGAAGCATGGCAGGGACACGAAGGAAAGAGAGTAAAGCTCTAGATGCAAGATCTCCGAATCCTATCTGTGAGGCATTAATTAAAATCAATGAAAGCTCTGAAGTACTTCCAGCAAGCTGGAAGCTGCACTGTATTATTCTTTTTAAGCTCATGCTTTTGGATTTTCCGTAACTGAGAATAAGCAAGAACAAAAGAGGAGGAGTTGGAGTTTTCTGGGCCAGGAGAGAGGGGGTGGGGTGGGGGGAAAGGCCTGGGTGCTTTCTTGGGGGTCAGGGAATGGCAGGGTTGTGTACAAGAGCTGACTGTACAGGGCCTGGAGATGGAGTGCATTGGCTGGTAGTTTTTGTTTTTGTTTTTTGTCTGTTGTGGGTCTTGAACTCTGGGCCTGGGCGCTGTCCCTGTGCTTTTCAGCTCAAGGCTAGCACTCTACCACTTGAGCCACAGCACCACTTCCAGTTTTCTGGCAATTAATTGGAGATAAGAGTCTCACGGATATTTCTGCCTGGTCTGGCTTTGAACCACGATCCTCAGATCTCAGCCTCTGGAGTAGCTAGGATGACAGGTGTGAGCCATGAGCGCCCGGCTTTGACTGGTAGTTTTGTATTGAGCAGAATGCAAAGCTACTGAAGGTGCTTGAGCAGGAAGGCAAAGGCAAAGGCTAGCACTGAGTTTATTATCTGACAGGTTTTGGGGGGAAGGTGTTCCCACAATGTGGAGACCAATGAACTCACACCGAACACCACAGACATTCCTTCTGCCCCAGCTCTGGAGGCCGGAAGTCCAGCGCCCGGTGCACTGGGCTGCTGGCCCTGGAGGCTGAGGGTGCTCCCGGCCTCCCCAGGCTCCCACGGCGGGTTTGCTCAGCGCGAGGCCACTCCGCATCCCCCCGCTGTGTGCAGGGTCACCCGATCTTCCTGTGGATCTTCCTGCATCCTCGCTGCTCTGGGCACGCTCCGCATCCACGCCACGCCCTCGTCCTGGCTCAGGCCGGCCGCAGACGCCCTCTGCCCGCAGTGGGCACACTGGGAGACTCTGGGCAGAGCTGAAATTTGAGGCACTCTCCAACCCAGCAGCTGTCGGGCCTGCCGAACGTCCCAAGAGGTGCTTGGCTGCCTCTGGAACACTCTAGAACAGTGATTCTGTGGTGAGTGATCTGAGATGTCCCTGCTGGGGCTGGCAGGTCCCCAGCCCAGGGTAATACGATGCCTCCTTCCTGCCCGCACCTGTCTCTGAGTCCAGACGTCGACTGATGGGTAAACCAGAAGCAGAAGCGCTGATGGAGATGATTGGAGTCCGAGTGGATTTGGATCCCACTGGGCCCCTGGCCCTGGCGCGAGCTACTCCCTCCGGCTGCGGCTCCGTCCTCCCGTCACAGCCTTCAGTGTTGGGTGTGTTGGGAGGGAGGGGGCTTTCCCTCCCTGGTTCATGCCTCATCCTGGACTTCTAGGTTTTCGCCAAGCACCAGGGCCGAGGGACGCAATCTGCGTTTTGACCAGGAGACCAGGCTGCTCACCTCCACCCAAAGAAGACGCGGCTAGTCAGCCGTGGCCCACCACAACCTGTTTCCAGGATGTCAGACTCGGCTTCCACCTGGGGCAGACAACACGTGGAGTTTCTCAGTGGAGAAAGTGTTGAGAACGCTGTAAAATCGGAAGGAAGGAAGGAGTACTGGTTCACTCAGAGGAAGGTGAAAAAGAGAAGCACGCAGATAGAGGATCGTCGCTCCCTCCACCGGGAAACGGGAGCAGGGAAGGAGCTGGCTATCATGGAGAGGCCCCAGGCTCAACCCTCTGAAGAGGGGCACTGACCGTGGTTGCCCTGGCCAGGAGGGGTGCTGGGTGATCTGTCAGGAGCAGGGGGCAGAGAGGCTTCCCCAAGTGCCCCCAAATGGGGGGACATGGGCCCCCATTGTTGGCACCTCCAGGCGCTGCCTGTCAGCAGAAGCAGAAGCATCCCGAGGTGCGGGGATGGCTCATGCAGGTGGTCCAAGCCCAGCCATCGCAGGGAGCGAGGGGAGGCCGTGGAGTGGAGGACAGGGAGGCTCAGAGCCAGCGCTGGCTGTTTTGTAGGGCTGTTGTGATCGCTTGCTCGGAGGCTGTGTTCTGGCTCCAAGGGGCGCCAGCCACCTTCGCCCTCAGCTCCGGTGTGTGTGGGCTGAACACCTGTGACCTGTGTGGTCACGGGGGCGGGGGCGGGGGGGGGCTCTAGGGTCGCCATTGCTCAGCTGCAGCCCTCCTCCTCAGAGCGAGGGTCCCAGGGCACTGGGCTGGTGGACTGGTGGAGGGAGAGCCAGGGCTTCCCTAGCCACGCGGGCTGTGTCTTCTCCAACATTCCTAGGGTTTCAAAATGGGGCTCATCCACTTAAATGGTTTAGATTTTGCCGAAGGGATGGGGGCGAAATCTCTCCAGGTTCAGAAAGAGTCGAGACCCCATCTTTCAGCTTGACTCGGGGCTCTGTGAAGCCAGGCTCCATGACAGGACTGCTGGAGTTTCCAGGGGTGTGAGCATGCGCGTGCACATGTAGGTTGATGGTATGTATGGCAGGTGTGCGTGTCTGCTGTCACTGCTTACGTGGAACTAGGTGGCAGGCCGGAGGGGGATCCCCTGTCTGTGCTCTGGGGTGATGGGGTCACCCAATGCACAGGATAGACATTTCCTCCTTTGGAAAACCTAGGAAGCTTCCCAAGCCCAGTGTGAGCTGGTGTTCCCGGCCCGCAGGCCGCCAGCACCCCGCAGGCTCCCACAGGGGGGCGTTGCTCTGGTCCCCAGCCGCACAGCGTGTCTGACAAGTGTAATTAGGTCGTAATTAGGTGGGGCTCTTGTTACTGGCTTTTATGGGTAAATCTTATTGAATCTCCACACGAGAGACAGCGCGGTGCCCGGGGCGTGCGTGGTCCTCATTGCAGAGAATGAAACAGTGGCAGTCACGATAAATCAAACACACACGCAAGATCCTTCGAAACAGGCAGAGTGGAGTCACAGCACATCATGCATCTGTGAAAGGGGCGGGGAGGACTGTCGGGAGGAGCGGATGAGGAAACCGAGGCCTGGAGAGCCCTTTCTCTCATCTCCACGTGGAAGGCTTACCTGGTGTCACAGGGATTCCTGTCCACCCTGAAACCTGTCCTTGGCTGAGATCTAAGGCACATGGAATGAGGGGTCACGGGCTGAATGAATAAGAAAAGTCGCTGCATTAGGCCAGGTGTCATGGTTTGCGCTTGTGACCCACGCTGTGTGGAGGAGGCGGGGATTGGGAGGATCAAGGTCCAAGGCCAGCACTAGGCAAACATTTGAAACGTCACCTGAGCAATAAGTGAAGTTAAAATAAAACGGGAGCGGGGAGGGGGGCCGGCTGGGAACATGGCTGATGTGGCAGGGTACTTACCTAACAACTGTGAGGCTCTGAGTTCAAACCTCAGTCGCACCAAAAGAAAAGTGGAAAAGCCAAAGCAAGTCACAGAATCAGCCTGCAACACAGACATTCTAGCTCTGGGTGGCTTAACGGGTGGGGTTTGGGCTTCGCCGTGGGTGTGGCGAATGCACACCCACCATCCGGGCTGAGTGTGGCGTCAGGGGTGCAACGCTTCATTATAAACCGGACTTTGTGCCAGATGGCCGTGGCTGGGTCTCCCCGGCTGGCCCTCGCTCTCCTGTGTGGTAAAAGCATTTGTTTGAGCCGGGGTCTCATTGTGTAGATCACCTGGCCGCTTGTCTCAGTCTCCTGAGAAGCCGTGCCTATAGGCCTGTGCTACCACACCCAGTGTTTTGTTTCCATCTTAAGAGTGGGATATCAGACCTGGGGTCTCAAAGATGCTTTCAGTGCCTTTTTGACCTAAGATAATTTTTGCTGACCCCGCTGCAAGCTAAGGGCTGTTTCTACATAGAATTATTATCATTGTTGTTGTTCTTATGATGGTTATTTGTGCTGGAACTCAGGCTGGATCTCAGGGCCTGGGCACTGTCCCTGGGCTTTTTTTTTCTTTTTCATTTTGGCTCAAAACTAGCATCCTACCACTTCAGCAGCACCTCCACTTCCACTTTAGTGGTTAATTGGAGATCAGAGTCTCACAGACTTTTCTGTCCAAGCTGGCTTTGGACCACAGTCCTCAGCTCTTACTCTCTTGAGGAGAAAGTAGCTAGGATTACAGGTGTGAGCCACCAGTGCCCAGCTGGTAGTTCTTTTTAAAAATAATGATGGCCAACACTTGCATTAACTCTAATTCCTATGTGCTTCACCAGTCTACCGGCCCCTCAGAAAGGGACACATCAGGCTGTGCACATGCGACGCATTAAAGTTAGGACACACGGAGCAGGCCGCACTCCGGAGACAGCCGGATTCTCCCACCCAGTCCACCTGGCAAGGCCCATGCAGCCAATGAGGCCTGGTCCTCAGAGGACTTGTGGAACACGGCTCGGATATGAACAAAATCACTTGGTGACCAAATGTAGCATCTTAGGTCATGGTTTATGTTGTGTGGACGAGGGAAGATCTCAGGTAGGAGGTGGAGGCTGTTCTTAGATGATACTCGCTAACGGAATGTGAGCCGGCTGGGTCCCAGAAAGCCTGCAGTTGTCATTGAGCAATCTTGTGTAATTAGTCTGGATCCTTGTGACCCAGCTCCTCAGGAGGTGGGCTGCGGGGGTCTGGGGTTTGAGAACAGCCTGGGTGAAAAGTCATCAAGATTCCACTCCACAGAAAGAGCCAGGCACAGTGGTTCATGCCTGAAGTCCCAGCTGTGCGGGGGATGAATAAGTAAGGAGGATTTTGCTTTAAGGTTGAAGCTGGACCAAAGCATGCAAGACTAAATAGAAGGGCGCAATAGTAGAGCACCAGCCTGGCAAGATTGAAGCCCTGGATTAAAAAACAACTCAGTATCACCGAGAAGGAAAAGGAGAGAAGGAAAGAAAGAAACATCTTCTGTGATCACTCAAATGTTCTGCGCACCTCTCCCCTCCCCTGCCCAGTGGGGCTGGGGTTGGGGAGTCTGGGCTGACACCCCTCCCTCCAGGATGGCCACCTGGCTTTATCTGTCACATCTCACCTGTGACTCCCTGGACTTAGGGTCCTTAGAACAAAACCCCAGACTCCTCACCACTGGCTCAGCTGCAGAGCCCACCACCGGATCTGGCTCTGGAGACCGGAAGCATTGTGGCTCCTGGGGAGGGAAGAAATGCCGGTTTCCAGGCTCCAAGGAGTGAGAACTGAGTGTTAAAGATTCCTGTGCTGGCTGGAGCTGGAGGGGTTTGGTCTCTGCTGCCCCTCTGCACATGAGCAGAGCCTCCCTGGGACAAGGCTGAACTGGAACAGCATGATGAAGGCTGGGCGGATGGGAGTCTCGATTTCTGCCCTTGGGCTCCATTCCCACACCATGGCCTGAGGGCCTGGCACTGTCAGGGTCCCCAAGGCCACTGGGCTCATCCAGAGTCGGGGATGTGGATTTGTTCCTGTGAAACAAGGCCAGGTGTCGGGGTGCACTCAGGGTCCGGGGCATCGCCTGGGACAGTGGCACCCGCCTGTTCCTCTCCCTCCACTCTGGAAGATTCCGGAGGCTGCTTCCTCGGGGCATTTGGTGGGAGTGTGGCCCGCTTGCCACCTTGATTTCAGACTTCAGACTCCAAACCGTGAGAGAATCAAACCTGTTAACAAACCAGGTTTAAAACTGCAGGTTGATGGTGATCTGTTAAGGTAACCCGGGTCGCTGAGGGGTCTTACGACCGTTTGGGGGGGGGTCTGTGCTGCTCCAGCCAGCGATAGGATTGAATCACCCACAGGGTGACATTTAGAGATGCAGGCTTCCAGCACAGCTGGAGGAGCGGGGAGCAGGCCAGGGAGAAGCGTGCGGATGTCAGCCCCTCCTCCCAGCATGCCAGCCCCCCTCCACCCCACTCACGCCCCATGGAGGGGCAGAGATCTGAGTAGAGGTGGCAGAGGGCCCGCTCTGGGTCGGCACCCTCCAGCCATCCCTGTGCCCCCTGCCCAGCCCCAGTGACATTTAAGGAAGGCGAAGTGTGCACAGCCCCGGCCCAGGGCTTGTGTAAATGTGGATTCTCCTCCCGCCCCGAGGAGCAGCTGGTCCCGCTCCTCCGGGACTCGGGCCTCACGGCCGCCCGCTGCCCTGCGATCCTTCAGGAGCTTGTCATCTCTTCCCTGATTTTGAGAAAGCACTAAGCGCCCCGGGCACTGTTCAGTGGAGAGGGCAATTGGGACTAATCCAGGCTCAGCCTGCCCTTTGAGTCGGGATTGATTTTGCTCAGCCGCCTGGTCCAGGGCTGTGCTGAAAGCTCCCGGAAGCCTGTTAAGGCCTCGTTCTGCAGGCTTAACCCAGGCTCTCTCTTCCAATCACCCCCCCCCCCCCACTGGACCAGAGCTGGGCAAGGCGGGGGCTGGGGCGGGCATTGCTTCTTCGTAGCCTTGGGCTTTGTTTTCCCTGGGAGAAAAAATATTGAGAGACCGAAGGAAGTTCAGGGTCATTGTGGGGTGACAGGGAGATGACACCTCCAGCTCACCCAGGGTGTGCAACACAAGGGCTGGCACAGAGCTGTTGGTCTGTGACATGCTTCAACCGGAAGGCGTCTCTGGGGACTGCTGTGTGGCTCTGAGGCCCGGGCCAGGCTCCTGTTCACGCCCCGGGGTGGGCGGGGTCTTCGCTGGCGCCACGCTCTGCTCCTGTGCAGCAAGCCCCTCACCCCACGCCCCGTCCTAGGGATCATGATGACCTTCAGGTAGCTCCACATTCAATTCCTCATCATTGCTGTGGGCAGACTGGAGAGACTTTCCATGCTCTCTAACAGGCGGCTGAATCTGGTCCTCCCCTCGTTTCTCCACCTCCAGGCCAGGCCAGCTCTGCTTTGTGAGCCCCCCCCCCATCCAGTGTGTCCCCACACTTGGCCATGGGACCCTGGCATCCTCTCCACAGCTGCTTCTTCAGACTCAACATCCTCATATGCTTTCCCAAACTCGCACTTCTACTGCGGATCCGTGCTCAGTGAAGAACACTACCATTCACACACATATCTTACCCGGGATACGCTGTCTCATCCCTCTTTGTCTTCCCAATGAGGCAGCGTGATCTGGTTAAAATGTCACCCCTATAGCTGGACCATTAAGTGTGAGCATACATGGCAACATGTGCCCATGGCTGACGCAGCCTGAGAGAGGACAGCGCTGAGACAGCACCTGGCTTCCTCTGCGTCTCTTCTTCCTTAATGAAGGTTCCCTTGGAATTTTTGCTGGGCCTCGAATTATGCAGAATTAGTCTACATGTCCCAGTCTCTCTCGCAGCTGGATGGTGACCATAAGTGGTGTGTGTGTGTGTGACTTTAAAGAGGCAGGTTCACGGGGCTGGGAAGGTGGCTCAGTGGTAGAGTGCTTGCCTTGCATGCCAGAGCCCCTGGGTTCAAGTCCTTAGCACCACATAAGCAAAAAGAAAAAAGCCGGAAGTGGTGCTGTGGCTCAAGTGGCAGAGCACTAGCCTTGAGCTGAAGAGCTGAGGGACAGTGCCCAGGCCCAGAGTTTAGGCCACATGACCGGACCCCCCCCCCAAAAAAAAAGAGGCAGGTTCACACTCTTCTTTAGTGCCTCCTCCTCCTGGCTGGGCCGGAGGTAGAGGTGACCACCAGAGCTAGCACCCCTACTTGGAGCCATGAGAGTCTGTTGAGACAAGAGATTCTGGAGAGCAGAGCAATGGGAAGCAAGGAGACCTGGTCTGCAGCCCTGCATCAGCAGGCCCACGGAACACATCCTGGACACAGAGGGAATCCTGTTCTTGTCCAAGTCTCTTACTCTGGCCTTTCCTGTGATTTGCATTCCTAACCAGTAGCCCTGGCCCTAATTGGCAGACATCGGGGATTCCCCAGGGGGACCTGTGAATAGTGATCATCTCCAACACTCAAAGCCACACCAGCTGGATAGGGATCTGAAGCTCGGCCGTTTAAGTCTAGCCACCAAAATGGCCTTTCCTGGCTGGTTCTTTTCATATGCATATGTGTGTAGGTGACATCGGACTATAACGCTGCATACGGCTGCGTCCTCTCGAACAGCTCACTGGCATCTAGATGATGGCGTGTGGCCTGAGAATGGGCCAGGGCCACACCTGGGTCAGGATTCTTTCTAGGGCTGTTAGAGGGTGGAGGGCCTTCCTGGATCTGCCCATCTCTTGGTTTCCCTCTGACTCTATTACCTTATCTGTGCTGACCCCTAGCGGGTCATGGAATTGTTCCCTTCAGGCTGTCCTTGGCCCTGATGGGCTTCCCAGGGGAAGGTTCCTGGTGTAGTCCCCATATGATAGGATAGGCAGGGGATGCAGAGTCCTGTGGTAGCCTGGGTAGTGGACAGTCTTCAAAGAGACCCCAGGGGTCCATGGGAACCCAGAGCCTTTGTGGATGGGAAGAAAGAATGCCAAGGGGAAAGCTGGCTACATCAGAAGCCTGGACACCTGTGAGGATCTCCTGTCCTGTCTCTCGCTTTCTCCATCCAGGGCAGTGGTCAACAGCAAGCTGGACGCTCACTGACTTTCTTGGCAGAACTCGGTGAGCCCCCGGTGGGTGTAGGCCACCTCCTCACCCACGGGACCAGCGAAGGCCAGCCCCATCCCTCCTGGGAGCTGTCCCTGCTCACAGGAGCAGGGGGAGGCCCAGCAGATGGGCACAGGCAGAGGATGTGCTCAGGCAAGCTCAGCAGTAGAGAGTAGCCAACAGCTGAGGGCTAGGATTACTTCCGTCCTCACTCCAACATGGAAACCTTGGACCCCAGTGTGAGGCTGCTGGAACCTTTGGGAGGCAATTAGACTCAGATTTAAGTTGTGATGGTGGGGGCCCCCAGAATGGGAGTATTACTGAGAAATGACCTTGCCCCCATGAAATACTTTTGGCTGGAGACTTCCATCATAAAACACCATGACCAGACCATGGAGGAGCTAACCTAGGAAGGACCAAATTCCCCAACACACCTGCCGCCTCCCCCCACAGAGGAGATTTGATATTCCGCCCTGGTTTGAGCCTGCCTTTGTCCCTGGCCATTTCCACCCTGTCTCTGTGATCTGTTCATAGATCTGACCAATAGTCTGTCAAATTCTCCCCTATTATTCTTTGACCAATGTCTCTCAAGCCTTGTCTCTCAGACGCTGCATCTTTTGAGGATGAAGGTCTGCCCTAGATCTGCTAACAGCATTTGTGGAACTCATAAGATGAGATTGAGCTTTCTTTCCCTATGGGGAGGGCAGATAGAAGGCTCTATCTGGAATCTGGGAAGTAGCCTTCACCCAGCACTTGATCTTGGGCTTCCGGCCTCCAGAACAGTGAAAAGAGACAATTCCGTCTCTGATATTTTGTTTTGGAAGTCCTGGAAGACTCTTCCCAAATTTGCAAAGTTACAAACCTAGGAAGAGTATCCCAGGCAGTGAACACAGTCAGGGTGAAAATCCCAAGGCAGCCACTAACCAGGACAGCCTGGGGACAGGTGGGAGCCACACATGGGGGCTGGCTGCCAGGGATGGTGAGGGACAGAGGGACACAGGATGAATAAGAAGGGGAGGTGGTATATTCTTCATGGGCCCAGGAGCTGCTGTATCTTGAAAAGCTTTCTTTTGTGTTGGACAGCTTTGTGCTATGGGTCAAGATGGGCTGGATAGTGTTGACCAGTTTTGTGTTACTACAACAAAACACCTGAGGTAAGAAGCATATAAGGAGGGTTTCCCTGGGGTTTCATTGGTTTTGGTCCATGGCCACTTGGCCCTTGGCACTGTGGATTTAATCCTATGGCAAGGCAGATGCTCATAGTGAAAGGGTGTGGCAGAGGAGGCTCACCTCATGGCAGCCAGGAAGCAGAGAGACAGGGGCTGGTATGCTAAGATCACTTTCAAGACACACCTGCAATGAACTCAGTTCTTCCACTAGACCCCACCCCAACGACCTCACTTCCTCTCCTAGGCTCTGCCCTAATCACTTCACCTCCTCCTTAGGCCCCACCCCCTTCTTCCACTAGGTTCCCCACTTACCAACAGCACCAAGTATTTAACACATGAATACATATAGACATTTGAGACCCAAACTGTAACTGGTACTGCCCCCTCAAGATTCATATTTGAAATCTTGACTCCATGTATCCGTGAGTGCCAGCCTATCTGGGGCCAGCATCTGCACAGGATCCTCAGGTCACCTCCACAGTTACTGCTGGGATCTCTTAGGAAGCCCTGGTTCACTACCACACAGGTCTCAAGGAATGGGAAATGTTGACACAGACACGCACAAGGCTGCATAGATGGAGGTGGAGGTAGCATGGTGTCTTACTCCCAGGACCAGGGAGAGAATTAGAGACAAGGAGGAGACTTAGAGGGCCAGAAAACCATGGTGGTCAACATAAGATGGGAGAGGCCTAGAAACTTCCAGAAAGAGCCACCCTCATCCTGCACTTCCCACCTCCAGACAGTCAGAGGAGAGATCCCCTTCGGTCAACCCCTGGCCTGTGGCACTTGGTTACAGTGACCCTAGGGACATGTCTGACAGGTGCGGCCCGGTGGCCCTGTGCAGACAGTTCAGTGGACACTGCTTCCCGGGCTCAGGAACCCTGGAGGTCTCAGGAAGGATCCGATGTACCGTTACCCTGGGTTTTCTCTGAGCCTTGGTCTCCAGGGCACAGCAGTCAAAGGAGGATCCATTGCACAGCCCAAGGTGTGACGCCTCGGGAGGCCTGTGACAGGTCAGAGGCGCTCCCCGCATCGCTGGGTCACATCTCCCCGGCTGCGCAGGTCCTCGCAGAGCCTCTGGGCTGCCATTTGGGTGATGGGGGTCTGTCTGGGATGCCCTGGTGACATTTCTCATCTTCTCCTGAGCACGGGAGCCACTTCACGCCCCTTCCCCATAAGCGAGTGTGTATTTCTTCCCAGCACGTGACATCCCTGGCAAGACAGGACAGGTCTCTCCGTGGAGGTGGCTTTCCTGAGGCTGGGGAAGCAGCCAGCCATGCGGTCTGCTCACAGATGGCTTGCAGAAAGGCAGATGCTGTGCATCAAACCCTGGTGCTTGAAGTGTAGCCAAAGCCTGGTGCTCCTTTTCCTGTTGATGCTGGTACCATGTGCCCAGGAGTGGCGGGGGGGGGGGGGGAAGGTATTTGGAGTCTGACTTTTGCAGATCAGGTTCTGGAACAGTCTTCCACCAGGGAGATCTGTGGCAGTGCTAAGGAGGCGTGACTGGGCTGTGGCCCGTGGTGGTCTGTGGCCCGCAGCCTGTGGCCTGGGCAGCCTAGGCACAGGGGAGGTTCGGCATTATAGACACGTTCAGGAGTCTCGGTGGCTTTCCCTGGGAACCTGTCACCAGCTACAGGCTAGCAAAGGCGCTAGACAGCTTCTCGGGAGCCCAGCAGGATTCTACCCTCCCCGAGTGAGACAGTGCAGCACGGCCCCCGGAGCTCAGAGGCCTCCCTGGAGTCCACCCGGCCCTCCTGCCGGGCTCAGGCATGTGTGGCTGGTGGCTCTGTATCCCAGTGCAGCACATTCAGAGTTCACTTCCAGAAAAGTCCAAGAGAGGCATACCTCTTGTGCCAGGTGAGGCAGGTCACAGGACAGGAAAGGACACTCAGAAGGTTGACCTGAGCCTGCGGGGCTTGGGGATGGACGTGGCGGCACTTGTGTGGAGGCATGGAACGTTCTGGTTTACAGCTGAGGTCCTGGACGGGACAGAGACGGGGCGTGGGAGAAGGGCCGGGCGTGACTTTGGATGTCACATTCCTCCCTCCATGTGGGGTCAGGGGGTGGGTGTGTCCTTCAGGTAGGTGGTTTCCGAGTCTCACTGTGGGAAGAGTGGACCGGCCCAGGGCTCATCTGTCTCGCTGGGAACTAGTAAGGATCGGTTACCTGGAGGAGCCTGGGTGGATGGGACTGGATGGCGGGGCTGCCTGGCTCAGCCTGGGCTCGGGATGGCTTCCCGGTGGCGTGAGGCCTCAGTGTCATGGCTGTGAATGTCGGAGGAGACAGGAAGCCGTTCGGAACATACTGATAGCTGAGCTCCCGCCTCCTCTCTGCTGCTTAGGGATAATGGCTCTCTCCTCTTACCCTCAACCACTGAAAACCCCTCACTATATCGGTTTCTACACTGTAATCACAAATGAACTTTGAGCAACTTTCTTTTTTTTTTTTTTTTAATCCCCAGAGTAATTGCCCCCATCTGACTGCAGACAAGCCAATTCACAGGGGAGCAAATGTCATCAATACATCACAGTCTCCTTGTCTCTGCTCTTGGAGGGCTGGTCTCTAGGAACAGAGGGTTAAAAGCAGGCGCTCGGAGGTCAGCGGGTGATGAAGAGGGGATTTAAAAGCTGTCTGCCAGCGCCGGGAGGGGGAGGGAGGGTGGATTTCACGTCTGGGGAATGTGGTCATTTCCAGAAGGCTGGCTTTTCCTCGCCAGAGACGGCAGCTCAGAGAGGAAAGCTGGGGATTTCGGAAAGGTCAAAGCTGTAAAAACAATAAGAACTTAATTCGGGGCTTTTGATGTTTCTAGAACATTTATAGAAATCAGGGGAGGATGTCTCCCGCCTCCCTGAGACCCCCAGGAACACAGGGATGTGGTGTCAGGTCGTGGAGCCCAGCCGCTCCCTGGGGGACAGGCGCTGCCCAATAGCCTTATGTGTCTGCAGGAGTCACAGCTCCATCCCTTCCCACAGGACCCCGAGGGAGGGAGATAACAGCCTGTGGGAGCCCCATCTGCCTGGCTTGCTTGAACTACCAGACGGGACTGCTGGGGATTGTTGACATGACCGAGTGTTCACCTCACTGCTTCACACGGCCCACATCCTGGCATCGGATCCTCAGCTCCGTGAAGTGAGCACTGTTCCCCTCACCTCCCCATCATACAGAGGGAAACTGAGGAACAGCGAGGCTAAATATGGGCGTCAGATCATGTAGACAGAGCCAGGCAGCCTGATCCCAAACTTAGACATGGAGACATGGAATCAGTCTCTCAGAAGACAGGTAAAAGTGTGGCAATAATGAGAGAGAGAGACAGAGACAGAGACAGAGACAGAGAGACAGAGAGAGAGAGACAGAGAGACAAAGAGAGACAGAGACAGAGACAGAGACAGAGAGAGACAGACAGGCAGACAGACAGGCAGACAGGCAAACAGACAGACAGACAGACAGACAAAGAACTGAGACATGGAGGAGTTCTATGAGATGATGTGACATGTGTGTAATACCCAGCACAGTACCCAGGGCAGTTAGTTCTTGATTAGTGGCGGTGAGCCAACACTGATGGAGACATGGTTCTGCTCAGGATGGTGGTGCTGCTGACAGTGAAGCTGGTGGTACTGCTGCTGCTGGTGATGTTGACGGTGGTGATAATGCTGATGAAGATGATGGTGTTGGCAATACTGATGGTGAAGATAGTGGTGATGGTGGTGATGGTGTTGGTAATGCTGACGGTGATGGTGGCCTGTCCGTCTCTGCTTAGTTTATAACTTGCTCTGTTCTCCACAAACACTCTTCCATGTCACTGTTGACGTGAGGAGTGAGGGCTGGGGTGGGGAACTGGAGTAGGCCCCAGAGACTTCTTTTCTTTTCTTTTCTTTTTGTCGGTTGTGGGGCTTGAACTCAGGGCATGGGTGCTGTCCTTGAGCTCTTCAGCTCAAGGTTAGGGCTCTACCACTTGAACCACAGCACCACTTCTGGCTTTCTCTGCTTATGTGGTGCTGAGCAATTGAACCCAGGGCCTCAGGCATGCAAGGCAAGCGCTCTACCACTGAGCCACCTTCCCAGCCCCAAGGGACTTCTTTTCTGTGAGTGGACACACCCCCTCAGCTTCATCCCTCCGGGCGTGGGCCAGCACTGGAAGGCAGGCCAGGTGAGGCGAGGTTTGCAGAACTGCTCTGCAGCTTCCACCAACACAGCCCCCACCCCCATCCAGTCTCCGCAGGACCTCGGTTTCTCTGGCTTTGGAAGGGATTGCATAGCAGTTTTGTAAGAAGTTCCCCAGGGAGCTGGGTGCTGGTGGTTCACGCCTGTCATCCTAGCTACTCAGGAGGCTGAGGTCTGAGGCCAGCCAGAAAACCGGAAGTGGCACAGTGGCTCAAGTGGTAGAGCGCTTGCCTTGATCTGAAGAGCCGAGGGACAGAGCCCAGGCCCAGGATTCAAGCCCCACAACGGACAAAACAACAACAACAAACAAAACCCATGGAGTGTGGGAGGGAGGGGCAACTTCTGAGTGAGGCTCAGGCTCAGCCTCAGTCTCGGTGCTGGGCCCACGGCCTCACCTGAGCATGCCTAACCTCTCTCTGTCCCTTGGTGAAATCAAACTTCCTGCACAGCTGGTTTTGTGCGTCCTGTGTTTCCCCAGGCCTCGAAGCCTGGTTTTCTAAGTGACATTGATTGAGAAACACGGAGACCATCACAACATTTATTAAGTACGTAGGGCGTTGTAGGCCACCACAGCTTTGGCTTGCATACAGAGGAGTAAGCGGCACGGATTAATAACTTCTGAGGCCTGGGGACCCCAAAGCACCGGCAGGGAGGCCTCGGGGAAGAGCAAAAAGTCAGTGCGGTCAATTATTTGTCACTTTACGACTTAAATAAATCCCTGCGATCACATTAACATCTCGGTCAAAATTAGAGAAGCCTCTTCATTATTATTTGGAAGCCAGGTCACCTCCCTCCCTCCCTCCCTCCCTCCCTCCCTCCCTCCCTACCACACTCCAGCCCTCCACTGTTCTCTCAGCCATTATGGAGGGTGCTTGACCTGGGGAAAGGAAGCAGGATGGGCAGGGTGCCCCAGAGGGCGGGGCCGGGGGCATTAGATTGATGGGCGCATCTGTACTGTGGTCCAAGGGTCAGATAGGACCAGAGGGCTGTGCAGCCCTCCCTGTGGTGGGAGAGAGGGGGACAGGGAGCCCATCCTGTGGCTACTAAAAGGGAAGAGCTTTGGAAAGTTGGTGAGTCTTTCTTAAGTACAATCCTCTGTGTGTATATGTGTGTGTGTATATGTGTGTGTGTCATTATCTGTGTCTGTGTCTGTGTGTCTGTGTGTGCCAGCCCTAGGGCTTGAACTCAGGGCCTGGGCACTGTCCCTGATCTACTTATTTATTCATTTTGCTCAAGGCTAGTGCTCTACCACTTGAGCCACGGCTCTGCTTCTGGCTTCTTAGAGGTAAAGGTCAGAGTCTCATGGACTTTCCTGCCTGGGCTGGCTTTGAACCGCAATGCTCAGATCTCAGCCTCCTGATAGGTAGGATGGCAGGTGTGCGCCTCCAGTGCCAGATAATCACTGGGATTTCTGTTGCAGTGACCCAGATCTTCCCTGAGCTTGGCCTGAAGAGGAGCAGTCTGAACGGTCGCTGGGTGGGGTGTGGGCATTGTCTCCCTCTACAGAGAAGGTGAGATGCAGGTCCATCAAGGGCTGTGTCCAGTGGCTGGGCAGCCCTGGCCCCCTACCCCAGTCCCCATCTTGGCTGATGAAGGCCGGCACTGCCCAGGATCCTGAGCCGTGGGCTGATCTTTTCCCTTCCTGTTAAGTTTTGCTCCTAGGTGTGGCTTCTGTAGTGTGGATGGAATGCAAGTCTCCTGCACTTGGGCAGCGTATGACGACGGAGGAGGAACCAGAAGACCCTTCTGGCTTGTGACTTCTTCCTGATGGGAGAAAAGAGTGGCATGATGGCATTGACTCCGGGCAGAGCCTTTCCCGCCCATTGCTGGAGCCCAAATCCGGGCTAATTGGGAGAAAACCATCAGGAAGATCCCAGTTGAAGGGCCTTTTGCAGACATCCGAGCGTCATCCTGAGCCATCAGAGCATCGGGGTGCAAGGGAGGGGCCCAAGGTGACCTGCAGCGTGAGTGCATGGCGTCCTGAGGCTGGGGGGAGGGAGCCTCAGAGCTGTGAACCCCGGAGGTCCAGGGAAAGCACGGGCTGTGGTTACCAATGGCTTCTCCCAACGGGTCCGTTTGATTATTACCAGTGGACTCATGTAAGATGGAGGCAATGGAGGAGGGGCTGGGCCGGGGGTAGATGGGAGCTCTGGGAACTCTGTATACATTATTTCCCCCCCCCCTCCCTCACATACAAAGCTATTCTAAAATAAGTTATTTAAAACTATCCTTCCATTAACCTAGAGGGGTCGAATTCATAGAGATGGTGGTTTCCAGGGGCCTGGGGGAGGAGGAAGGGGTGTGGTGGCCTTTGGATATGGAGTTTTAGTCTGGGGGTGGGGTGGTGACACCCCAGGGAGATCACCTCCGTGTCACTGAACTGTGCACACCAAGATGGGCAAGACAGGGGCTTTCTGCGGCACGTGCAGTACTGAAATGGCATCATCTCTCCCTCCTCACTCCTGCCATTGGAGCCCTGGTCCCTTGCTGTGTGGGTTGAAGTCTTCTGAAAGCCTGCCTGGCCCCTGTCCTCCAAGCTACGAGATCCTTTAGGACACGTCTCTACCAGGAGCAAGAGACACCGTGCCCACCTTCCTCTGGGAAGGGATCTGTTGATCGGTCCTCTCCACCCACTGCTCTGCAGATGCTCCAGCCCTGGAGGTGCAGCCCGAGCCAAGCTGCTCTTAGCTACATCTCCTGTCCGTTCCCATCTCCAGCGGAGACTCTGGGTGATCAGTGGCTGTCTGTAGCTGCTCCGAGACACCTTCCTTTAACCCAGACCAGAAGAGCTGGTCCACCCGCTTTGTACACTTCCCTGGCTCCCCACAACGTGTGATCAGGTGGACATGTGCTGGCTGATGAGCTGTGGGTTTGGACCTCTCCCTCCAGGAGTGGAGAGCCCACCAGGCCGTCTCCCCCACCAGCTCTGACTCCTCCCTCCCCCACGGTGGCCCCTTCCCTCCAGGCAGACAGCTTTTGTGCATTCTGTGGCAGACTTCTTCGGTGCATGACAAATAGTCCTCATTTTCTCTCCAACAGTCCCACAGCCAATAAAAAGCAATAAAAAAGCGAAATGACACACAAATTGTATCCCCAAAGAGCCATAAAGACCCAAGATATGGCTGCCTGCGATGATCTGATGAGATTCTTTGCCTTTAAACAAATAACCCTCATTAACAAAGAAGGATATTCCAATGAGGTGGAGGGTGGTCCGTCCGTGGCCAGCAGGACAGCTCAGGGATGCTGGCTGACCCAGGCTCAGGCCCTCCCAGGTGAAGCCACCTGCTGTGGGTCCTGGGTATCACAGGACACCGGGCCCCACTCACCTGTGAGTGTGTGCTGTGGACAGGTAATGGCATCAGGCTGGCTTTAGGTTGGTGAGGGTGAATGAGATTTCTGCAGCTCTTTTATAGTCCTGGGCGGAGGAACATGAAGTTTTCTTGATTAAACAGAGAGGAGAGAGGCAGAGGAAGAGAAAGCAGCTTCTGTACAACTATCCCTGCTCCACTTTGCATCTACCTCCCCTGTGCAATATGGCTTCTACAGCCGTCCTCACCCCAGCTCAGGCTGACACGAGTAATGTCTTGCTACTGTTGAGGGATCAGGGCGGGAGCAGAAACTCGGGCCTTTCTCCTGCCTTGCAGACCACAGCATCTGGGGTTGGAGTTGGTTGTTCCTGAACAACTACAAATGGGTGGTGAGGAAAGTACTGAAGTGCTCATAAGCTGGCCATTCACAGGGTGAGTGACAGAACGGGCTGCCAATGAGAGGCAGGCTTGGAGGTGGGACTCGAAGGCTCTTTCAGCATTTGGAGATGGCTGGGCAAAGAGAGACCCGGAACAGGATGGGGCTCGGAGCAGAGTTGGGAATCTCAAGTAGGCAGTGCCTTGGCTGACGGCAGGCATCTGCTTTACAGGACAAAGTAGCACCTAGAGAGCTGATCAGGCATTCCCTTCCTGGTGTGTCTGTGCCAGCGTGTCCAGAGAAAGTTGGTGGTTCTGTGGACTTCGTGAGGAGGATTTGTCCTCCTTGTTGGAAGGCATTATCCCTTGGGAAAGAGGTCTATGTAGAGTAAAATGTCAGAGACAAGGTGATTTCTTCTCTCTCCTGGAACTGGAACTCTTTTCATCCATCGGTCCATTTATCCATCTATCCATTCATCCACTCATCCACCCATCCATCCATCATCTACCCATTCATCCATCCATCCATCATCTACCCACCCATCCCTCACCCATCCACCAGTTCATCCATCTTTACATCCATCAATTCACCCATCTCTACATCTCTACATCCATATATCCATCTATCTACCCCCCATTCATCTACCCACCCACCCATCCATTCATCCATTCATTCACCCATCCATCCATTCACTCAACTATCATCCATCCACTCATCCATCTATTCTTCCATCTGCCTATCCATCATCCACCCACCCATCCAACATCCATCCATCTATCCATCCATCCCTTCATCTATCTACCCACCCATCTATTTCTATCCACCCATCTATCATCCATCATTCATCCTTCCACAGATCTATACATCCATTTGCTCATCCATTCATCCACCTATCCATAATCCATCATTCACCCATCCATCCATTCATCCATCCATCCATCCATTCACCCAGTCATTCATCCATCTATTCATCCATTCATCTATCCACCTATCCATTCATTTGTCCATCCATGCATCCATCCATGATGGATGAATTTTTGTAAGTACCAGAAATGGCTTGGCTTTGTGGAGTGAGAGTGAAGGTCTAGGCACTGGGCCCTGGCAGTAGCCAATGATTTGAGGACTAAACCCTGATGCTCTGCCCTTCAGTTGATGGACATTCTCTATGGGTGAGGACACTCTACAGTCTCTCCACCTGGGACCTCACCCTTGCTCTTCCCCTGCCTTAATGCTCTGCTCCTACCTCCCACATACCAGTTCTTCCCTCTGCCTCCCTCAGTGTGGCAGTCACTTTCTCAGATAGCACGTGTCTGTCTGTCTGTCCATGTCCATCTATGGCCCTCTCTTGCAGTGATTCTCTGCCACGTGTGGTTGGAGCACAGCACTGTGTTCAGTTAGACCTTCCTTTGTTTTCTACGATGATATTTCCTAACTGACCTTTTTAGATCACGGTCTCTTACATTTATTTCTGAGGATATAGTAGTTTTTGTGAATTGGAATTTTTTTCTTTGACACTTTTTAGATGGGCTTTTCTTAACATAGAGACGCTTTCTTTGGGTATTGATTTTGAACATAGCAAACACACTAAGTCACATATTCGTTTTAATGGGTATTTGTAGAATCCCTTGGGGTTTTGCAGCAGGAGGTGCATTCATTTGCAAACCTGCCTGGCAGTTCTAATTTTTGTCTTCTCCATCCTTGTATTCAGTTCTGGGTCTCACTTGGTGCTTTGGAAACACTCCAGGAAGGAGTCAGTGATGGAGGTAAGGTCTTGGGAAGTTCCAGAGACCAATATATTTCATGGCTCCGAAGCTTTATCATGAAAGAAAGCCAGGGTTTGGGGTTCCTTCTCCTTTCCTTCCTTCCTCTGTGTGCTTTCTCCTTTCCTCCTCCACTCCATTCTCTTTCTCTACCTCCCTATACCCTTCCTTCTTCTCCTTTCCTTTCCTTCTTATGTCTCTCACCCTCCTCCTTCACTTCCTTCCTTTTCCTCCTCTTCTCCCATTTCTGTCTCCTCCTTCTTGTCTGTCTCCTTCCTCTTATCCTTTCCTTCCTTCTCCTCTGTCTTCTCTCTCCTCTGCTTCCTCCTTTCCTCCTCTCCTGCCCTTCCTGTCTCCTTTCTCCTCCTCCTCCTCCTCCTTTTTTTGTTTACTCCTGTCAAACACAGGATGCCTTTTCTCTCTGGCTGTGGGTTTTCCAGAGCACATTGGCACTGACAGCTGAATTTTACAGGAAGGAGGAGCAGACCGGCTGCCTGCTCCACACAGAGGCCCAGACGCCTCCGTTGCCTCTCACTTCCGGGACAAATAAATAAACGCATTTGACTAGGACATACAATGGCTACCATGTTGTGAGACAGGCTTTCCAAATACTGTGTCTATCAATTTTGCATCTGTGTTCTTTGTGAGGCTGGCCTGCAATTTTCTTTTCTCAATAATGTCCTTGTCCAGTTCTGTTGGCAAATTATACCAGTGTCACAACAAGTCAGGTGTTTTATTTGCTTTCTCTATTCTCTAGAACAATTGTGTAAGAAAATAATTTTCTGTTCCTTGAAGCTTTTGTAAAATCCTCCTTGAAAACAAACACCACCTAAACTTAATGTTTGAATGATTTCTTATAAATGTTGTTTTGCTGAAAATGCAATTTCTTCTAGGTTATCAAAAATATTTTTTAGCAAAGCAACTGTTGACATTACACTTGAGATATTTCACCTCTCTGTTCTATCTGTGGTCATGAACTCTACATAAATTTCCTGACTCTTTTTCTGTTCTCTGTATAAATTCCCACTTTTCCACTTAGTTGATTTCCTTTTTTAATCCATTTGTTTTGAAAGAAACAGCCCTGATTTCATGAGTCATCCACATTTTATTTGTCTTTGGGGTTTGTTAATTTCTGCACTTACCTATCATTTCTTTCTCCTCTCCTTAACTGTTCTCCTCTTATTTTAGTAAGTTGTTAAATTGAATGATTAGCTTATTTATTTTCCTGCTTTATTTCTAATGCATTAAAAGCCATACATCCACATTTTCAGGACTGCTTTAGCTTTGTCTTACAAGTTTTGATGTCAAGTGACATTTCCTTCAACTAAATAGGAGCTAAATATTTTGTTATTACTATAGTGATTTGTTGTTAATCCATGAATTACCACACACATATACAGTGCATCCCTTTTTTACTCACCTAATGTTTCTGTTATTTGGTTTTTAACACATCTCCTTTAATCCGCACATAGAACATTTTACTACCTAAAGAGTCCCTACCTTTTATAGGTAGTTTTAATTAAGTCACACTTATTGTAGTGACATCTTTATCTCTATTTAATTTTGTTTTGCTTATGTTTCCTCCATATTTGTTTGTGTGTGTGTGTGTGTGTGTGTGTGTGTGTGTGTGTGAGTGTGTGTGCACATGTAATACTGGTACTGGGACTTGAACTCAGGGCCTGAGCACTGTATCTTAGCTTTTTCACTGAAGGCAAAGCTCTACCACTTGAGTCGCAGCTCTACTTCTGGCCTTTTGCTGGTTAATTGGAGATAAGAGTCTCACAGACTTTTCTGCCCAGGCTGACTTTGAACCATGATCCTCAGAGCTCAGCCTCCCGAGTAGCTGGGATTACAGACGTGTATGCCACCGATGTCTGATTTAAGGTTCCTCCATGTCTTGACTCTGGTTACTTCCGTGAAGTTTTTCTTCCCTGCAGCGTGGAAGTCATTCCATGGTCTCTCTCCATATTTGTTAACCACTACATTTAAGTTGCTAACATAACAACTGTTTACTCTTATAACCAAAGTCTAGAGTCACCGAAGCCTCCCTCCCCGAGTTGCTTCCTCTCTCCAGAGGTCTCATTTCCTAGCGGTTTAACTCAGCAGTCTCAAACAAAACTTTCTAGCTGAAAATCACATAGATAGAGGAAAACACGTCTCAGTTTCTCTGTGCAGTGCTGTCTCTCGGTGGTGGCATCTTCCCCTTCCGTTCCCCTTTCTTCTTACCTTGGCTGGACACCTGTAGCAGCTTTTCCTGTCAGGACCTGAAGGAGGCAACGCCTCTTCCCATTGCGTACTCGCAGGCCATGCTGACTTTCCTATGCCCGGGACTGTTCTCTCGCTGGTGGGTTCACTCACAGCTTAGGGTGACGTCCCCTGCTGTGTGTGTGCCTGCATCCCTTGCAGCTTCTGGCCGGCTCTTCTTCCACGTCCCGCATCCCTTCCTCCCCACGCTTCTGCTTCAAGTCCTCGGGAAGCACTCCTTTCTTTCCGTGCATTGGCAGTGGTATGCTGTCCTATGGGAGGAGAGCAGAGCCGCCTCGGCCCAGAGAAAGAGAATGACTGAGTCGGGCCGAGTGCTTAGCAAGCTCCCAACTTCAAGCCCACCTCCCTGCCGACAAGCAGCTGGAAAACCTGGAGACGATGCTAGTGAGGACAAGCTTATTGTGAGCCCATTCAGGCTGAGTGGATGGAAGCGTGCGCGCGTGTATCAGGTGATGGAGTGAGAGAGTGTGTGCATGTCCTACATCTAAAATGAATTGACCTCGTGGACTGTGCGGCTCACGTGGACATGTACCCTCTGGTGTTTCTGGCCCCAGCCCATCTGTCTGGGTTTCCCCTAAGGGTTCAGAGACAGGGTGGCTGGGGTAGTGGTGAGCAGTGAATCCCCTCTGGGAATTGCAGGGGCTTTTCACGCCTAGCAACCGACGCACTGTGGAGAAGAGGGTGTGCTATCAAGCCAGGGAAAGAGATGGAACCCCGGGCCTGCAATAAGCAAGCGAAGCAATCAATAACGCAGGTCGTCTACAGAGTGCCACGATGACTCCGATCCAAACAGGCCAAGGCTTGAACTACATGGAACTCTCTGGAAATATTTGTGTTAAAAGCTCCTTGGTAAACGCTCCTCATGGTGCTTTTAGAACTCGAGGCAGTGAAGGCTGTCTTGTTTCGGTGTGCTTCTCCATGATTGTGAAGGGGAAGGGAGGGTGTGACACGCACGCACACACGCACACACACACACACACACACACACACACACACACAGCACCATTTGTGTTGATGCAATTTTAAAATGTGGCCAAGCTTTCAAAATTTCATTGATCTGATCTCCTTCGTGTGTGTGTGTGCGCGCGCGTGTGTGTGCGTGCGTGTGTGTATGTGTGTGTGTGTGCGTGTGTGTATGTATATGTGTGTGTGTGCATGCGTGTGTGTGCATGTGTGCGTGTGTGTGCATGCGTGTGTATGTATATGTGCGTATGTGTGCATGTGTGTGTGTGCGTGTGTGTATGTATATGTGTGCGTGCGCATGTGTATGTGTGTGTGTGTGTGCATGTGTATGTGTATGTATATGTGCGTGTGTGTGTGTGTGTGTGCGTGTGTGTGTATGTGTGTGTGTGTGTGTGTGTGTGATACTGGGGGTTGGGCATAAGGCATCACATTTGCTAAGCAAGTACCTCTTCACTTGGGCCACTGCTTTGGTATTTTGGCTTTTGGTTTGTTGTTGTTTCTTGTTTTGTTTTGTTTTGTTTTTTACAGATAGAGTCTCAGGACTTTTGCCTGGGCTGGCTTTAGGCTTTGATCTTCTTACCTCTTCCTCCTGATGAACTGGGATTATAGGCATGCACTACCACACCTGGTTCATCTCATTTTTATTGTGCCCCAAACCCTACTACGGAAAGACAACCTGAAAAGCTGAAGATTAAGCTGTTTCGAGGCAAAAATATTCTTTTTAAATAGTTTACCTCATTGTTATGATAAAGGTGAGGGACAGAGGGATTGCAGTTGTATGAATCAGGTGATGAGTAATTTCCTTTCCTACAATGTCCTCCTTCCCCTCACTCTCTCCCAGTCCCTCCCTCCCGTAGGCAAGAGTATTCTATCTTCAAAGATGGATCAGATTGGTTGTCTCGGTACTCACTGAAGAATTAAGAAGCAGGCAAATGTTTCACAGTGAACAGTAAGTTTATTTGAGAGTAAAGGAAGCCATGAAGGATGCTGCGGCAGCTCTCCGTGAGGGGAGGGGCCTAAAGCCCGGCCCAGGGGCGGGCTTACAGCAAGGCTCCGCCCTCTTACCCCCCCCCCCCAGCTGGGCTTTGTGCTTGACCGCTTTGCGTGCACCACCTGGGATCTTCCCGTGGGGTGTGTGGCACCAGGGCATTATGAGAAGCAGCATGTGCCCAGGAAGACAGCATTATGGGAAGAAGGCCCTGAGCGGGGGTCCGAGGCACTTTGGGAGCTGAAGCTCCATGATGTCCCTGTTGTCTGCCACACGCTGGGTGCACTATGGCTTGTCCCCATCTACCTGACAGCCCCTCCACACACACTCACACATACACCTGTCATCCCACCAGAAGGACGAGTTCATGGTGGCCCTCTTTTATTCAGTACAGTGCCATAGGAACTCTCTTCCAAACAGACTGGGAGCTTTGCCAGGGCTGGACTGGTGACCAGAGAAGTCAGGCGAGACACAAAATGCAGGGAACGTGAGATGGAAGTCCAGAAGCAAAGGGACCGCCTGACGCCGCCTCTCCTCCTCACCGTCCTGGTGAAGTAACTTGCACTTGGGCCTATCGACCCTGATGGTGTCCCTGTCACCTAGTGCTCCGAAGTCACACGTCAGAAAGTCAAGCCCAGCTCAGCCTGCTGGCCGAACAGGCCTGCCTCCTCCCAGAGTCAGAGCGTGGTGGCTAGGCTGGAGGGATGGAGATCACCTGGTTCCTCAAGCCGGGAGCAGAGTGGGGTGGGGGGTCTCCCCACAGCGAGCAAGGCCCCCGACATTCTACCTCCCGCCCCACTCCCGGGCCTCGGGTCAGTGGGATGCCCCTTCTGTCAATCAATTGCAAAGGAATTGGAGATGTCTCCCCAGCACAGCTAATCAGTTAGGCATTCAATTAATGAGGCAATCATTTCTTACACTTCATTTTCATTACAGTGAGTTTATTTTAGTTTCTTGTGTGGGGAAAGAAGAAAACCAGGTGCTCACATTGAGGCTCATCAGCTTCCTGTTGCTGTTTAATTCTCGGATTATTTTTAAAATAGGTCTATTTTGAGGGGAGCTGTGGCCTGGAAAAGAACCTGGCCGTGTCTCCTCTGCAGCACGGCTGTTTCTGTTGTCATGTCTGTGTTTCCCACCCCACCCCACAACGCTGGGAAGGTTTAAAACCCTAAATGAAATAGCGTCAAATTCCACCTACTCGCTGTTGTTTAAGTCTTTGTTTCTTCTCACAAGTTCCTTCTCCTTTTTTGCAAAGGAAAGGGACCCAAATTTAAACTTACTAGAAGTCTCTGCAACTGATCAGGCCCCAGGAGTAGAAGCTCACACCATCTCTGTCTCTCTCTCTCTATCTCTGTCCCTGTCTCTGTCTCTTTCTCTCTCTGTTTGTTTCAGTCTCCCTCTCTCTCTCTCCCTCCCTTCCCCCCGTTTCTTCCTCTTTTGGCTTCAATCCAGAACTTTAGGCCCCAAGCCCAATGCCAGGGCTTCTGCCTGCTCCATTACACCAGATAAAGAGGCCCAAAAAGCAGAGAGGTTTACAACACAGCACAGGTAGCTGCTGTAATAGACAAGATAGCATTTCAGCCCACCTCTGGCCATCTTTGAGAAACACACATCCGTGCTTAGCTTTAACAGGAAAAGATGATTAAGTACTCCTGGTCAGGGTGCGGCCTGGTTGGCTGATGCTCAACCCTGACCTGGGAGGCTCCGGGGCGTCAGTGCTGCCAGCCCTCCAGGGGGCGCTCTGTCTGTCTGTCCCTGTGAAAGGAAGCCTCCTTCAAAGATCTGAACTATTAAGGCATCATACTTTTTTTTAAGGTTCCCATAGAAACCAAGCAGTGCAAATACATGAAGTTTTTTTTTTTTTTTTTCAATTGGCCCCAACTCTATCTTATGATGATTGGGGATCATTTAACCTTAGAAAAAAATGGATTTTCTCCCCTTTAAAATCATACCTACCTTTTGCCCATTTCTATTAACCTATAAGACAAGAGGATTTGCTAGGGTATTTTCATGTATGTATACCATTGTATTCTTCCTTGCTTTTTTTCTTTTATGTCAGTATCAGGACTTGAACTCAAGGTCTCTCTTTGTCTTGTTCAGCTTTCTTTTTTTTATTGTGAAAATACTGTACAGAGGGGTTACAATTACATGGGCAAGATAATGTGTACATTTCTTATCAAGCATTGTAGCCTCTTCCTTTGTTTCCCCTTTCCATCCTCCCCACCCCGTCCCCCACCCAATTGTCCTCCCCCCATTGTAAAGTTCGTTTTCCACATAATGACTTGTACATCTCATTGTTACAATGGATCCACCTGTATCCCTACTTAAACAATTTGTTTTTTTCCTTCCCCTCCACAAATTATACCAACCTCAAATACAGTGAACGCTTTCTTGTTCATAGCTGGTGCTTTGCCACTCGAGCCATGGCTCTAGCCAGGCATTTTTTTTTTGTTAATTGGAGATGGAATCTTGCAGACTTTTCTGTCTAGGCTGGCGTTAAACCATTGTTCTAGAATGTCAGTCTCCTGAGTAGGTAGGATTACAAGCATGAACCTCCACTGGCCAGCCCCTTTTCCTTCTTAAGCAATTCAATAGGTTTCGTTTTTTTCTTACCACCAAGATAAATGAATAAAATCTCTTTATCTGCCTCCATTCCCTGCCCCTATCACAGTAGTTTTATTAAACACTTTTTTATTATCTTTAAGTAATTGTACAAAGGAAGTGTCATTTACAAAGCAGTTATTTTTTTAAGTTATCAGCAAAAAAGGTTCCTTTGTGGCATTTCCCACAGATGCCCTGAGGGCTTTAAAAAAACCCACAAGCGCTTCAGAAACAAAGTTCTTTGTCCGCAGATCAGAAGGCAGAAACAAAAAGAAGTGTTTCTTTCTTTCCTTGTAAAGCAATTTGGAACCGCTCCTGGGCTAGATTATTGGGAAATTGTTTACCAAGGAAACAAGGTTGGCTACCACCCCTGAGCCACAGCCACACTACCACACAGGACAGAGGAGACAAAGAAATATCTGGAGACGCACAGGCCCTGCACCCGGCGTCCCGAGTGACTCCTGCCCTTCACGGCCTCTTTCCAGTTCAGATAAATTGCACTTGGTCAACAGAAACCTCTTAAGAGCATCCTGGCTACAGCTGGAGAACCAGGAGGGTCTTTGTCACTGCTGCTTGATTTCACTGAAGGGCATTTGTTCTAGGCAGTGGTATGCTGACCTGACCCACTGAGAGGATGGGGTGTGGAGGTCCCAGGTAAGCAGGGAGGCTGGCAAGGTTTAAGTTTCCTGGTGTCCTCTGGCAGTGACCGGGTCACACCTGGTGGCTGGCTGGTCTGGGCGATGTGGAGGTGAGGCTGGTCAGCCTGTCTTGCAGCGTTGATGGAGGTTGGCACTCTCATTTCTGGCTGCATTCCCCAGGCCTGTTCTATCTCCTTTCAGTGCCTCCGCCTTTTAAGGCCATTTCAGGCCAGGTCCTGGCCTGCTGCTGGAATGTGCACAGAGCAAGGAAGATGGCCGTTAGTGGATCAGTTTATCTTATTTCAGCAGGCCCAGGAGCTTCTGCCTTTTTTTTTTTTGTCAGTTATGGGGCTTGAACTCTGAGTCTGGGCGCTGTCCCTCAGCTCTTCAGCTCAAGGTGAGCGCTCTACCACTTGAGCCACGGCGCCACTTCCGGTTTTCTGGTGGTTCATTGGAGATAAGAGTCTCATGGACTTTCCTGCCTGGGCTAGCTTTGAACCACGATCCTCAGATCTCAGCCTCCTGAGTAGCTAGTATTATCTGAGCTTCTGCTTTTAAACTGTGCCTTTATGTCCCAGACATTGTCCTCATATTACCCTTAAACCTTGGCCTCGTCTTCTGTAAATCCAACAGCCATGAGAAGGCTGAGTCTCAAGGATGGAATCTCCCTCTGCATGGAGGGAGAGGACAGTCTGGCTCAGGAGGGCTTGGCTGGGGGGAGCTTGATCTACTGGGCAGGAAGGGCCTCTGGCTGCAGACAGAGGCCAGCTCCTGTGAAGCCGGGTGTCTGCATTCGCGTGTCCCTGTGATGCTGTTGCAACCAGAAGACTGGATGCTGTCAGAATTTCCCGAGCCTGAGGACCGCAGGGCCTCTGTCCAGCCAGGCCAGCCTGGAAGTGTGCTTTCTCCATCTGGAAGAGAAAGAGGCAGCTCTCTGTCTCCTGAGTGATTGCTGATTCTTTTCTGAGTGCTCTTTCTCACACAAACAGAAATGTGCAACTGGGTGTCAGTCACTAGGCAAAACATAATTGGTTCAGGGAAGTGTTACATTGTGAATCAGGATGACTGATGGGAGATGTCTGTTTTATTAGCATCCTTCCTCTAGATGATCATTGGCTGTCAATAAAGACCAGTTACGAACGAGATCCTGGGAGCAGTGGGCAGTGTGGGCAAAGCCTGCCTTCCCTCTGGTCTGTTTCCACGCTGCTGGATGGTGAGCGGACAGCATATCCCCGGAGGAGCTTCTTTGGCCTCAGGCCAGCCCAGGGTGGCATCCTGCCATCTCAGGAGTCTCCTGCTCTGTCCTGGGCTGGGCTCGGTGGCAGAAAGCTGAGAAGCAAGATAGAAAGAAAAAAGAGAGAGGTGGAAGGCAGGTGAGCGGCACCAGACTTCAGGGATGAGGTGATGGATTTCAGTCTACCCTCTCGTCTTACTTAGTGATACTATGTCAACCTTTGCTTCAGACCCCCATTTCCCACTCATTTATGCATCGTCCTGCCCGCCCTGGAATCTCTGAGCCACCCTGCTCTGCTCTCTGCAACGTCTCCTGCCTGGTCAGTAGACAGCACCCCCTCACCCTGCAGCTTGACGGTCAGAAGCTCCCAAGCTTCTAGTCTTTTCCAGACTCACCTGGAAAAAACACCCAAGACCTCACTCGGCCCACAGGCTTCCCTGCACGCTATCTCCCGGAAGAGTCCTCGGCTCCCTCCCTCCTTCAGCCAGTTTCCTGAGAAGCACACATGCCCCCCACATTGCTCTAGCTTTCCTCCTTGTATTTCTTTCCTAGATTCAGAAGCTTCACACACACACACACACACACACACACACACACACACACACACACACACACACACACACACACACACACACTACACTTCCGTAGGGAGGAACCCCACCTCTGTCTGACAGGACCAGGGACATGACAGCTCATGCAGGGGCAGCTCACTGCAGACCCCCAAGAGTGAGCTTGTCACCAGAGGGCCACCAAGGCGGTGATCAACATACTCCCAAAGTGGTCTCCAGCCCTGGGAGGCTGACGTCACCTTCCCACCAAACTGAAGGTCAGAGAAGATCTGCAATCGCTCAGTGTCTCCCATCTCACCCTTGCTAGGGCCTCAGACTCCAGCCCAGACCCACCTGCCACTCTGGCTGAGAGGAGATTGTACCTGGGTGTGACTCTGTGTGTCTGAGTTTGAATGAGAGTAATGTTGAGAGTGTGACATATGCATTAAGATATCAGTGTGCGAGAGCATGAAAAGTGTGTGTCAGTGCAGGTGTGTGGTCAATGTGGGCACGTGCACATGTATACATAGATTGTGACACATGTGTGATGTCCACGCAACATGCACATGCTATGTGTATGTGTGTGATGTGTGTCCACCTGCAGGTGATAGGAACATTTGTGTAGTGTGCATGTGGGCGTGTGCAGAATGTGAGTATATAAGGTGCATGTGTATAAGCATGCACATGACCCATGTGGAGCACACACAAGCACATGCCAGACCCGCATGTGGTGTGTGTATAAACATGCATATGACAGACAACAATGGGATAAAAGGAATGTGGAGATCCGACCACAAGGAAGCAAGAGGGAAGCATCGATGCCCCTCATCTGAGGACTGCCTCCGGCACATGGAACTGAAATCTCTCCTCTTCCCGTAAATATACACAATTGTTATGTTCACCACAACTTGAAGCAATGTCTGGGGGAGGGAGGCATCTCCTAAGCGGTTTGATCATTTCACATGGTGCACATGTGTTGGGTCACCCTGGGGAGGGAGGCATCTCCTAAGCGGTTTGATCATTTCACATGGTGCACATGTGTTGGGTCACCACGTGGCACCCCACAAGTATGCACAACCAAAAAGCAACAATGAAACCAAACCCCAAACACACGCGCACGGTGTGTGCTGTGCATGTGTAATGCACGTGTAGATAGATGTACGTGTGTACGCATGATGCCTATGGCACGGGCGTATGTGTGAGGTGTGTGTGGGAGCATGCACCTGGTATGTATGGGTGTACAGCTTGGCGTGCGCATGGGTATGAATGTGCTGTGCATGTATATTTATGACACTGATATGTGTATAAACTTGTACGCTTTACACATAGCATGTAGAACATATGACGTAGATGTACATATTGCAGTATGCATATAAGCACGTTTATGGTGTGCATGTCTCTATTTGGGGGTGCTTTGGGCAAGACCTTACTGATCAAGATGCACACATCTCAGGATTCTCACCTGCAGGGTAATGAGTCTGTCCGGGGGCTCGGGATCTTGGGGAGGACGGCTGGGCCCCGGCCCCGGAGTGGGTGGCCTCACCTGTGCTGGTGAAGTTCTGACTGTCAGGAAAGCGCTGAGCTCACTTTTGTGCATGTGGAACCTCAGAGCAGAGCCGGCAGGCGAGTTCTCGTTAGCAAAAGGAACTATCCACATTTGTCACAACTCTAATTAGCTTGAGAAGACTGGGCCCTTTTGTTGGAGACTCTTACACAGAGCTTGGGTTCAACTTCATTTTTTTCTTTTATTAACCAGCTGTCTGCAAATTTCCATTATGCAGCGAGCTGGTCACCCTTGAGCACATTCAGATGCCGGCACAATCCCCGGAGCAGGGACCTGGGCTCGGCAGGCACGGGAAGGGCCGCGGGCTCTCCCTCTGCCACCATGTTTTGACATGTGCATGGTCTTGAACAGTCTTTGAACTCTGACATTTCACAGTACAGGGCCTGCAGCTTCTAATTGCCCAAACGCTCTCTGAAATACATCTATGTCTCCGTCCCCAGTTCCTGTCAGAGAGCTCTGAAATCTTTTAGACTATCCGGGGTGACAGGAAGGAGCACCTTTTGTTTTAATGAGGCGAGTCCCGGCAGCTCTGGCCACTGGGGCCGGTCACTGGGAAGGCAGGGCAGGATTAGAAGCTTAGACCCTTTGACTGCACCCTACCCTTACCTTCCAAGGTGTAGAGAGGTGCTGGAGGTTGAGGTATAATGAAGCATGACTCTTTGTGGACACTTCCATGAAAGTTCCTGAACTATGAGCTTCAGAAGCCCGCATTGCTGAATCGTGGAGTTCCTGAGAGACAGTGTACCCAGAGAGGGCGTCTGGACTCTGTGTGCCTCCCGGGTGCCCACCTGGGACATCTCTGCTTCTCCCCTGCTTCCTTTGCAATGTCCTCTGCTAGCACCATAAGCCAGTGAACACGTTTCCCCGAGCACTGTGAGAAATTCCTAGCAAGGAAACCCGACCTGCCAAGGGGGTGTGGGAAGTGCCATTTGGAGTCAAATTGGACAGAAGCTCTCAACATCCAGACTTGCGATTTGGTGTCTGAGGCGGGGGATCTGTGGGTGACCCTCAGTGACAGGACCTCCCACAGCCTCCAGGCTGTGTCAGGACTGAAGCGAACCACGGCACCCCCGTTCAGGCAGCTTGAATCATGGGGACCCCTTGATTCTGGTGTCAGGAGTGAAGCACCGGAAGGGAAGAGTGACAGGAGGAGACGGGCAGCTCATTTCGCAGCCGTTTCCTGCAGCGTCTCATCCCGGCAGGATGGAGGCCGGGCGGAGAGTAGGAAACCAAGGCTGCACACGTTATTGAAGAACATGTAGGCATGATGGGCGATGCCTCTGCTGCTGGGTGGAATTTCTGTGTCCCCCGGGCTCATCAGGCTGTGAGATGCACAGAGCAGAGCCGTGCTGTGGAGCCTCTCAGATTTGTACCTGCAGCCGTATCTAGCGATAGAGGCTTGGTCTGCATCTTGTCCTCCTCGGGTCCTCCTGGGAGACATGAAGTCCCAACACCCTCCAAGAAGGAGCTTGGGATCTGAGTGGAAGACACAGCTTTCCCACAGAATCCACCAACCGCCAGAGCCCACCAGACCGTGGTGCCCAGCCCCTCCTCTGCTCACATGCCCAGTGCAGGTCTCCCATCAGAAGTGTGTACTGAGCATCACACGCCCCGCAGAGAAGCCATCCCAAATGGTGGCACGTGTGTGGGAATGTTGGCAAGACAGAATGATCAGAAACAAAAGCAGTTCCCTGGCTGTCTTCCCAGCAAGCTCTTGGAACCCGTCCGACGGCACCTCTCCTGGTTCAATCCCGGGGTTCCGGCCTTCCTCTTCCTCTGCAGCCGCAGCGTTGCTTAGGGCGTGGGCACCTGCCAGCCCGGCCCCGGTGGGCGGGGCCTATCTCATCTCCTTTCAGAGGCTGGGATGGAGGGGCATCAGGAGGTCCTGTTATTCTAGGCGGCCAGACCAAGCTGGTGGCAAATCCTCTTTAGGACCAACATGTCTGAAACCCTCAGCAGGCGCTCCGAGGAACTACTGGTGTGGAAGAAAACAGCTGTTTTCTGAGGACTCATACTTCACCTATGGGAATGCAGGGGTGTCCGAAGCAGACTGCATCATAGTGGGGTGTCTCAGAGCTCTGCCATGCTTTGGTGCATGGTGGACCGCCAAGGAGGGGGCTGGGGTTCTGTCACCACCCCTGCAGCACGGTCCTCTCTCAGGATGGCGGCTGTCTTGTGATTTCTTCACTCGAGTTAGGATGGCCAAGAGACCGGCTGTGGGCATGGGACCGCTGAGCCTGTCACCAGGCACGGTCTGCGATGGGCTGATTGGCTTCCCCCTGCCTCCGGGCAGCTGCTGGATGAGGGGCCTCTGGGTACCACCCGGTCTCACCTGGCCAGGGCCCCGGTGCTGCCGAAGCCCCCGGGGCTAGTCAGAACCCAGCCTGCAGCTTGCGGGCAGCGGGTATCTCCAACTGGAGTCCGGGCCGTCCGTCCTCTGCGCCAGCCGGCGGCAGCACAACGATGTGGCCAGGGGAGGTTTTGTTCATCGCGTGGCTGCGAAACACAAAGCCGGGGACACACCGAGCCCAAGAACCTTCCAGAAAACCCAGTCAGAGAACGACGGGCATGTTTACAGTGGGTGTGTGGCCTGACGGGAGGGGGCAGGGGTGGCAGCCCTACCCGTGTGTGTCCGTGTGTCACCTGTCTGGACAAACCCTCCTCTGGAATCTCCCTGCAGCAAACGTCCCCGGCTGCACGACATCGGGCGTCGCTGCGAACACGTGGCCTGCCAGGCATCTCAGCTGAGAGGAGCCCCGGGTCACGGCCCGGCAGAGCACGGACGTGGTCTTTGCCACAGGGCACCCGCAGCGTTCAGCAGCCCCTTAGTGTGCTCTCGAAGCTCCTTCTCCATCGAGATTCAGATACACCCTTTGGGTTCTGAGGTTCACCCGTGGCTTTCTCCTTGGGATGCAGATTCTCTTTCTGAAAATGAACGACCCCACCTCTCCTAATGCCTAACGCGGTATCCGACTCTGCAGAGTTGTCCCTCAGGAGAAGGAACGTGAGTGGTCTGGGGCCTCTGGGCTTGAGCTCGGACGAGACGGAGGAGGTGGGTGTGAAGCCTGGTACCACCAGGGAACGGAGGGAAAGGCACCGGCGGCGGTCACGCCCGCTGGTCACCCCAGGGTGTGGACATCCAGGTGAGGGGTCTGTGGTGCCACTGCTCCTTTCAGGGAGCAGAATGGAGCACCTCCTTCTCTCCAGGACTCCCCCCAGGTCCTGCCCATGGAAGCCAGCATTGAGGAGCAGGGCACCCCACAGCACAGAGCAAGGGAGCCATCAGACCGCCACTCAGTGTCATCTGAGCCCGTGAAATCTTCATCTCGGGAGGAGGCGCTCTCCCGGCTTTTGCTGTGGTAAGAAATCACAGCAGGAGCGGCCGATAACTCACAGCGGATGAAGTGTGACCTATCTGAAATTTGTAATCCTTCAACCCCGCTGCTCCCCTGGCATTTTCTTTCCTTCTGGCTCCGGGGGACATCGTTTTTCAAGTATTCCAAGCACCAGCAGCCTGGCTGTGACTGCGGGCAATGGGACTGAAGAATTGCGGTAGAAGAGAAATGACTTCTGTTGCCTTTTAGCCCTGGCCCTTAAAGATACAGCAGGGGTCGACCCCAGCACGTAGGTGTCTGTCTGCCATTATTTATGCCATAAGGCAATGTAAGGTGAGGGGAGAGGTGGGGAGACCCACGTGCCTAATTCTAAAAACACTTCCAGAATATGGTACGAGCGGTGCCTGAATTGACCTCTCTCATTGTAACCTAGGACCTCGGAATGAGACTGTGTTTGGATATAATGTCTTCAAAGAGGTGATGAAATTAAAATAAAGTTGGCAGCATGACCCGGGATCTAACAGATGTGTTGTCCTGCTAAGAAGAGATTAGGACAGACATATAAAGAAGGCAGCGTGAAGACACAGGGAGAGACATCTACAAGCCAAGGAGAGAGGCCTTGGGAGAACTGGCCACGAGACACCTTGCTCTGCAGCTTCTGACCTTGAGAACTGAGATATCAGCATCCGTGGTTTACCGGCCTCCCCATCGGTAGCTATGCTGTGGACGCTCACGTCGTGCTAGCTAGACTGGACCTGGCAGCAGCCACACACTTGACACCAGCAAAGAAAAGATTTTTTTGGATTCCTGGTTGTGGAGGACAGCCCATGGTGACGGGACACCCATGGTGGCGCGGAGTTACTCGCCTCATGGTGGCCAGGAAGCAGAGGAGGCGAGAGGGACTGGGGGTCAGGCCTGTAACCTTAACAAGCCACACCCGCAGCCAGAGTGTCGGCCATCTCCCAAAGTAGGGCCACACCAGGTGGGCACCAAGAATTCGACACAGGAGCCTGCTGGAGAAAGCCTACAACCAAACCCTACCCAATTCCCTGGCCATAACCAAACGATGCCGAGACATGACTGTGATACAGAATCTGTCCCATCATTAGTGCATGCCTACAGTAGCCCCCACCTGGCCTCCTCTCCATGGGGCCCCCAGTACCCTGAGCCACTCTACCACACCCAGGCCAGGGTGGAGGGTCTGAGACCCGGAGGAGAACTCGCATGGAAGGAGCCGGCTTTGGAGCCCTGAGCATCATGATGATGGTTAGAGGACAGCCCAGATGAAAGATTAGCGAGACAGCATCTCAACCAAAGGAGCTGGGTGTGTTGGGACAGGCCTGTGATCCCAGCCTCAAAGGAGGCATAGCCTGGAGGGTCATCGTCCAAGGCCGACCTCAGGCAAAAAGCACAAAACCCTATATGAAAAATAACCAGAACAGAAAGGACTGGGGGCGTGGCACAAGTGGCAGAGGGACTATCAACAGGCCCAGAGCTCAAAACCCTGAAGTACCACAAGGAAAAGGAGAGGCATGGTATTACTAGCTGTGTCTGTTTCCCATGACTATAACGCAACACCTGAAGCTGGGCACTTGGCAAAGGGGAAGGTTTAGTGGCTGAAAGTCACAATATGGTAGACGGTGCCATGGTGGACATCTCTTTAGAAGGGGAAGATCACAAGGGAAGTTGGGAGGTGAGAGGCCTTTAAGGCTCAGCCTCCTCTTTGATGACGATTTGCCCTCACTGGAACTATCCAGAGTCCTGCAGAAATACATTAATTTTTCCTGAGGTAGATTCCATCACCTTCTAGTAGATTCATCTTCCTGTAGGTGCTCTAATCTTCCAGTAGGTTCCCTCATCTTCTAGTGTGTTCTCTCACCTTCTAGTAAGTTCCCTCACCTTCCTGAAGGCAACTCTTCCATCAGCTCCCAACAGGTGAACCCACGGGGCATGTCCTGCCCCAGCTTTTCCACGTGTTCCCTCAGCCCTCATCAGTAAGGAAGGTGACATGCGGGTCCTTTGTCAAGTTTGTTTCTGCTGCCGTTGGCCAGATGACTCCCATATTCAAAGCCAGGAGAGCACAACAAGACGATGTGGAAGAGTGATGTAGTTGTCCAATTTTGTCATTTCCCCCCTCAGTGCATGGTGATCTTAGCCTGACGGGGAGCTGGGCTGTGGCTGGCCGGGCAGGGGTGGGGGTGGGGGCGATGCCTTTTGTCTGTTTGTCTTCTGTGTTTCCGAATTTCTTCCCCAACTGGGCATATCCCAAGTCTCTTCTTTTTCTGCTTCTTCAAAAATATTCTTGATGGGTCTCAGCTCTTCATTCCGCCATAGCTGTTTCAGAAGAGGTTTTTGTGGGGCTTGAACTCTGGGCCTGGGCGCTGTCCCTCAGCTCTTCAGCTCAAGGCTTGAGCCATAGCACCACTTCCGGCTTTTTCTGCTTATGTGGTGTTGAGGAATCAAACCCAGGGCCTCAGGCATGTGAGGCAAGCGCTCTACCACTGAGCCACCTTCCCAGCCCGTTGTTGTTTTTATTAAGACAGCACTGAGTTTATAGACGAATTGGCACGTTCTATGACACTGTGTCTCTTCTGTCCCTTGGGTCTCTGTGCGTTCACCCCCTCTGCCAGTGGAAGTCCTCTCTCTCCTCTCCTGCCTGTGTGTTTCCTGTTGTGAGTGCTGTGTGTTTAAAGCGTTATATTCTGAAGTGTTTGTTGCCGGGCTGAAGCCCGCTGCCGGTTGAGGGCCTGAACCTCGTATCTAGAAACGGCCTCTTCTTTCTACTGCGAGTTGACCCCTGTCCTCCTGGGCTTGCCAGTCCCAGTCAGAACAGCGGTGAATAATGATGCTTTTGTTTCTTCCTTCGCAATCCCTGTAACACTTATTTATGTTTTCCTTGTCTTGCTGTGCGGCCGGGGCCTCTGGCACTGTGCTGAATACAAAAGACGGTCTTGTCTTGTTCCGGCTTTAAAGGGGCTGCTCCCGGCCATCTTCATACGACAAAATGTTCAACTCCGGTGCTCTGATGGACGCCAGTGGCCACGGTGGCCCTCGTGGCCCACAGGAGAAAAGCAAAGCGGCCACCAGGCTCCTGACCAGTGCCTGTGACCCTGAGAGGGCAGCAGACGCCTCCCGGAGGTCGCTGTGCCCACCCGATCACCCCACTCCACCCACCCCTACACCCCCCACCCATTCACCCCTACACCCTCCCTCCCATTCACCCCCACCCCTACACTCCACCCACCCCTACAGCCCCCCACCCCTACACTCCACCCACCCCTACACCCCCCACCCATTCACCCCTACCCCCCACCCATTCACCCCCACCCCTACACTCCACCCACCCCTACACTCCACCCCCCCACCCACCCCTACACCCCCCCACCCATTCACCCCCCCACCCCTACACTCCACCCCACTGGTTCACCCCCCACCCCTACACTCCAGCCCACCCACCCACTTCACCCCACCCCCACTCCACCCACCCCTACACTCCACCCCACCTACCCACCCATCCATCAGTCAGATCTATATCAGTTATCTATCATCTATCTACCAACCACCTATCTGTCTGATTTATATTAGTTATCTACCTATCATCTCTCCATCAGTTACCTATTATCCATCTATCATCTATTTATCATATATCTATCATCTATCATCCATCTGTCTAATCTATATCAATATCTATCATTTATCCTCCACCTATCTGTCTAATCTATATTAGTTATCTATCATGTACCTATCATCCACCTGTATGATCCATATCTGTTATCTATCATTTCTCTGTCTATCACATGTCTATCTATCTAATCCATATCAGTTATCTATCACCCATCAATCATCCACCTATCTGCCTAAGTTTGTGCTCAGGGTTGAGACTTGCTAGGCAGACTTGCCCTCAGTCCAGATAGTTCGATTTTGTAAACCTGAAGAAAGATTGTTTAGTAACCAACATCTTGATCATTTCTGTGCAGCTTTTCCTTAGGATTTAGAATGTTGGACAAAAGGAGAGGAAGTCAGAGAGGCAACTCGTAACAGATTCAGCCGCTGTCACATGCCGGGGTGGCTACAGGACACGATGCCCTAAATGCACCCCATAACCAACCAACTGCTCAGCACAGAGCCTGCCCCCCACCAGCCCTGGACACCAGCCGGAGTGCACCCCGGGGAAGAAGCTTTCTGTCCAAATGGGAAACCAAACAATTGCACTTAAGAGCTCCAAGCATCTAATACCTGGCTAAAAGGAAAGTTTTCTGGACTCCTTTGTTCAAGTAGTGGGTTTGCATTTACTAATGGCTGAATTTCCCTGCAGGGGGCAGGGCTAATTGTGAAGTGGCTTTGGAGTTAAATGTTCAGTTATGCTCAAAGAATGAGGCAGGATTTACATTTGAAACGCATCTCTGTGGTGACGGAGCACGCAGAGCCATTGGTTTGAAGCCTGCTTGCAGGGCCATCTCTAGTCTTTTCCTACCCCTGACCAGCTTGTCCTGCTGGGAGAGGGAGGGAGGGTTGGTGGGGGGAGGGACCTGGCCCCCCCCCATCCCATTCACTGGAGAGTCTAAAGAGAATTTTTGATTCTGAAATGGAAGGGAAAGAAAATAAAACCAGGCCAAAAATAAAGCTGTGTTGTGATATGCATATGAACTATTTGTGAAGAATTCCAAGTCTTTTGAGGTAAAAATCAATTCATGAAGAAAATAAAAGTTCAGACACAAAGCTTTGCTGGCTCCATTCTTACCCCGGCTCTATTTGCATAGAAAGTAAATGATGACGCTGCTTTATAAAGGTGAAGATTAACACTGGATTTGCATACTTTTGTGCCTGCCACTTCCAAAGATGTTTAAATGAATTGCTTGATGAAGCCTTCCTGAATCTAGTTTTTAATTTATTAATTTTTCTTCAAGTCATTAAATATTTTAAAGTCAGGGCATGTATGAACTTTGAAGTGAAATAACGTTGTTTCATGTTTTATTTGGTTCCATAACTATGTTTTAACCAAAGGGAATTTAAAGAAGGTATATACGGATATTTTAAAACCGAGAGGCTGAGTATGATGGTCTCTGCCTGTAATTCCAGCTCCTAGCGGAGCAGAGAAGGGGGAAATCATGGTTGAAGGTCAGCCTGGGATAAAATTAGTGAGACTCATCTCAACGAATACATTAGGCATGGGGATTGCCTCCCGTAAGGACAGCTATAGGTAGGAGGATGTGGTCCAAGACTTTCTATGAAATATAGTAGCAAAACTGGGGGCTGGGGGAGGGGAAGCAGAAATGTGGCTCAAGTGGTAAAGCACCTATCTAGCAGGCAGCAAACTATGAGTTTTAACCCTGGTACTGCCAAAAACCCATCCTATATTATCACACTATCCTGCTGACAGGCTGAGCTACAGGGCATCACACATGGTGCCCTTCTGTACCCCTGAGCTGTTACCTGATCACTCTGTGCCTCAGTTTCCCCCTTGAAATAAGGAGACTGGGTCTAATGGGAGCCACCTTGGCCACATGGTGGGTGATAAGGAACTGGGTTTAACTGGCACCATCTTGTCTTCATGGTAGAGGCTGGGAAGTGCCACCCCAGGTGATGGGCGTGCCTGAGTTCCTGGAGGCAGGGGCAGGGACTTGGAGGATAGGTTACTGGACCTGTCAGTCCTATGCTTCGCGAAGCATAGGAGTTTCCTGTCCCCTGCCCCTGACTCCATTTAGGCCGGGACCAGCTCAGGTTCCATGACACCCTGGTGTCCGGCTTCAGCTCTCCATTGGGTCTGATCTGGCTTGTTGGTTTTGTTGTATTGTTTCTCTGCTCTTTCTTTCCTCTCCTGCTGTCATGGCGCAGTTTTCTGACAGTGTTCAGTGTATTCGAGGAGCTGCAGGTCTTTGTGGCAGGAGTCCTCCGGCAGTCACTGGCTTTCCAATAAAGACTCCCGATTCAACCTCTTGTGGCTTCTCTTGTTTCTTGCCACCAAGTTTCCAGGACAACACCTTCCTACAACAGGACCAAAGGCATTTCACTCAGAACTTCCCAGACTATGACCTGGAAGGAACCATATGAAGTACTAAGCAAAAGCACCGACTATGGCTCGACTTTACTCCCTTGTCCCTCCCCTAAGGGCACCGTGGAGGGGGCGTGGGTGTGATGGGGCCTGGGCAGTGTGGATCCCTGAAGTCCTGGGATTCGGCACACAGTAGGCCTTCGGTACATCCACGACCCTGCAGGGGCCGGGCTGAGAGGTCGGACCTCTGGGTCAGACTTGGGGATTCTTTTGTTTCATTTGACCTAAGTCTACTTCGGAGAAACACTGGTTGGTTCACACCAGGCCAAGTAGCATTGCTTGCTTGTCCTCTGGATGGATGCTTGAAAACTAAAAGGTAAAGTTTATGTATATTTGAGATAGTCAACCCTGATGTTTTGAGAGATGCCAGCTAATTGCCACAAGCATGATCTCACGCCCTTGCTCTGCCCAGCGCCCTAGTCATCACCCCCTTGTGCGACGGGACTCTTGAACTTATTCTTCCTACTGTTGTCCTTGGATCCACACGTCTCCAACCTTCCTGCAGACCCCAGCAAGGGGCAGTCGATTCTAAACCCTTGGATGTCTGCAGTGGGCTTGGATGTGCCCTGGGCACGTTCCTTCTGCTCAAAATGGCTGTGGTCAGCGTTGTCCACGGTAGGGGTGACATGCACTTGCCCGCAGCAGCAGGACAAGGACGTGGGCTCTCCTTTGTTGCTGTGGGCTTGGTGTCCCTTGTGGCTTGTCCTGTGTGTGGCTGGGCACAGAGCTCACGCCTGTGTCGTGATCACTGGATCCAGCTCACGGCCTTGCCACAGGTAGGAGAAGAGCTCGCCAGGGCCAGGCGGGCGGCGTGGGACTCCCTCCGCCCCCCCCCCCCCCCCCCGCAGCAAACGCCAGTCCACTTTTTCTGTTCTGGACATTTCAAACGAAGGAGTCAGGCAGCACACGGCCTTTTTGTGCGGGCTTCTTCCGCTGAGCAGGCGTTTTCACGGCCCGCCCAGGCCATCGCCCAGGGAATGCCTGTCTCCTTGTGTGTCTGTCCCTGCGTCTGGGGAGTCCTCCTCCCCGTGGAGTCCATCTCCCACTGCCAGCGGGGCTGTAAGCACGAGGGCACAACGTTCAAACGTTCCATTCATTTCCCGCAGGACTGTCCACCGAGTTCTCACTGCTGGGGAGACCCAGAGGTGCTGGGCCTTCCCTGGAGGGGTCTGGGTGGGATTGAAGGGTGCTCTGCCAGGTTGCTGGGCTAGACCAAGGGGCTTTGCAGACACCCACCCCATGGAAGGTACGGAACGGAATCCATACAAAGTGATGGGACTTGCCCGTGGCCCTGTGCTCTGTGCTTGGCCGGGGAGGGACTGGAATCACAAAGTCCACAGTGCTCACAGCATTGTGGTTCTCCCCACAGATAGAGATAATTTCACACACTGTTTGGAAACCTGCGTGCTGTTCACTTAACAGATAGATCATGAATATTTTCCCACACTTTTGAATATTCCTTGACAACACAGTTTTTACATAGTATGCTATCAACATGGTGGTAGTATACACTTTTTTTACCAGGCCTCTACTCTTCAACATTTAAGTCATTTCTGGTTTTTCAATGGTTGTAAATATCACTACAAGAAACATCTTCACAGACAAATCTTTTCCCCTCTCTATGTGGTTCTTTCCTTTGTTGAACATCTCAAATGTGAAGGTGACTCGGTCTAAGAGAATACCATTAAAAAACCATTACGTGTTCACCAGTCTTCCTGTTGGGAATTCCTTGTGATTCAAGGTGATTGTTAAACCCTCATGAATTAGGATAGCACCTGTGGCTCACACCCCTAATCCCAGCTACTCGAGAAGAAATCTGGGGATTGAGATTCAAAACCAGACCAAAAGCAGCCAAAAAAGCCTGTGAGACTTTTTATCTCCAAATAACCAGCCTAAAGCCAAAAACAGAAGTGTGGCTCAAGTGGTAGTGTGCCAGTCTTGAGCCAAAAAAAAATCTCATAAATAGCACCTGGGTCAAGAGTTCAGGCTTCAGGACTGGTACAAAACAAAAATTCCTAGCAGTGGACTGAGTGAGTTGTGAAAGCAAATGGGACAAGAACTGTTAGCAGACCACGCCAGCAGCGTGTTCATGGAAGACCCACTGCGGTCACTGCTAGAAGCAGACAGCTATTACCCAAGACTAAGATGCTGTAGCTGCTGCTGTGGTAATGGAGCTGTTGTGGGTGGGTAAAGCCTGTGCTAGCCAGTGTCTTAAATCTTTGGTGCACCTCTCAGAAAGCAAGCAGGGGCACAGGTCCGGCACCATTGGCTTTGATGGGGACTGCTAACTGATTGTTCTTTCTCTGTGAATTTTCCCACTAGAACTTTGCCTTTTCCTGAGTTTCAATGGTTAAATTCTACTCTCGGCCTCGTTTGCTGCTGGCTGTGGCTGTGGCCCTAAGTGGAAAGGTGGGTGAACTCTTTCCTCCTGCTGCTTGCTTTTTTCTCCCTTCCACAGGATGGTGAAGCGCGAGCCAGGCTGGCTTCCTCCATGCAGGGGGAGCCGATTCCCCAAGATCAATCTAAAACTATGGAGAACTAGTGTGCTCGCAGCCCTGAACCCTGGGTGAGCTCCCAGAACGAGGCCGCTCCCTGTGGGTAGGCATTTATCTTGAGAAAGCATTGCCCATGTTCAAGAGGAAATCATTGAGATTTGGCAAAGAGCCGGTCACTAAGAATCAGAGGAGCAGGGAGCAAAGGCAGACCCAAGGACTGGATTCCGCGGTGCCTACCTGGGGCTGCTCAACCCCAGGGCCCTGCCCCAGAGGGCGGCAGAGGGAAGGAACCGCTGAGCGAATCCCAACTGTTCTAGAACAGCTATTCTGGAATACCGGTGATGCCTCCTGGGGAGGAAGCGGGGCAGATGGCCTGCTGGGAGGAGCAGCAGGACAGACTGAAGCCCTGTGACCCCGCCAGCACCCTTGTGGCCACATGGTTAGGTCCCTCATTTTCTCCAAAAAGATGAGGATGATGTCTATGCCGTGGAGCAGACCCTGCTCAGATGAGGATGATGTCTATGCCGTGGAGCAGACCCTGCCCAGGGACACCGCTGGACGGATGCTTTTTTACTCTCATGCATGCAGCTGTCCCTGTGTGGTAGGGACCGACTCCGGGACCCTCACAGACACTCACATCTGTGACGCTCAGTCCTGGGTGTGATGTCTGCCTCCTTCCAAACACATTCAGTCATCTCTGGGTAAGCCGTGACACCTAGCACAGAGTAAATGCTCTGGAAGGAGTTGCCCTGCTGTGTTGTTTAGGGACTATTGATACTGTTCAGTGTCGATATAGTAGTTTTTTGGTGGTACTGGGGTTTGAACTAAGGGTCTTGTTCTTGCCAGGTGAGCACTAGAAAGCCTACCCCTTGAGCCACACTCCCAGCTCGCTTGATGTAGTGATTTTTCATCTGGCAGCGTCCTGCTGCTGCCGGCTGGGCCGGTTAGGACTGAGATCCTCCTACTTCTGCCACCCTCACAGCCTTTTTATTGAGATGTGGGTCTCGCTAACTTGTTTGCCCCCACTAGCTTTCAGACCAGGATCTTCCCAATGTCCACTTCCCACACAGCGAGGACAGCAGGGCCGAGCCGCCGCAGCTTGCTGGATGTGGGCTTTAAACTATGTTCAAGCTGAGGTGTCTGAACGCACAGATGCAGAACTGGGGGCATGGAGGGGTGGCTGTGCTGTTTCTGTCCAACCCGATGCCCATCCTGTGTGCTCCTCATGGGACAAGGTGTCCGCACTCCTGGGACAAGGTGTCCGCACTCCGGGTACAATGGCTCCTCACCCAAACTCCGGCCACTGCAGCTGGCGATGGGCAGAGCTCAAAGCAAGAGCTTCTCCTCGGATTCAGCCCTTTGCGTTGTCACCGCCACCCTCAGCCTGTAGGTGGAGCTGCTGAGCAAAGCTGGGGCAAGGTCAAGGCCAAGGCCTCTCCACCCAACCCTGCCAAGCCTCCTGGGATGCCCAGGGAGCAAGGTGCAGAGAGGGCCGGAGGCCAAAGGCCAGAGGCCAAGGGAAGAGGAAGTGGGGGAGGGAGGGTGGGAGGAGGCTGCCCTTCTACCTTGTCCATAAACGCTATTGACTGTTCAAATTAGTGCATGCAGGTTTCAAACCTGAGTGCTTCAGAACAATGAGCATGGGACAGGGACAGGGGGTGAGCCATTGGGAGATGACCGAGTGGCAGGGGTCCCCTAGGAGTGTGCTGGGGTCCTGGGTCCAGGACATCTGACTGGCTGGTCTTCAGTCTGGCTCAGAGAGGAGTCTGTGGCTCAGAGGAGAGACTGTGGCTCACAGGGGAGACAATGGCTCACAGGGGAGACCATGGCTCACAGCAGGCCCTTGAGACTCCCAGGATGTGTGGGAGGCAAAGCACACACAGCAAGTGAAAGGCTGGTTCTCAGGAAGGGCAGACTGTTCCTGAGGGCAGGGACCAGATGCCAAGGAGGTCTGTTGCTGGGGCTAGGCCTGCAGCGTTAGCTGGCCCTGGAGGAGGAAGAGCGGGCAGTGGGAGGCTGGGGGCGGGCCAGGCCTTGGGTACAGAGGACACAGCCTTGGCTTTACACATTGCTTGACTCCTGGGGAGAAATGTTGAGCTCAAAACACAGACAGAGAATGTTGTCAACTTGATGCTGACCAGACTTTGAAAACCAGCAAGAATGTGTGCCCAGAAATGTGCACAGCACAACTCCATCCCGGTGTTGGGGTCGTCAGGGCTTGACAATGGGGACTAAGCTGGGATAGCGAGGGTGGTCCCTGGGGGTGGGGTGGGGGTGAGGAGCCCGGGGCTGCAGACAGGGGGTCCCTGGGAGGCAGGATGCTGTCCGCAGGCTGTTGCTGATTGTCTAACCGGAGTCCCGCATCGTCCTTGTCTGGGTAGAACAGTGATAAAACCCACACGTCTGCCTTGAATCTGGCAGAGCCGGGGTCCTGCTTGTGGGGTGTCCCTTGTGTGACCATCCCCTCCCTGGGCACTCCAGAGTCCCAGCGCCACCCCCTGCACACTCCTGACTCAGGAGACATTCTAGCGACCACACAGGGTAAAGTCCTTTGATGGCTGGGGAACTGCTCCTCACAAACCCCAACACAAAGGCAGAGGAGCCCCGCCTGCGTGTGGCCGGATAAAGTGCATCCTGCCACGAGATCAGGACCACGCATGCCCATGCCCCCGGCTGGGCATTGGCTCAGGACCCCTGGCGGGGATGTGAGTCCATGCACACCCAGGCCCCCGGCTGGGCGTCGGCTCAGGACCCCTGGCGGGAATGCGGTCCTGACTGATGGTCTGACGGAGCACCTTGCCCTCTGCAGCCAGCTGCAGCCCCCCAGGACCCCCACTTCCCTCCCTGGCACTTTTTAAACAGAACGTGGTCTGCACACCTGCTCAGTGCTTGCCCATCTCCAGAGGAAATGTCAGCACCACAGGATGGGGGACTTAGAACCACCAGGGAGGGACAGACACCCAGGGGCTGGGTCCCCGTCACGCACCCCATGCTTCCCATCCCCAGGGAGAAAAGCCTTCCCCACATTGCAGGAGGGTGGTACAGTGAGAGCTGGAGAGAGACCCCTCTTACTGGAGGCCCTAGAAAAGGGACCAGGAGTCCATCTTGAGCCTCGGGCAGCATCCTGGGACAGGACTACGGGTGCCCACAGCTCAGGACGTGGATACCTCAGGGTGACCGGGAGGGAAGGAATCCCTGGCCTCCTGCGGCCTGGCCTCCTCAGCCCAGCCTCCCCCTCTGGCCACTGCCCCAGGACTCATCTGGATGCCTGCCCACAAGCGACAGGTCTGGGGAGGGGGCAAAGCAGGGCAGAGCCACCCTGTGGGCAAGGGACCATGGCGGGAGGGATGTACAGGGCAAATGTGTGAGACTGGTCAGGAAAAGCAAACGTCTGAAGAAAGGAGGAGTCCGAGGGTTGGAGGATCAGAGTGCCGGGGTGGCGGCACGGAAGAGGCCGATGGATCTGTGAGCAGGAGGCTCTCCTGGCTCCACACTCCAAACCCTGCACTCTACCAGTCACATCCGGACCAGCGTCCATCCCCCCTCCCCACGGGGCCCTCCCTGCTCCCCCACCCCATCCCACCCATCTCCCTGCTCTGTGTAACCCTCCCCACTCATCCCTTCTGCAACGCCCCTCCCGTCTTACCCCTGTTCCTCAACCAGGAGGCTGAAGACCCCAGAACCATCCAGGCCCCCGGTGGGACCCCCGTGGGACCAGGTTCACTGCACCCTTGTGACTCCAGCCCTGCCTGCTCCCCCGCCCTGCCCAGCCCTTCTGAGCCCACGTCTGCTCCCAGGTGGCCCTACGTGGGTCCTCTCCGGGCCTGCGTGACTCACAGGCTCCGATCTGAAGGCCAGCGTTGGTGGGAGGCTGCCCACGCCAGCCGCCAGAGAGCAGGAGGCTAGAGCATTGCCAAGGAAGGATGAGGTCGGCAGAGGCCGAAGCAGAGAGGCTCTGGGGCCACTGAACTCCAGTATGGGGAGGAGGTGGCCCCGGGGGGGGACCTGGGCTTCGCAAGCTGGCTGGACTCTGCCGTGGCCCCTGGCGCCCACTGGACAATGAGGCTTTGGCGCAGAGGCCGGGTTCTGATTCTGCCTGTGCCCTCAATCCTGGCACAGGGCACAGCACCGAGCTAGGGGAATAAACCAGTGATCGATGAGTGTCCAGGAGGAAGGTCTGATTATTGGGGAAAAAAATGAACAAACACAGTGTGTGTCCACAGGGCCCCATGCACAAACAAAATCTCCCAACAAGTTCACTCCCAAGCACACAGCCATGGTGAATGAGGATGCACACAGGAGCTGTGCGAGGTGCTCCCGGTTACAGTGCTCACAATCACTGAGAGGCGGAGACCGCCCTGTGTCCATCGGCAGGAGAAGGACAGTGGCCAGGGCGGCCCGTCTCACACGCTGAAGTCCTGACCCGGGAAAGCAGGCTGCTCGGGCAAAGACGCTAAACCCAGAAAGCTGCATAGAAAATTCCACCTGTAGGAAATGTCAGGAACACACAAGTGTGCGCAGGTAGACCTCCGTTGCTGGTGGGCTGGGCTGGGCTGTGGTGATGGGGTTGGGGGTGGGGGCGTCACTGGGCTGCTATAGAGCGTGATAAAGACGTTTGAGATTGTGATGGCCCCGTGACTCCGTGAAGAACCGATGAACACTTCCTAAGGGGCAGAAGCTACAGGGTATGGGAATGAGTAACTCAATACAAATGTAAAGTTTCCAAGAAAAGACCACATCCACCTTCTGGGTCGGCCTTCCCAGGAAGGGATCTGGGGCAGGACAGGGTCTCCCTGGGACGCGGGGCCGCCCCCACGCTGCTGCATTCAGGGGGAGAATTGATGTCAAAGCGGGCCTCGGCGGCACTTGGGCCTCCGCACCCCTTTCTCCCGCCTCTGACAGCGCCGCAGACCTGCTTTCTGCCGGGGCCACGCAGGAGCGTGCGGCTCGGGAGCTAGCTGCTAAGAAACTACTGCGTGGGCCACAGAGGGAGAAGTGGGTGGTGTGGCCAGGTGTCCCGCCTCACTAGCCGAAGGCAGAAATTAGGGGACACCGGCCCCTGCTGATGATCTGCCCACGTGCCCCCCATACCTCACGCCTTGCACCCCCCAGTTTCATCCATGCCAATGCCCAGTCTTGGGGAGCGGGACAAAGGAGGAGAAGAGGGACGAAGGGGCGATGTTCCGGAATCCCCTTCCAGAGTGAGATCTGCCTCCCCTAGCCTCGGCCACGCCTCTTCAAGGTCCCACCACCTCCCACAGCCCCATCATGTGGGGACCGAGCCTTTAACACGTGGGCCCGTGGGGAAGGATGAGCCGTGGAGGTGACAGCCTGTGCGTTCGCGTGTCCCCCTCTCCTCTTCTGCGCTGCGCTCTCCTTTCTATGGGGACACCAGCCATTGGGTGGCGGCCCGCTGTAATCCAGAATGACCTCCTCTTCACGGGACCTCAGCCGCAGAGACACTATTGCTGTATTGTGTCCCAGGTCAGGGAGGCAGGGCTTGACGGCCTTTCAGGGACAGCATCCACCTCCCCATAGCGGCCTGGCAGGACACGTTGCCAGTCAGCTCAGCCCGAAGACCCACAGGGTCATGGGCTCAGGAGTCGGGGAATATGCCCACCACCTTTCCCTTCAGGCAGGAGGCTCTTCCCGTGCTAGAGTTATGATTCCAATTAGGCGAACAGAAGTGCTAAGTAGTCTGAGAGATACCCTTGGGGCCAGTGACTCTAATGAGCGGGTAGACATGATTTATAATAAATGCATGAATGATGAGCATGGAAATGGTCTCCCAAGTTTAGGGAAGAGATGTCTGCCCTCACAGGAAGAGCTGCCGGGAACTCGGGCCCTGGACCTCTGGGGTGTACCCCCTGAAGCCCACACAGGGGCCCCATCTCACGCGGGGCCCCGCACAGATGAGCAGATCAGGACCACCGGTGAGGTGTGGATGGGTGTGTGTCTCCAGCACAGGCTGTGGACCTCACTCTGAAACCACCTCTCCAATTTCATCTCCTCACATGAAGTCCCACTACAGAATGAATGAAGGGACAGGCAGTTCCGCCGCAGAGAAGTCGGGTCCCTCTCACTGCCCTTGCTAGGAGACAGACACCCATAAGTCTTTCCCTAACCAGTCCTACTCCACAAACGCCTTCATCGCTTGGGCACGGCTTCCACCAACACCATGATGTGTATCTGCGCATCACCTGTAGGGGGCACTGCCCTTGGGGCAGCAAAGTGCCAGCAGGTGGAGGTGTCGGGGCAGAGATGGCCCTTGCGTGGCTTCTCTGTCCTTACCGAGTGCTCAGTTTCCAAGTTGCGCTCACATCACTTGACTGTGTCGTCTGTGGAGGCTGAAATGGAAGATGCTGCATCTTTAATTCACAGCCCAGCCAGTCGATTCATAATTCAGACATTGCCGCCCTACATTACACGCACACTTTGTGTTGAGTGGTGGAGACGGGAGGTCTGCGCCCTTTCAAGGAAACCCACAAGATCCCCATTTCTCTCCCAGCTACTGAGCTCTGCTTTCCTGAGCAACCGGAGAATAGCATGTATTGAGTAAAAAGAGACTATAAAAAACGAAGGAAGAAAATTAAATATGAAAGTTTAATTAAATCCCTCTTTGATCCTTCTCCCCAGGATCGATGGAGGGGCTGCCGCTATTCAACCACAAAGAAGATAACCTGGCCGGCTAATTAGGATAAGAAATCAGCCCGTGAAGAGGGAGGGAGATGCGAATCTCCCAACCCCGCAAACGCTCAAGTGTTCTCAGAGTGAGCCTCTGGTCTCCCTTGTGGTGATTTCTCCATTGTCAAGTTCAGGGAGAAAGTGTTCTTTGTCCTTCTAGGTCTCCAGCCCCTGCACAACTCCCCAAAGAAGTGGCTGGGCCATTCGTGGGGTGAAGGACCCTGTAGACTTGGCCCTTCTTTCCTAAGCCTGTGGGGGTGGGGGAGAGATTTTTCTCTTCCAAAATCCTCACAGGCTTTCATCAAACATGACAGATGAATAATAAATGTTGATAAATCCTGTATGTGGCAGTTTGAGACTTTTTCCATTAATCCTGAAGATTATTAATTCATTTGCAAGCTTGATATGTGTTTTTGTTTTTACAATAAAATGGTTATTCTTGAGGTACAACAATCTTTAAGGACCGTATCTACATATATTCTCTCACTGTCTCTGTCTGTATGTCTCTCTCTTGGGTACACATGTAAGGTAACCAACCTGAATAAAGGTCAATGAAGCCCCTCTGAACATTTATCACTCACTTTAACAAAAGAGAACCCTAGTAAGTAGAAGCCTGTCCCTTCTGGGTGTTGACACCAGCAGGAGAGGTGAATAGAGAGCGTGGAAGAGGACTGACATGATCACAATGCTTTATGTTCATGCATGAAAAATGGATCGATGAGGCTTGCTGAGACTGGTTTGGGGAGGAGGAGAAAAGAGGGGGTGACGGATATAGATCCATTGCATAAATGGTTGTATTGAAATGAACTCCCTCGTACAACTAATGGGTGCCAATGAAGACTGAAAACCTTCAGAAACACTTTCAAAATTATTCTGATTGTCACACAATTATTGCATGTGCTTATAGTGTGCACGAGAATTTGCCGCCTGTAGATGCGGCGTAATGAGCAACCTGGGGAACTTTCATTTCACATCAGCCTCCCTACCCCCGCCCCATCCCACCCTGTGAACCACATTGCAGAAGTGGAACACACCACGGAACAACCAAATCACAAAGGGTCCCAGAGTGACACTGTGATGTCTGGCTAGGGACATCGGCACAGCCCAGTGCTGTTACCCCACGGGAATCTGAGTCACCTTCTCTATAGATGGAGAGAGGACACATCTATGCACACACATGCACACACAGACACCTATATGGTGTCTATGTGTATATATAGGTGCACAGATGCACACAGAAACACACGTGCATGTGCACATGTGTATACACAAGGATATGCATGTACAAATTGTACATACAGAGAAGCACACATGCATAGCTGCACACAGATAAACACATACGGGTACACACCTGCATGTACAGGTCACCCCTGCACCTGCATGTATAAATATGTATGTACGCACACTCACTCAGACACACTCGTGTGTCTACACAGAGATGCACATGTGGGTGCAAAGACACACATGCACACACATATATACTCACACATGAATGTACATGTTCAGAGAGGCATACACATGTGTGCTGCCATGTTTAACCAGACATGTGCATGCAGAGACCACACACATATGCACAGATGCACACACATGGAGACAGCATGGCCAGACACACACGTGTCTTCACAGATGCCTGTGCATCTTCTGTCATCGCCACAAACTCCTCAAGTTTCCATGCTGTGACAAGCTCAGGTGTGAGCCCCGCATTGGGGACAACCAGCGACTGTTCCAGGGGTAGCAACACTCCCACAGAGGAGAGCAGAGCCAAGCGCAGCGCCACAGGGGTACGTGCACAAGTGTGGCAATCGTGGCGGCGGGACTTATGGATGATGAAAGTCTTCCCTTAAACAATTCAGGAGGAAGTATTTTGCTAAGCAAATCGTGTCTTAAAGAATTTCAGGGGCGCTGTTTAAATTATTCAAAGGGTGTCTTGTTTCCCAGTATTTGGGAAGCATCGTTTGCATGTGATTAATATAACCTTACCAACTATTTTAAACCGTTGCTTGGGGCCCTGTATCTCAGAACAATTTCACTGGGTGTCTTTGTGTCATTAGTCTGAAAGAAACGCCTGCAACAAGATAGAGCCATGCCTGCTGAAGATCCCACTTCCTTCAGAGTCATTCTCCACAGGCTGCGCAGAAGAGAAACATTCTCATTATCTGTCTGTGGGCTAGCCATCTCCCTGTTGCTGAGACAAAATATCCCTTTAAGGCCACACTCCCGGTAATCCAACTTCCTCCACAAGGCTCCGCCTCCCCAGGATTCCACCATCTCTCAAAGGCACTGTGAGCTGGCCACCAGGCCTCCAACACAACCACAATCACCTGTAAGGCACTCCACCCCCAAAGCAGTCGTATAAGGCAGCAGGGACCGTGCTTCTCTAGAGTTTCTGGGCTGACCAAGCAGTTCTGAGGCTGCCTTAGGGGAGTGCATACAAATGGGGGCCGGCCAGGGCGGGGCCAGCAAAGATGGTTTAATGTAGCATGCCAATGGATGATGGCCTTGTTCTATGTGCAGTGGTGGGACCACAGGCTGCCCAGATATCTGACCCAACACTGCTTCTGTGGGTGGTTTCCAGGTAAGGCTGGCATTTGAGTGGGTGAAGAGTAAATCAATGACTGCCCATGTGAGTAAATAAAGGCAGAACACGCTCTGTCTCACTGCTGAGTTGGGACTAAGGTCCCTTCTGTCCTGGGGCTGGGCTGTACCTATGGGCTCCCTTGATTCTCTGAGGTCTGGACTCAGACTGGAGCTCTACCACCTGGCTCTCCTGAGTCTCCAGCCTGCAGAAGATGGCAGACTGCTCAGCCTTCAATTTCTGTTCTTTCTATCTCTGTCTTTCTCTGTCTCTGTCCCTGTCTATCTGTCTGTCTCTCTGACTATCTGCATGTACATCCTACTGGCTCCGTTTCTCTGGAGATTTATAACTTGTGGAGCTGCTAAACCCACACAGATCATGCCTACTATATTATATTGGTTAAAGCAACTCCCCCAATCTGTGCAGAGAAACAGCCTTCAGCTCTTCGCCGTGGGGAGGGAGGGTGGACTGAGGGGTGGGGAGGAGGGAATCTGCCACTGTATTTAACAGTCATGAGGCGGCATTAGTAATGGTGGTTGTTCTTTGCCCAAATGAGAACCACCTTTCTCTGGAAGATGCCGACTTGAAAGTTGATAGCCCTGTTTCTGAAGTTGCATCACCAAAACCCGGAGATGGCCCATGAGAGGCTCAGACACTGCACTCACCTGTCTGCTCGGGCACCAGGGGCTGATCCTGGACACGGTGGTTCAGGCACAGACACTTGGGTCTTCACAGATCTGGCGACTGGGAGTTCCAGACCAAGGCCTTGACAGGTGGACTCTTTGGAGCTCTCCCACCCTTTGGCTGTCTCCTCAGATCCTTATGCGGTCTTTCTTCTGGCCACAACGCATCCCTACCACTGCTGCATCCAAATCTGCTCTTAGAAAGCATCAGTCCTGTTCACTGGCCCCATCTGGTGACCCCATTGTGAGCTCATCATTCTGTAGAGACCTTGCTTCCGGATACAGCCACGCCAGGAGGTACTGGGAGCCAGGCAGGGGACACGATGATGCATCCTGCCCAGATGGAAAGACTCGACCTAGAGGCCACCTCACCCCACTCTCCTCAGATCACAAATGAGGCTCAAAGAGTGATCGGCCATATTTCAGGGAGTGCAAAGCTGTGACAAGGCGCCCACAGTCCTAGGAAAGAGTTGTACCTCCTTGTCTTTGATTTGCATGAAAATTCTTTTTCTTTTCTTTCTTTTTTAACAACTTAATTTTGTATTCTTTATGGAAGGAATGACATTGACGTGAATGCAGTTAACTTTGAAACAAGAATCACTTAAAGGAACTTGTTAAATGTCCAAATGGAAGGGAAGGAAACTTAGGCAAGCACACAGAGAGAAGAGTTTGCCGTGTGCCCGGCTCGGACCCTCCAGCTTCAGCATCACGGCATTCGCGGCATCATCTCCTACGTTAATTAAGTCATTTACACAGCCCTCCTAGGTGCCCAGCCTGGGTGCCCTTCCTTTTCCTCTCTTCAAGAGGAGCCTTGAAGCCAGGTGACTAAAAGACTAACCAGACAGAAATCACTGGAGCGAGTTAAGAGGCAGGGCAGGGCTGGGGTTGGGTGTGGACAGTGGTAACAAGAAGAGAGCATGGAGGCTCTCTTTTGAGGGTCAGCACTGGCTTTAGAACTCAGGGCCTTGGACTTGCCAGATAGGCAGGTGCTCTCCATGTGAGCCATGTCCCCTACCCCTTTTTGTCTGTGTTTCCCTCTAATGTTGAGAACTTGTCCAGCTTTGCCTGGTCTAAGGGAGGGAGGGTTTTCCCATACACCTCTCTCTCTCCCTGATCATAGAAAACAGGCCAAGTCTCAGGTGAGCACTTTCTACTTCCAACAAACCATGAGGTGCTTTGTTATTATTCCTGTTCTGTGTGCAGATGGAGAAACTGAGGCACAGGGCGATGGGCTTACAAGAGAAGCCCAGACCCAGGCTATCACAAGGCAGTGGCCGGGTAGCCTGGTTCATGAGACTCATTGCAAACCTCTACAGCACAGGGGACAGACCAGCTGTGGAAGGGCAAAAGACAAGACAGGGCAGGAAGGCCTCCAGGCAACAGCCAACAAATGTGCCATGCACTTCCATTCTTGGTGCCCAGCAGTGTCAGAGACAGCCCATTGGCTCCCAGTAATGTCACGTGATGAGGAGACAGCCCATTGGCTCCCAGCGGTATCATGTGACTCAGGAGAGAGCCCATTGGTTCCCAGCAGTGTCACATGACTGGGGAGAGAACACCCATTGTGTGTTCTGTACGCAGACTTGCTGAGAAGCAGAGGTGGTGCTGTTGTGGCTGAGTGCCAGCTGTTGCCAATGGTGTGTTTCTGATTGAGCCAAATTCCAGGGCTCAGGACAGGACTGATCACGTGTCGCTGAGTCCTGGAAAGGGATCTGTCACACTCGGGTCGGAAGCATGACTCAGCGTGGTGAGAGAGAATGGGGTAATTTGCATACTTGATGCTAATGAGGGGCACAAAAAGCCTACCTCTGAGATGTTCAGCAACAAAAGCGACTAAATATACCTATCTGAGCCTTCATCTTCCAGCTCATAGCACCATAAAATGTCAGAGGAAGAAAGAGAGCAGGCTCCTGATATTATTACTTTGAGCCTTCCGTGGTTGCACTCCCTTGGAGCATGGCATTTACTGGGGAGAAGAAACAAGGGGTGGGGTTGCCCGGGGAGCGTGGTTCGCATCTTTATCTTCGGATTTCGCTCTCCTTCTCCCACCCCTGCAGCTGGGGCCCTGCTGCTGGTTACCTTTGGCTGTAGAAGCCGCCAAGAAACAGAACCAAACAGCCAGCTGGTTGTGCTGAAACTCTTTCTGGTTTAGTAGTTGAGGCTTCGAAGGGGTGCTCAGGAGGAGGTTCGTCTCTGGCAGGTGGGGGCGGGGATACCGAGTCACTGAGTTGCGTAGCCGTCCATGGTTTTGACTCTGGCCTCTGACTCTCCCTGCAGAGTGCACACCCTCCTGACCTCTCACCGGGCAGGGGCTTACACTGGAGCTGCCGGGTAGTCAGCTCCCTTCCACGGTGCAAGAGTCCCAAGAGCATCTTCCCAGAGCACAGACAGCAGCTGGGACACTCAGTAATCCAGCCTGGAAAGATCCAGAATGTCACCAGTGCTGCATTCCACTCATCAAGGGAGTCCCCAGGGCCTGTGACATCCAGCGGGGGGGAGTCCGATGCCACACACAGAGCCTGGCTTTCAGTCTAGAACAGGACTGAGGGACAGCGCCAGCGGTTCCTCCAGACCGCGCGGGGGATGTGGCCATCTTACTGAGGGACCGCACAGGCCACCATGCTCCCCTCTCCCCCACGGGAGCCCGTCTCCTGGGAGCTGCTCCCAAGCTCACATTGTTATGTGATCATCCAGGGGTTTTTGTTTCCAGCTGTCCCCCCCTCCCAAGCTGCCCATCTCACAGCTGGATTTCAATGTGTGGGTACATTCTAGAACGCCCCAGTGGCAGGGTTGTACTCTTCAGCCTCTGCTTGGGCGACGTGGAGCTTGGGCTGCAATAGGGCCACCCCTGGCCAGCCTCGGGACCCTGTGACCCATGCTGTGCTGCCCTCCAGCAGAGCGACTTCGTGATTCTGCGCCGTGTGGTGGTGGAGACCCAGGGATCCCGAAGGATCCCCTCAGACATGAACTGGACTCTGCTTCCCGCAAGCTTCCGCCCTCACCAAGCAACGGGGCCGCACTGTGACGCCTCGTCTCCTCTCTCAAGTTGGTGCTCTAAAAGCACTGTGCGTCTAAACATTTTTCCCCATAAGAATCTCTTCGTAAGGCAGGAGCCTGTGTGATTTTGAAACTGTCTGCAATCATACTTGGTTTATCTCCTTATTTCTATCATGTGCAAAGCATCCCCCTCATAGGAGCCAATGGAGCTGTCCTCTTGGTTACAGGACACTTCCAGGAACCAATAGGAGCTGTATCCTCAGTCATAGGATGCCTCTGGGAACCAATGGTAACTGTCCCCTCAATCACAGCACAATTCCATGAACCAATGCCCCCAGTCACAAAACACTTTTAGAAGCCAATGGAACCTGTTCTGTCTCACAAGATACTTCTAGGAACCAATTGGGAGCTGTCTTTTTAGTCCTAGGACATCTCTAGGAACCAATGACTACTCACTTCTCACTGACATCTCTGGGATCCAATGGGAGCTGTCCCTTCCATCACAGGCTCCTCCCTCCTCAGGAGCTATCCTCCACCAGTGGGCATTCTGCCCCTCGCTCACCCCTAGCTCACAGGATGGGTTGTGGCCAGCGCCCTCCCTCCCATGATGCCTGAGAACCCCAGACAGTGCAACAGGCCTTGTTCCCATGGACCACCCTCAGGAGACCTTCCCCAGTCCCACCACAGTGCACCTCCATGCTTTGGCACTGACTGGCACAGCCAGCATTGTCCAAGAGGTGCACCATGCTCCATCCACCTGGGAGTGCAGCCTGCAGATCTCAGACAGGGGCAGTGTTGGACTGTGTGCCTTCCTGTCGAGAGTCAGGCTCAGGCTCCCACTCTGAGCCACGGCCGTGGCAGGTGCAGAAGCTTATCGCTCAGTTCTGCGACTACAAAGCTCACAGACACCCACCTCTTTCAGCACAGTAAATGGGACCAGTATCTGAGCCACAGATCTACAGGCCAGAGTGCAGCCTAATAGAAAACATTGCTTCTCTCCAAGGAGAGGGTGGCTCTGGCTGGTGGAGAGACAGCCAGACTCAGGTATGATCTCGCAAATCAGTATGCAGCGCTGTCCTGCATGCCAGCTTGGAGGTGCTGGCAAAGGGGAGACCCCACCCATCTCAAGGGGCTTAGCCACCTGCGGGGCCACAGGGAGAAAGACAAACCTTTCACGGGACCATGAGAGGCAAGACCCTTATTCTAGTCCCCAGGCCTTCTGGGAGCAGTACAACAAATGAGGCTGAGCTGTAACAGAACACCCAGTCTCAGGACTGGCATGGGATGGCACCAGCCAAGACGGGGCATTTTGGGGTGAGCTGTGCCCAGCCAGGAAGCAGTTTAGGCATCTGGAGCCCGGGGTGTGGAGTGGGCTCTGTGGGGGAGGTAGGAATAGTGTTAGGGGCAGTGGGCTGGGTCCAGAGTGGGACATTTTGATGCAAGCTATGTCTAGACTAGTAAGGATCGAGATGAATGGATTTTCATTCCTTTTTTGTTTGTGGGCAAGCCTGTGTTTACAGAGGGTCCGATCAGCCCCACCCAGAATTGGGGCCATAGAACTGCCTCCCTGAGCTGCCTGGGCCTGGGGAGGATCAGAAGGAGGAGGGGCACCAAGGAACCAGATGCCAGACCTCGCCCTGGGGCGGGGAGGGTGAGTCACCTACCACGGTGCATGGGCAGGGTGCTCCCGAGCCCCCTTCCCTAGAACACCCTCTTCTGTCTTGGCAATCTTTAGTCAGGCTTTACCATCTGGGCAGGACAGTGTGCCGCGCAATCCCGGGTCTCTGGAGGAAGCCCACTGCCCCTTGGCACCATTTGGACCCCTGTCCAGTAGGTGGGCTGTCATTGTTTGATTGCTGTAAGTGAGTCCAACATGGCTGATTCATCTCTCCCATTTAATTTTTATGTTAACACAAGAAGGTTACACGGCGGAGCACGGGAGGCCAGGGACAGAATTGATAATTCATCAGCGGCAGTCAGGATTTAAGAGGAGTTGCTGAAGGAATCAGGCTGCAAAGGCAAATCTGCAGACTGAGATTGTCTCTTTGAGCCCAGCAAGCTTTCCACAGTATTTCCATATAAAATCAAAGCAATCGGCATTTAGTAGTCTCTGTGTAAAAGTCAGAATTGACTTCTGAATGTGACCCCAGCTTAGGAGATAAGATTTCCCAGAATCGATACATCATCTAGGACTTACTGCTGTGACAGGCCCAGGGAAGGCCTCGTGCGGAAGAGAAGTATGGAAGATGCAGACTTCTGTGCCAGTGGAGCTTTCCAGAATGAGGTTCTACAAAAAGGAAACCCACTTGCTGTCTGTTTTGTTCTGAAGTTTTGCACGGCAGCAAAGCTGGTAGGATGGTCGACCACTCTCCCTCCCCCTCTCCACTCTACCCCTTCCCCCCAGCGCAATCTTTCAAGTCTCCCCTGGGAAAGCAGAGCCTGGCCCATGGATCCTGACAGGCCACTTGATAATTTGGAAGTTTGATTTTTGGGTCTTGAGCCTTGTACTAGCGGCTTGGGTGTTGTCCCTGAGCTCTTTCGCTCAAGGCTAGCCCTCTACCATTTGAGCCACAGCTCTACTTCCAGTTCTCTAGTAGTTAACTGGAGATGAGCTTCATGGACTTTCCTGCCCAGACTGGTTTTTTTTTTGGGGGGGGGCGGTCTGGTCGTGGGGCCTGAACTCTGGACCTGGGTGCTACCCCTCAGCTCTTCAGCTCAAGGCTAGCGCTCTACCACTTGAGCCACAGCGCCACTTCCGGCTTTTTTCTTTTTTCTTATGTGGTGCTGAGGAATCGAACCCAGGGCCTCATGCATGCAAGGCAAGCGCTCTACCACTGAGCCACCTTCCCAGCACCCCCCAGGCTGGTTTTGAACTACCACTCAGATCTCAGCCTCCTGAGTAGCTGGGATGGCAGGCATGAGCCACCGGCGCCCAGGTTCTAGCCAATACAATAATGAAATGCCCCCCCAGGCAGGGGGCAGAAAAATTGGCTGCCTCTCTGGTGAGGATGGAGTCCATCTGATGGCAGATGGAACCGCCATGATGGTAGCGTGGGTGGGGAGGGAAGCAGTTGAGCCCAGCAGGAAACCAAGGTGCCCCGTCTGGGGCTGGGCTGGCTCCCACGAATGCTGACTCCTCCACAGACAGCTACCTCAGTTGGCCTCCAGGCCTCCCACAGGCCCTGCTCTGCAGCGCCCCGTCTCCCACATCAGAGCTGAGGGACGGCTCCTAGCACGGGAGCTCCTGGGGGTCATGCCCAAATCACATCCGATCCCCCAAGATGGAAGGACTGGGTGAAATGCAGAGCCCAGATCTGCACCTGGATTGGGCCAGGGCCCTGGTGTGTCTTTCCATGTCCCTCTTCCCTGGGGGGTCTTGTTTTTCCAGGTAGTAAATCACCCTAAGCTGACTCCTGTTTTTCCTCACCTGAGTATGGATGCTTCAGGGTGAGGCAGAGCCAGGCCCCTGGTCCTGCCAGCTGTCCCCAGCCCAGTCCAGCCCAGCCCAGCCCAGCACAGGCATGCAGGCCCTCACTGGAGATCCGACCAGTTGCTGTGTCCTGAGAACAACCGGAGATTTTGCCTTCTGCCTCCCCTCTCAGAAGCCACTTTGCAGAGTCCCCCGAGGACAGCCAGCCCCGGAAGGCTGGTCCTCCAGTGTTCAGGAGTGGGAGAGGGGTTGTTATGGCAACAAATTGCTCTGAGTCTCAGAAGAGCTCAGCCCCAGTGGAAGGAGGAAGATGCAAGAGATGCGGAGGTAATACTTCAGACAGAGCCGGCACCACTCACACACGGCGCATGTGCTGGTTTGCCTGGAATGTCTGAGGGGCGGAGAGGAGGAGGAGGGCACTATTTATAGCAACACCTTGTAGGCTGATGGGTGGGTGGGGTCTTAGCCCTGAGCCCCCCACAGATAAACCTCCCTGTTCTGCCTCTCCCTGCTGTGTTCCTGTTTTCTTTTGGCCTCCAGATGGGTCATAGTCAGGGCTGAGCACAGAGCCACCCAAGTCCTTCTTGGGAGCAGAATGGGAGGCAGGCAGGGCACTTGGGGATGAGATGCAGGCTCCATTCTCAACCTTGGTTCCACCCCTGAAGCCCCCTGCTGCTTGCTGCCCCCAGGAGAGAGGGAGGAGAGATGCCCAGCCTCCTTCCCCAGAAAGGTTTGAAGACGTGAAAGGAGGGAGGCTGTCAAGGCAGGCTTGGTGTGTATGGGGTTTCCTGGCAGAAGGTGCAGGGTGCAGGGGCAGCCCGGGCCTTGTCGGGTCTGTCAGCACCTGGACCACCAGGGAGCCAAGAGCTCAGAGGGGCAGAGGGAGAGGGAGGAGGTGAGAAAGGAGGAAGGAAAGCCGAGAGGTGGGGGATGAAGAAGCAAAGGGCAGGACCGGTGGCGTGGGAGGGCGGTGCCCACAGATTGTACGGGACAGCCTTGCTGGCCTCGGCCCGTCCCTCTGCCAGCCTCTGCAGAGAGTCGACGGCACCCCAAGACGGCCCTTTGCACCTGCCCTCAGCACCCCAGCAATCAGTGGGTATAGCAGACGTCAGGATGGCCCCCTGGCGAGGGCCTTCCCCACCGTCCCAGGCTCTGGAGACACAAGGCCAGCCAGAGGGATCCTGCCTTGTGTTCACAACACTGGCTGGTGATCAAGACAGCTGTGAGGTTTCCCGAGACTGCCACTATACATCGCCATGAGCTGGATGCCTTACAACAATAGACATTTAGTCTGTTGCTGAATTAGAGTCCCTAAGTCATGCCAGAAGGCTCTGCGGTGGGTCCTTGTTGCCTCTCCGTGTGGCCCCCTTCTCCATCCCTGTCCTGGCATGTCCGTTCTCTCCTCCAGCTCTCCCCTCTAAGAAAAGACTCAAGCCACCCAATTAGGCCCCATCCTAGTGACCCCATCACATCCCCAGGGCCCCAGTTTCTAATCAAGGCCAGGAACTCAGCCACTTGAACACACTGAATGGATCTCCCGGGAGCACACGTTTCTTTGATAAGGTGAGCCTTATCAAAGAAGAAGAAATGATGACACACATTTGAACCTGAGTCTATGAGAAGAACACTTGTCTGGCTGAATAAAAGCTCCACCCTGGGGCCTGGGCCCCCTGAGGGGTCTCGAGGGTTCCCAGAGGAAGGCCTTGTTTGAGCCGTGTGAAGGGGGGATGGGCAAAGCAGGACCAACTGACCAGGTAGAGAGAAGGGCAGGAAGAGGCAGAGGGCGTCGGGGAGGAATGGAGTAGGGGATGGAGAGGGGAGCAGGCGAGACTGTGGACAGGCTGGATCTGGTCAAGAGGGCATTTATCTTGAGAGGAATGGGAAGCCATGCTTGCCATCCACTTAGAGAACACAACGCGGTGTCCCAACCTGGTGGGCAGGTCTGGAAGGGAAGTGCAGGGCGTAGGAGAGGGCCCTGAGGGCCGGCCCCCTGGAGACTGCCTCCTTTCCATTGCTATTCCGCACCTGTGCTGTGCGTGCCCTGCTCTGCTGTCCTGGTGGGCCTGCCTGAAGTTGACCCCCACATTTCTGCTGGCCTCAAAGGGAGAGAGAAGCAGAGGGCAGTGATGACATCACGGGAGTGATGATGTCCCACACCTTCTTGCTTGCTGCCTCCCAGAGGTGTGTGGGCTGTCTTCACTGCCAGGAAGCCTGGGCTGTAGTCTCCAGTGTAGCTAAAATGTGGGGTGCCCAGCTGCTAGAGGGAGCTGGTGGGGAGCGGCAGTGGCTGGGTTGTCTCAGGGATGAGGTGGAAGGGTGCGGGGGTGGGAGGGATGGGGGGGCTGAGGGATGAGGTGGAAGGGTGCGGGGGTGGCAGGGATGGGGGGGCTGAGGGAGACCATCAGGGCTTGGTCACGCTGATGGTAATTTGGGAAGCAGGCATGGGGCAAATGCAAGACCAGAGTGGTGCAGGGAGACAGCACCAGGGCCATTGGAGAAGTCCAGGGCAGAGGTGACCCACTGTGCAGGGGGTGGATGGGGAAAGCGCAGACCTGGAGCACTGCCAGGGGAGCATACCCGTGCGGGAGAGGGGGTGTCTCAGGGCATGCCGGGCCTTTGCCTAAGACAGCTGTCCGGTTGCAGGAAGGATTCAGACCACTGAAGGTCCGGCTTTGGGTTTCTTATGCAGACCAGTGAAGAATGTGGTGGCACCCGCATTGTTTTCCTCCGGACAGAAGTTTCGGGATCTTCTGGGCACCCAACCTGGCCCTCAAGGCCTGCTGGCCTCCAAAATACATCCTTGATGGATGGGTGTCCCATCTCCAGTCCCCCCCTCCTCTGGGGACTTGAAAGGGACCTTGGGACATCCCTGGAGCCCAACCCAGGCAACAGCCCCCCGCTTTGGATGGGGTGGTGGTGGGGTACTCCTGTCCACATAGCGCCTCCCCTGCTGGACCAGAGCATGGGGCTTCCGTGTGGCAGGACACCCATGTGGCAGATCTCGAAGGAGAACTCAACACGCAAGGCCAAGCCACGGCTCCCCGCCTGGCAGCCACGCCACGCCAGGACCTCTTCCCTTTATCTCCCCACAAAGATCCTTTCACGCTCATCGATCAAAAGAAATACAGCAGCAAGCTAGAAAAAATCCAATAACTGGAGTGTCGCAGGCTGCAAATGAGTTCTTGTCCACTTCCCTTCTCGGGCATCAGACACATAATGAACCCTTTCCAGGGAGAGGAGACATTCGCCGGGGACCGGGCCGGGGAGGGAGGCTGCCTGGCTGGGCACACCGGCTCCACGTCCTGGTGTGAACTCTGAGGTGTAGGGAAGCAGCCCTTGGTGGGGGTGTGGAGGGGAGCTGTGTGTTATCAGCGGGACAGGGCAGGGGTCGGCAGCTGTGAGTTCAGGACTCCAGCCTCACCTTCCAGCCTTGTAGTTTCTGCAGAAGCAAGGTCCAGGGACACCCGGGTGCCAGGGCAAGCGGGCCGGGTGTCCAGTGGCAGCGCTGAACTGGGAGCAGAGGCAAGGACAGGTGGCCAGGGCGGGACCCGGAGGAAGCCCTCGCTCTGGACCAGAATCAGCGGGCCTCGGGGGAGATGTCTGAACTCCCCCCATTCATGGCGGCCACCGGCTGAGAAAACACATGTCCTGTCCAGAGAACTTGACCTCGGGTCCTCATCCTGCATCTCCTTCTCAGAAGAGCCTGGCGGAGTCCCCTTCCCTTGGCACACACTGTCCTCCTGGGCTGGCCGGCCTGAAAGGCTGTATTCACAGCGTTCGCAGAGGCCCCGTCCCCGGGTGCTGGGGGAGAGGGGCCTCCTGCCTCTCCCAGCCCTTGTGTCCTCGGTGTTCCTCAGCGTGGCTCTGACTGCGGCTCCATTTCCACCCAGCTGTCTCCGTGCGGTGTGCCCTCTCCTCTTTCTGTCAGAACACCCCTCAGTCAGTGGAGTTAGCCACCCCCGAATCACACAGGACTTCGTCTTTGGCTGAATGCACCTGCCAAGCCCCTATTTCCAAATCCGTTCCCATTCGGAGGCCTCAAGGAGGTACAGAGTTTGGAAGGTACAGTTCAACCTTTCCTCTTGCCTTGGAATCCACACAGCAGCTCTCCAGCCCTGAAGCTTGGGTTCTGGAAAGGAAGAGTGTGTGTGTGTGTGCGCGCGTGCGTGTGTGCATGTGTGTGCGCGTGTGTGCATGTGTGTGCATGTGTGTGTGTGCGTGTGTGTGCGTGCGTGTGTGTGCATGTGTGCGTGTGTGCATGTGTGTGTGAGTACATGCATGTGTGAGTGTGTGCATGTGCGTGCGCATGTGTGAGTGTGTGTGCGTGTGTGTGCATGTGTGTGTGAGTGTGTGCGTGTGTGCATGTGTGCGTGTGTGTGCGTGCATGTGCACGTGTGCATGCGTGCATGTGTGTGTGAGTACGTGCATGTGTGAGTGTGTGCATGTGTGTGTGTGCATGTGCGTTTGTTAGTGTGTATGTGTGTGCATGTGTGTGTGTGTGAGAGTGTGTGCATGCATGTGTGAGTGTGTGCATGCGTGCGTGCATGTGCGTGTGTGTGTGCATGCATGTGTGTGCGTGTGTGCTGCATGTGTGTGAGTGTGTGTGTGTCTGCGTGCATGTGCGTGTGTGTGTGTGTGTGCGTGGTGGGCAGGGGGCTGGGCTCAGGCATTCCTCCTCCTCCTGCCCTTCAGCAAGGGGCCGTGCATAGGGATGGGTGGAGAGGGAAGAAGCCAGGAGCGCCACGCCAGCTGAGCCCTGCCCGGCACCCCAGACACCACCACCGCCCTGGTCTGCATAGCTGTCTGCTCTTGGCTCTCATCCCTGGCCTCTGTGTGCTCCTCCCAGGGCCCCTCCCCAGCCCCCGTCTTGTTAGGTCTCCCCGGCCTGGACCCTGCATGGTGTCTGCCTCTGCTGCACCCCGGCCACCGGTGGGAGCATGCTCCGTGCCCACAGCTGGCCCCCCACAGCTGGCTCTTCCTCACCAGAGGCCCTGGGGGCAGGCTCGCCAGTCAGCCCTCCCCTCAAAGGCTTGGGCCTCACACCTGGTCTGGGGAGCTGGACCCAGAGGCTGCCATTGTTTGTAAGAACCAACATGGCTCTGCCCGTTTATTTGCAAGTGGCCCAGCAAGGCCTCCGGGAAGGGGGTGGTAGTGTCCCGAGCGTGTGTGGTCAGAACTGCGGGGAGGTCCTCTGTCCCCAGACTGGCAGCCTTGTCACCTTCTTCCGTGGCCCACCTAGGGACAGCCTGGCCATAGGACACTTCTAGGTGCTGCTAATCCAGGGTGGATGTCAGGTGCAGAGTGTACCAGGTATGTGGAGCCGGTCCTTGTGTCCCAGCTGCCTCCCTGTGTCTGGGCATGCCTGCCCTAGATCATCTCCTCCCCTGGGTTCCTGCCCCAGCCTCAGCAAGACCACACAGCATGGGGCCTGGCGGTCTCCAGCTGGTCCTGGGGACCACTGCCCACAGCAGGATGGCCTGCGGTGTCCATGGCTTGCAATCCACGGCCCTTCCCCTGAAGCAGGACCCTGTGTTGGTTTGATTACACTCAGCTTTCTATGTGGAATTAAAATCCCTCCCCACATAAGTCCACACGTGCTCTTATCTGACAAACCCAAATCAAAATCCACACAGACAGACTGGTGGGAGGGCATGGATGAGGATGACCGGTAGGTGAGAAAGGATGGGTCATTTACAAACCCCAGGCCAAGAGCTGGAGGCGGAGATGGGATGGGAGCCTGGGAATGTCCCCAGGGTCCCCAGGCCTCCAGGGCTCCCTGTCTGCTGGGGGGAGGGGAGCCTGCCCAGGCTGGCGTGGATGCCCACCGGTGACATCGTCTTGTCCCTGGCCCATGGGGGGGGGTTGCACTGACATGCCCTGGGTTGTGAGGTCTGAGGTACCCCCAGAAGGTTGCCTGGCCCCCAGGTTCTGTCAGCATTTGGGCTCTGTCAGCATTTGCACCAGGAGACTGCAGTCTGGGGTGTGGCTGGGTTACATGCTGGGACATCTTGAATCTAAAGGCCCTAGGGTCTGGTGATGGCTGCTCCTCTCTCCTTCTGGGTCCAGGGTCTGCGATCTGGGAGGCTGTTGTATTCATGGCTTCCTCTCTTTTCAGTCACCTCCAAAGAGCTGAGAAGGTTTCCTTGCCCTTGAAGTGGTCACAAAGGCGCAGGCAGGGAGCTGGGCAGGCAGTGTCCAGCACCAGGCAGCCTGGCCGCCCCATCCACACCCCTCCTCACTCCCATCCATCCGCTGTGCCAGGCCTGACATGACACCAAGATGGATGACTCCATTTCCCCCTTGTGCATTGCCTCCAGCACGGGCGATTAGTTTGGTTCCAAGGTCGGAGGCTGGGGACGGTGGCGGGTGGGCAGCATCAGGGCTGCTTGTATCCATCTAGAACTTCTGTCTGAGCTCCAGCTCCTGGCAGCCCATCTCTGCCCTTCCTGACCCGTTCCAGTCTCCTCCGCAGCAGAGCAAATCCCTCCCCTCTCCGTGTCTGCATCCTTCTGAAAATGGACATCTGTCCTTGCACACAGTCCATCAGACGCCGCCCACTCCTTCCGAATGCTGGGGCTCCTGGATGGGAGGAATGACGGGAGGGTGGGGGCTGGGCCTTGGGTGCTACAGCCTCCTTCTGCCCTGGGCAGAGTGGGACTCACAGTGATGGGCCTGGAGAAGCAAGAAGCACTGCAGGGTGGGTAGACACACAGCAGGACTGGGAGCTGACACAGGCCTGCACACAGACATATACACTCACACATACACACACAGAATGGTCTTGGATACTACATATCACACGTGTACACACTCATTCACATGCTGAGTCTCTCCCTCTCCATCACATGTGTATACATGCACACTCTTTCCATTATACTCACACAGGTTCATTCTCTCTCTCTCTCTCTCTCTCTCTCTCTCTCTCTCTCTCTCTCTCTCTCTCTCTCTCTCTCTCTCACTTCTCTCTCTCTCTTTTGGTTGGTCATGGGGCTTGAACTTTGGGCCTGGGCACTGTCCCTCGGCTCTTCAGCTCAAGGCAAGTGCTCTACCACTTGAGCCACAGGGCCACTTTCGGTTTTCAGAGTGGGTTTTGAAGATAATAGTCTCACAGCTTTTCCTGCCTGGGCTGGCTTTGAACCACAATCCTCAGACCTCAGCCTCCTGAGTAGCTAGGATGACAGGTGTGAACCACTGGCACCCAGCCACATATTCACCTATACTCTTTCTCACTATGCATTTCTCTCATATACGCACTTAGCAGATATTTACATATTCTCTGTCACACTATTTTCCCGATCACACACAAACATTTCTTTTTCTCACACCACACACAAAAACATGCACACACATGTGTGCACACATGTGCAAACACACATCCATACACATGCACACATACGTTCTGGTTTTCTGGTTCTCCATTAAAATACACATTAAACCTTTGCAAGAAAAACCACATTTGTACTCTGAACATGTACAGACTTCTTTCTTGTCGGTATTGCGCTACACAATAGACTCTAATGACTATTTCTACAGCATTTACATCCTATTAGGTATTGCAATTAATCTGATTTAAAGTATGGAAGGCCCACTCAGGAGGCAGGAAGGCTTTGAGTTCAAACTCCAGTACCATAAACAAACACTGTACGGAGGAGGGTGTGTGTGCCCGAACTGCGTGCTATTGAATAAATACACTCCACTACTTGACACGAGGACCAGCATCCACAGAGGCTGGCTTCTGAGGGGGTCCTGCAGCGGTCCCCACAGGGGCCGAGGAGCAGCTATCTGCACACATGCACACTCATTCAGCATTACCGCATGTATGGTGCACACGTGTGGATGCAGTAGCCATGGTACCGCACACGTGTGTACACGCCTGACCTGTGAAATGCCAGGCGGTGCCGGCCATGAGACAGAACACGGGAGAAGGGCACACACATCATCGTGGCTGTGTGGCCGACATATGTGTGCGCTCCAGCCTGGATGCCACCGCGGGAAGGAGATGAGTGAACCGAGCGGGCACTGATACCGGGCCAGATGCTGGGGTGCTGATAAAACTCAGACGGCAGGTTAATGACACACAGCGGCACTCCGCGTGCCTCCTCTGTGGCTGATGGATGGCTCCTGGGGTGGAGGAACTCAGGATCCATGGCTGGGGCTTGTCACTCAGTGGGGAAGGACAGGAGCATGTACAGAGCGGGAGGATGCATTCTGACATGAGCGGGTGAAGACCCCCACCCAATGGGCTGCTGCTGCCAGCCCAGGATGAGGAGGCCGAGACCACTGTCCTCACTGTCCGGTTTGCACCTGCCATGGGGGGGCGCCCCTTGCAGGCTGGTGGAAGAGAGGCTCTGGAAAGGAAGGCAAGCTGTAGTCCCTGTGCAGGGGAGAGGGTCCGGATGGACGGGGGGAGGGGGTGCGGGGAGGGGAGGAAGATCCAGTTCTCCAGGTCCATGTGCAGGGAGATAGGAGGCATGGTGGTGTCTGAGATATGTGTGTGCTCGTACACGCTCACACCAATACACACAGGTGTGCATACACAGACATGTACTCAAGTAAAGAACATGCATGTACACATGATCGCTTGTGATGAAGAACATATGTAAACACAAGCATTTGCACACGTACACACTCACCACACTTCCTCACATACGCACAGACACAAATGTACATCGATAGGAACTACACAATACACAGAACACATACACACACACACACACGTTGATACACTCACCCAGGCACATCCACAGATACACTTGTTTGCACAGTCACGCACAGCTGCCTTCTTCCGTGCAAGGACTCAGCACACACACTCACCAGGCACACGTGCCCATGCTCCCAGTGGGGGTTCAGGGCTTGCTGGTGAGTTCTAGGCCTGCCTCCCTCCCATGGCCGGTGAGCAGAGCTGGACTCTGAGCCCCACGTTTTCCCTGGAGGTGCTCAGCATTGGAAAGTGGGGGACCAGTCTGCTGTGGTGGCAGCTGCTCTTCCTGTGCCTCGTTCTGGGTCCCCACCCTGCCTGTGCCCCGCTCCGGGGACGGGGGGCTTTGGGGAACATGGCTGCCTCTGCTTTCAGACAATCAGCTACAAGCGCAGCTGTCAGCGGACCTCTCACATCTGGCGATTTAATAGAAGGTGAGCAAAGGTGACTAAACTCCACCTCCAACCTCTTTTCTCCCCAGAGGCCAGGCTGGTATCCTGACACCAACCCCACCAGCCTTCTCTGGTGTTTCTGGATCTTTCTGGTGGCCAGTGCCTTCCTGAGTCACCTAGCTTCATCCACTTAGCGTCAATGGAAGTACTTCCCAGAGACTCATGATTAACAGCAACAACAACAACAACAATGCTCTAATTGCTGGGGGATTTCCAAGAAATCAGAGCCTCCCACGGGAGCCAGGGACAAAGGCCAGTCAGAGTCTTTATTGTAGGACACCTTGCTAGGCAAATGATGAAGGAACACAGTTATTCAGAATCGAAGCAGCACTTAGAAGCAGCGTTTACAACATGAGCTCCACCCAACCGCCTCCAACCCAGAGGGGAGCTCTGCCAGCCCCGTGACCCTCCCCCAAGTCAGCCCCAGGTAGTGGGACTGCTCCAAGCTGCCCGGAGCCCCCAGGACCACCCCAGACCCCAGTCACCCCTCAAAGCTCCCCCTACAAGCAAGCCATCCATGTTGAGTCAACTACCGTCTACTGGTTGAGGGCTTGGGGTCCGGTGGCAGTGGCGCCTCAGAGACGATCTTGGAAGGTTCTACGCAAAGGGTTTCGTGTCGGAGGCAGAGGGCTCGGCAGAAGAGCGGCCCCCACCCCACACCTCCACTTCTGTACTTTGCGGCCAGCTCCTTCGAGACGTTCCCGTACTGGAGCCTCCCAGATCCCCGCCTTTGTCTTAGCCTCTGCCTCTCCTGCCCTCCCAGCCGGAGTGGCTTCCCACAGTGCTTGAGGCTCAGCCCATGGTCGAGGTAGGTACCGGCAGTGCCTTCGTGGCTGGTGAGGGGCTCTCACAAGGTGGAGGGACAGCCACAGTCCCTCCTCTGCTTATTGAGCCACGGATCCCCTTGGGACCCCCCTTTCTGCACCCCCAATTCCTTATCCTGAGATGCCATCATTGCCTTGGTGGGCAGGGAGGGCCGGGGGCCCCTGTGCTGCCTACCAGGTGGACAGGGAGTTTGGTGCAATGGAGACCAGCCCCTGGTGGAAGTGGGCAGTGAAAATGGGAGGGGCCTCCACCCCTCCCACCCCTCCCCTTCCCACCCCTCCCACCCCACCTCATCCTGCTCTCTGCCCCTCCCATGGCCCATCCTTCCTTCCTTCCTTCCTTCCTTCCTTCCTTCCTTCATTCCTTCCTTCCTTTCTTCCTTCCTTCCTTCCTTCTTTCCTTCCCTCCCACCCTCTCTCTCTCCCTCCCTCCCTTCCCTCTTTCCTTCTCTCTCTTTTTCTTTCTTTCCCTCTTTCTCTCTCTTTCTTTCCTTCCTTCTTTCTTCCTGTGCTGGGGTTTCAATTCAAGGCCTTGAGTGGGTAGGCCAATGTTCTACAACTCACTGAGCCATAAATCCAGACTGTTCCCCTTTTGTTACTTTTAATAAAGTCTTGCTTTTTGCCCAGGCTGGTCTGGCTTCAATCCTCTGAGGGATACTTTCCGCATAGCTGGGACCCCAGGCAGGCATCCTCGTACCCAGCTTTTTTAGTGGTTGTGATAGAGTCCCGTGAACTTTTTGCCTAGACTGGTCTCGAGCTGTGGTCCTCCCTGTGCCAGCCTCCGGCGTAGCTGGGATGGCAGGCAGGAGCCATGCTGTCTGGCCACGTGGCTTCTCCTTTCCCTCCCACTACCTAGTCTCCAGCCTGCCTCACGGTGCCCACCCTAACCTGAGGCTTTCGAGTAAGGTCATCACTGTGCCTGGGATGCTCTCTGTCCCTCTGGATAGCACCTGCCCACCCCAGTGGCGATCGTGACTCCTCCAGACCCAGCCTTGTACTCCATGGTTGTCACCACCTGCCACCACAGGAAACCTCTCTTAGTGCCCCACCTCTTGGCAGTCTGGCTTTCTAACTGGCATTTCCAACCCATCGTCGGCCTCCTCCCCTGGACCGGAGTCAAGAACAGAGACCAGAACAGGGCTCGGTTGTGTTGGTTTGTTCCAGGAAGAACGTCACATGTCCCCAGCACCCAGGATTCAGTGGGCAGCCCTGACATGTTCACACCTGCTGTGAGCGTCTGCCAGGGACACCGCCCGAGGGTCGGGGTATGGGGGGGACACTGAGCTCGTCTCTGCCATCTTGATGGAGGGCTGTGTCTCATTCAGGGACCACTGCCCAGGCCGCAAAATCCCCTCCGTGACACGGCAGGACCAGGGCTGTTTCTCCCCAAACCCGATGTTGTCTACCCCTAAATGCTCACACCGCTCTCTGCCCTGACGGGTCCCCGTGCCATGGACCTGGAGCACTTACATCAAGACCAAGCCTGGGAGGCCGTCCTGCAGCCACACTTGGGAAAGTTGTAAAACTTGGGATGCATTTAGTCACCGCGGTGATCCTGCTCCTGACCCCTGGGAAGTCCCATCCCTGGGAGGCCCCATCCCCGGGAGGCCCCATCTCCTGGGCTCCCCCCCCCCAAGGCCTCTCCAGACATACAGGGTCTCTGCTTCACCTCAGCCACACTCTCCGGAGGGCCCTGCCGCTGGCTCCTCTCCGTTCAAGGTCGCTAAAAGAACACACTCTGAATGTGACTCTCTCAAGCAGGTGGCCCACAAAGGCCCTGGAAACAAACAAAAACAATAGAAAACAAAGCAATCCAGAGCTCCACTGGTGGCTGCTGAGCCCTGTGACCCACCCCAGGTAGTGGCCGGAGCCTGGCACCCTGCAGCCCCTGGGCCGTGGAAACACACACACACACACACACACACACACACACACACACACACATTTCTGTTGTGTTGAGGCATCTGTGTGCGACCAGAATCACCCACAGAAGAGGCACTTTGCCTGGAGAGACGTGGGGTGGAGGATTCCATCTTGACTAACAACCAGGCAGACCGGCCTTGTGAGTCTGGACAGAATCCCTTCATTGGACAGAATCCCTTCATCGAAGTGTCAGTGTAAGGAAACAGTCTCAAGCATCCAGGTTGCAGAGCATTTCCCCAAACAACGATCCAGTATGTTCTCATCAGAAAGTACAGATAAAACTTTAAAAATGAACCTTGGCAGGCGATAGAAGAAACATCACTCAATGAGATTCGAGTAACTCGATGGAACTCAATGCGGGGCACGGTAGGTCGATGCAGCCTTTGATCCTGATTAGATCCTGGATTTCAAAAGTAAGCTATGGAAGAGCCTCGGGGGACAGGTGTGGGAAAGTTTAACTTAGGATCGCCTGAGGATCAATACTATTAGATGAACGCAGTACGCTAGAGTGATCCTACAGAGCCCTACAGGCGCAGTCCTGGGTGGACATGCATTGTCCCCCGGAGCTGTAGCGCGCACACTCTGGGCCACTGGTATTTGTCTGCCTGTGGAGGGTCTGACTATTTATTTTAGGTTCTGGTGGTCTGTGGTTGGCAGTGTGTGTGTGTGGGGAGGGGGGACAGGCCACTGCTTATTTCCTACAAGCTTCTTGGGATAGCGAGTGAGTCCAGCTCAATATGCGTAGGACGGGAGAGCTCCTGTGTGACCACACCCATGATCTGCTTGTGGTCTCAGTGAACTCTGACCTGAGGATCTGTCCAATCCCACACTACCAACGTGCGTTGGCCAGGCCCCAGGCTGGTCCTGTTGAAGTCCACATGGCCTTGAGAGGAGACTAAGATGCTGATCTGCATAGCTGCCAAGGACCAAACGTCCCTCTCGCTCTCGCTTCCCCAGGTGGGATCTGAGTCCCGGGCTTCAGGGGTTTGGGAGGCGATGGGGTCTCGGGGTGGGGCCGCAGGAATGGGGTGAATCTAGCAGAGGACAGGGGAGCTGGCAGCCCCTCCCACCCATGAGAACAGCCATCTGTGGACACCTGGGTGTTAAACCCCCCACCTCTAGGGCCGCACCCAATGGAGCTCTACGGTGTTTAAGCCCCCGGTGATGATGTTCCCTACGGTGGCCGGAAGGGGCTGAGACGGGACCTGGCAGAAAGTGAACACACAGGACTCCTTGCTCAGTAATGTGAAGAGTTCTAAGAGAGCAATAGCTAAGCATTAAGCCCCAAGGTGAAGGGCAGCCTGTCCAGCCTGAGGCCCATTCCAGAGAAGGCCGTGGTGTGGTTGGTGGCCAGCAGGAAGCCAGCCTTGCCCCGCCCTGCCGCACCCCATCCCCCCACCCCTCCCTGCCCCACACGGGCCCACAGCCCCATCCAGCCCTGCCGCCGTCCCCCCCCCTTCTGTCTGTGACGTAAGGCTCTCACACTGCAAAGAGGAATGGGCACCTCACTGCCTGTCTCTCACCTCCTGACTTTAAAGGCCTAAGGTGAGATAAAGAAAATGAGGTGACAAATGGCGAAGGAGATGATGAAAGCCCCTCCCCAAGGCCCCCTTTCCCTAAGAGCTGCTGCTCAGAGGTCCCTGCCTGTTACACAGGACTGCTCCAACTGTGCCACCAGCCCCGGCCTCCCCAGGGAAGCCCGGGGGGGCGGGGGACCAATCCGCTGGACACCTCGTCCTGTCCAGACGCGAGGGAGCTGAGGCAGCTTCTGCTGAGCCAAAGGCCAGGTCCTTACCAGGAGGCCTGGGGGGAGGAGCACTGGAGGCCTGGGGGAGGGGCACTGGAGGCCTGGGGGGAGGGGCACTGGAGGCCTGGGGGGAGGGGCACTGGAGGCCTGGGGGGAGGGGCACTGGAGGCCTGGGGGGAGGGGCACTGGAGGCCTGGGGGAGGGGCACTGGAGGCCTGGGGGGAGGGGCACTGGAGGCCTGGGGGGAGGGACACTGGAGGCCTGGGGGAGGAGCACTGGAGGCCTGGGGGGAGGGGCACTGGAGACCTGGGGGGAGGGGCACTGGAGGCCTGGGGGGAGGGGCACTGGAGGCCTGGGGGAGGGGCACTGGAGACCTGGGGGGAGGGGCACTGGAGGCCTGGGGGGAGGGGCACTGGAGGCTCGTGGGGGAGGGACGCTGGGAATATAGGAAGGAGAACAAATAAATCCCTGGTTTCTCCAGTCCCTAAATTTGCATATTTGCATGCTGAATTTTCATTCACCTCTCCTCCTCCCCACCAAAACCTGGGCACTGCCCCAGCCCCGAGGGGCCTCCTGACCTGTCCTGTGCCAGTGAAGTCTGGAGGAGCACCCTGACCCAGGTGGGGTCCTTCACCATGGCCAAAGCCGCTCCGGGTGCCCGGCCATTTGCTTTTCTGGGCAGAGGAGCGTGATCTTCAGTGAGATGGCTCGGAGCTCAGACCTGGACGAAATGGCCTGCCCCTCCCCCTCGGTGTGTGTTTCCTTCTGGACCTGTTTGCTCCTGTGCGAAGTGTGTTCACTGACGAACATCCAGGGGATGGAGCACAATGACTCAAGCTGGGGTTCTAGAGGTTAACGCGAGGCTCCAGACACCAGAAGCTCCCCTGGGAAACGTGGCTGCTGTGGGTGGGTGACCTGCCCCCACCCTTCCCTCCATCCCTCCCCTGCCATCCTCCGCCATCCTCCTCCCCCTCCACAGCCCCCGCTGCCTGCTGGCATCTGAGGGCTTCTCTCCCTCCTCCGTCCCTTCCTCCTCCTCGACTCTTTCTCCCTCTCCTCTTCCTCTAAGACACTTAGCGTGAGGTCAGCCCTCTTGGAACTGTTGAGCATGAATACAGTGGTTTTTTTCTTCTTCTATGGCACAACGATTTGGACCGCAGATCTCCAGAACGTAATCATCCTTTATTTTTAATTTTTTTATTGTTATTATAAAGGCGACGTATAGAGGGGTTGTAGTTACGTAGCAGGTGTATACTGCATTTCTTCACCATCGCTCTCTCCCAGTTTTTCCCTCCCATCCCCACCCATAAGTTGCATAGTTCACGTCAGCATAGTGTCCACTCTTTCATTCATCCTCTAGCACTGGATCCACAACCGCACGCCGGCCCTGGAATCCAACCCTGATGCGACTCTTCGCCAGTATGAGTTTGGTGGTGGTGGATACTTCTATCACAGTGGATAAAACGAAGGAACGACTTCACTATGTACAGATGAAGAAATGGACTTTCCCCTCCTGCACAATAGAGTAGCACTCCTCCCTCACAAGCTAGGAAACCTTATGGTGTGTGTCATTGGGGGTGAGTCTCGAAAGCCTTGTGCCGGAGGACGGCCATGCGAGGACAAATCCCCCCTTCCCCTCAGACAGCCTGCCTGCAGGGTCCTGGGTGAGTCCTCTCCTTATAGAGAAGAAAGGAGCCTGAGGAGACCCACATCTCCAGGACTCAGGGTGAGTGAGCTGTTAGGGTTTGGGTAAGTATCGTCCAAGTATCAAGGCTTGGACTCCAGGTCCTTCCTTTCAGCTTCTCCCCACCCCCCCTTCATTTCGGCTTCTCTCTCCCTTTCAGCTTCTCCCCTTCCTTTCAGCTTCTCCCCTTCCTTTCAGCTTCTCCCCTCTCCCTTTCAGCTTCTCCCCTTCCTTTCAGCTTCTCCCCTTCCTTTCAGCTTCTCCCTCTTCCTTTCAGTTTCTCTTCCCCTCTCCCTTTCAGCTTCTCCCCTTCCTTTCAGCTTCTCCCCTTCCTTTCAGCTTCTCCCCTCTCCCTTTCAGCTCCTCCCCTTCCTTTCGGCTTCTCCCCTCTCCCTTTCAGCTTCTCCCTCTCCCTTTCAGCTTCTCCCCTTCCTTTCAGCTTCTCCCCTTCCTTTCAGCTTCTCCCCTTCCTTTCAGTTTCTCTCCTTCCTTTCAGCTTCTCCCCTCTCCCTTTCAGCTTCTCCCTCTCCCTTTCAGCTTCTCCCCTTCCTTTCAGCTTCTCCCCTTCCTTTCAGCTTCTCCTCTTCCTTTCAGTTTCTCTCCTTCCTTTCAGCTTCTCCCCTCTCCCTTTCAGCTCCTCCCCTTCCTTTCAGCTTCTCCCTCTCCTTTCAGCTTCTCCCCTCCACTCCCAGTTCACAGGCAGCAGAAGTAACCTGGGGCTTTGATTCCAGACCCCTACACTTGGCCTTCAGACTTGCATCTCTCAGCCTGACTCTGGAGAAGAATCGCCGGATGCTGCCCAGACATGGGGCAGCAGGTCCAGAGCCAGGAGATCTCCTTGGAGTGCTTGAACCTTAAGGAGCAGAGTGGGTGGTTTGAGAGAGAGGGTGGCTGCAGAAGCGTAGCCCCTCCTCGCTACAGTGTCTGGATTCAGGGCAGAGGCCTGGCACAGACCAGAGCCCAGGCTGCCTCACACCAGGCTGCTCATCTCCGGGACCCAGGGTTTGCAGCTGATTACACCCAGGAAATGAAGCTGGCTGGAGACAGAGGGCCTGCAGAGTCGCGCAGACACATTCCCGAGCTGTGACTTTCCGTTTGTCTGCCAGCACTGCGTGGTGCTGATGTCATGACCCTGATATCCTCGTGGGCCCGGGCTGAGAGAGGTGTGATAAAACCTGAGCCACAAATCCAGAGAATCTTCACACCCCGTGGATGGCCTGCAGAGCTGGCCGTGCGGAGTCTGCAAGGGTCATTTGCAAGGACCTGAAGACACTTTGCCTTCAGGAGGCCTGCGGAGAGCGAGTGACATAAACTCACTCTTCCGCCATAGCACAACATCCCGCACACTTCCAGAAAGGGAGGGAAGGGTGCGGAAGCTCAGGCAAAAAGGAGGGGCCCCTCAACCACTGGGAGCCAGGTCAGCCAACCAGAGCCAGATGGCTAGTCGCCACACCGCTTTCTGGGAAGAGCGAGGAAGGTAGAGGGCACCAGGGAGAGTTCTGGAAACACCTGGATGAGTCCCGAATGGCTTCCCATCCCTAGTCACTCTTCCCGCAGGCCTCTTCCCTCACCACAGCCCTGCCCGGATGGCGGACATGGGCAGTTCACTGCACAGAGCCAACTGCCCAACCTGATTTTGAAGGCGTCTCACATAGCTCGCTCCCCTCCGCCCTGGGCCCGCTGTCTGCCCCAGGGGAAGGTCTGGACGGTCTGCCAGCAGAGGCTGGGCAGGAAGCGCTGGGGCTGAAGGCACACCGCTGGGCTGCGCTGCTCCGCTCTGCTCTCTGTCAGCCTCCTGTCCTTGGCTCTGCCCTCCCGTGGAGCTGGGTCCTCAGCCATCATGCCCCGATCTTCAGCTCTGCCCTCCAGCTGCCGTGGGTCCTGGGCGCTGCTCTCCAGCTGACTTGCGGTAGGATGTCACCACAGGTGGTGGGAAATGATGTCCTCCCCCCAGAAGGAAGGACGCTAGCAGAGAGGGAGAGAGAGAGAGGGAGAGAACGAGTCAGAGGGAGCCCAAGATGAAGTGCCCACTTCCCCGAGACTCCCAGACCACCCTGCAGGAGACCCCTCCACATTCTCAGGCCAAAGCAGCTAGTGTGCACTGTTACCTTAAGACCCCCTCCAGCCCCCGCCCCATGCTACCACCTGCCCCTTCCCAACCCAAGCTGCTGGCTGAACTTCCTGGTTCTCTTACATAAAACAAATTCTGGTTATAGGCCAGGACTGGGTGGGGGCTGAAGCCAAGGGAGGCAGTTCAGTGGCTGGCTTGGTGATTCCCACTTGTGAGAGGCTCCTGCTCTGTCTCCTACAATTGTCCCGTGGACAGACCTGGGTGTGAGGAGCTCTCTGCAGGGAGCCTATCCCCTGCTTCTCCCCTGGCCCCATGCTCCTCTACTCCAAACCCCCTGGGAAAGAGCTGGGTTAGAGAGAAGGGAGGAGGCCCAGGCCTCCTCCAGCCCTGAGGAGGGAAGAGAAGGGAGCGAGGGAAAGGAGGGCAAAGGACACCCTAGCACTGCCCAAACTGAACCTCCCCACACCCGGACTGTCCTCCATCTGTCTCCAGCAAACTCGAGGTCTAGTCTTGGTGGGTCAGCTGTTGTCCTAGGGGCAGTCCAGGTCAGGACAAACCAGCTACATCCTGGACTCAGAGTCCACTCAGCCTTTCCTTTGGAAGGGGTCCCCAAGGTGCCACCTGCTCTCCGCCCCCTCCACCTTCCTCTCCACCCCCTTCCCTCCCTTAGCATGCCTGGGACATACCAGAGGCCCCTTCCCCAGGATCCAAGGACAAGAGCCAGGAAGGCAAAGGCTGCCTCCCGGCTCCCTGCTTTGTTTGGAGAGTTAATTGAACTGATTTCCATTCCTGCTGGAGGATGAAGGGGAAGCAGGGCTAACGATCTAAATGCAATTTGCATAGGAAGCTATGCGCCGAAGAAGCAGGCAGACTTTCTATTATCCAGCCAATAACGAGCTGCTCTCCCAGCAAAATGGCTTTCTGGAGGGAACAAGGACACACATGGGGAAGGAGCCCCTTCCCCTTCCTGCCCGCACCTCCACCGGCTCCCAGCGGTGTGGGAGGAGACGGTGACCACGGATGCTCACAGTAACCAGGGATGCTCACACTTTGAGTGGGGCTTCAGTGAATAGGCTGTGAGGAGCATGTGGGAGTTGGTGCAGGAGATCTGAGCATGGTGGGTTCTGGTCCTCTCATGGTACTGAAATGATGGGCATAGATGGAGTGTTCATTTAGTAAAGAAGAAGTAAAGTTCTCTCAGGAGAGTGAGCAATGGACCTGGAAGCCGAATGTCCCCTTCGTGGTCCTGTGCTGTTGCTTGATGTCCCTCCCGCTATCTTCCCCTCTTTCTCTCTGCCCTCCAGGAAATCTGTCTGATGATGACTGGTCTGCTTGGATTCCCTCTAGGAAGTTTGTCTGATGATGACTGGTCTCTTTGCAGCAGGCCACACCCTTTTCAGGGCGGAGCCACAAGATGGCAGCTGGCTTGGGCTCGTGATCGGTGTGAAACAGTCCAGACCCTCTCCTGAGGGTGGTGGTCTGAGAAAGGTGGGTTTGTCCTGAGACCTGGCAGGACCCCACACCCTCCCCTAGTGGTGGCCACCGGTGGGAAGGGGTAAGCTGTCCCAGCCAGTTCACTTCAAAGTGTGTCAAAATCCCAGCTGTTTCTGATCCTTGGTGCTCAAGAATAGAAGGAGGTAGCTCTGGCTGAGGCCCAGTCTAAGACTGACCCAGCCTCATAAGACATGGTACACGCGCAGTGTGTACGTGCATGTGCGTGCTATGTGCATGGTCCTGAGGAGCAGAAGTGAGTAGGGGCCTCAAATGGGTGCAGAGCAGAGCAGTGGGAAGATGAGGGACAGCCTGCCTAGTCCGTACTGGACAGACTCAACCCAGTGTGGCCCCAGCAAGAGCCAGGGCCTGCACTTAGGACTGTGAAGCTGACTGCAAGGCCGACCTTTGCTGTACTGAAGTCTTTGCAAATGAAATTGAGAAAGTGGGATGCGGTTGGCACAACTTGTGTGCACACATATTCACACCATGCTGAAGCCAGGAGGGCTTCAGGGCTTCCGCCAGCCAGAGAAGCTGGCTGCTCTATGGCACCATCTACACACCTGTCAATGTCAGGGCACACGGCTGCAGGTGCAGGGAGAGCAGGGGCTTGCCAGGCTGTTGGGAAGGCAGTGAGGGCAGAGGGCAGGAAGTGAGGGCAGAGGGCAGGAAGTGAGGGCAGAGGGTAGGCATTGAGGGCAGAAGGCAGGAATTCAGGGCAGAAAGTCAGGGCATAGGACAGGAAGTGAGGACACAGGCAGAAAGTGAGGGCAGAGGGCAGGAAGTGAGGACATAGGCAGGAAGTGAGGGCAGAGGGCAGAAGTGAGGACATAGGCAGGAAGTGAGGGCAGAGGGCAGGAAGCCATGCACGTGTTTATCATGTGAGTGCTGGGTGCTGGCCAGGTACTGGCCATGTGCTGTGATGAGCTCAGGGGTCTGGGGTAGTTGTCACAGGAGGGGGCTCAATGGAACAGTCCTCAGGCCACCAGGAGCAGGGGTGTCCCCCAAACAAATTCTCTTTGCATAAAGGTGCCTTTTGTAATAACCTGTGAGCGAGAACATCCACCACAGAGGCTCTTTAAAGGTGAGAAAAGAGTTTTATTAGTTGGTCTGCAACCCTGTCATGAGTTACTTTAGGACTAGGAGCAGCTGCAACTTCCGAGAGGACAAGGTTTTTTCCTTTATCCTCCTTACCACAGGCCTCTCTGCTTTCCACGGGCCTCTCCACTCTCCCTAGAACTCTCCAGATCTCCACAGGCCTCTCTGACTCTCTGTGGGCCTCTCTGATCATTGCAGGCCTCTCCACCCTCTCCAGGCCTCTTGGCTCTTCACAGGCCTTTCTGCCTCTCCACCGGCTTCTCTGCCTCTCCACCAGCCTCTCCGCCAACCTCTCTGCCGGCCTCTCCGCTTCTCTGCCAGGTCATCACCAGCTTCCCGAACAGGATGCATGGGAACCCTGGAGCTTTGCTTGTACACCACAGAAGTCCAAGCCAGCAGAGATGAACAGGACATGGTGTCTAACAGGACATGGTGATCTAAGGAGCAGGATTCCTATTCCTGCAGTGCCTCACCACCACCACACCTCCCCTCCCCCCCACCCCCCCGCTGTCCCCCATGACTCCATGAAATCCTCCACTTGGACAGCGCTTCCCTAGTTCCTGGCTGCAGAGGCCAGCCTGCTGTGGCTCCATCGTCGCCAGCATGGCCCCCACGGAGATGCTTTTCACCCACAGGATTCTCTTCACATCTGCCCTCTGTGGTGGTTTTCCAGGGGAGGGCCCGTGGACCACCGTCAGTGGGACATCTGGGGCTTGTGGACATCACTGTGGCCTTAAGCACTGGAAAGAGGCTGGGCCCTGTCTCCCTGGGGTGTGGGAGAGGTGGGCTCTGAGACAGGGTGTCCTTGTTTGAATTCTGCTCTGAGAGTCAGGGGTGGGTTTGCCTTTTTCTCCTGGATTGTTATTTTGTGGTCTGAACCATCCAGAGTGAGTGGAGAAAGGGTAAAAGGCATTAGGAAATAGAGACACAGAGGACTTGGGAGAATAGTCAGCGTTTCCCCAACCTCTGGGGAGACCACACAGCCTGGACTCGGGCCTGCTATAGACCATGATCCTGGGGTGGACTTCCCTCCAACAGGAGAGCTGTGCGGGCGGGGGGGAGGGGCCCTCCCTAGGGACCAAGCCCCGAATGGCCGAGGAAGATTGGGCTCCGTGGAGCCCTGATAAACAGTGAAATCACCAACAAGTCTCAAGTTGAATCACACGTCAGCCCTTCCCGTCCCAGGCCCACCCCATGTCCCCGTTTTGATTCTTCCTGTGAGGTGATCTCAGCGAGATGACCACAGCAGGCCAGCTTTAGAAAGGTCCTCTTGCCTGTTACCACAGCGCCCATCAGCTGATCCCTGTGCGTACATGCTGTAATCCTCCTGCAGGGGTGCCCCAGAAAAAGGGAGATGCTGGAGAGAGTGAGGTGTGATCTCCACCTCTCTGAGAGGTCAGAGGCCAGCCCAGCCCTGGGCTGCCCTAGATTTCATTCTCAGAGAGCTCATTGCAAGTACCTCATCCCCCCCCATCCCCAAGAGATGAGCACAGAACAAAACTCTGTCTCCTTACAGAGGGGCCCCCACATTTTTACCACCCACAGATCCTCCACCACCACAGTGGGGTTCCACATTTCCCACCCCCTCCCCCACCCCTGTTCCCCCCTCTCTCTCTCTCTGCGTTGGCTGACTCCACCCTGACATAATCTCCCACCGATTTCTGAAATGAGGAACTTCCTCTTTGTGTGAGCACAACACAAAAGAGTTTTGGAACCCAATCATGGTGAGAACCTCAAGCTCCTTTGTAAATCCCTTCTTCAACCCAAACACAAGCTGGCTTCGCCGCAGAAGGGACCTCACTCTGCAACATCAGTATTCACTCCCATCCTGGCTCTCGTCAGCAACCGATTTGCATGGAAACATTGGCAGGTTTTTGGAAGGGTGCATTTGGGGGATTTATCGGTGTCCTGAGAAGAAGGAAAAACTTGGGCTTGTTTCTGTCAATCATCTTCCACTAAAGTGACCTGAGCTCTGCCTGGCACAGCTGAGCTGCCCATCGGGCGGGCTAAAGATGTCCAGAGTCTTGATGGACAGCAGGGGGTGGGGCCCCAGATGTGGGGAGGCCTGCAGGCACGTGCTTGTCTGCAAGTGGCAGACGCCTAGCAGGCCTAGCCAAGTAAGGAGCATGATGGATTTATCCATTCTTCCCTTCAGTGTGATCTTGGAGCTTCTGCCTACGTTATGCCAGGCACAGCTGTGAGCTCTGCACACACGCGGGGCCCAGCTGCGGACCTCCTGCCATGTCAGCACAGGACTGTCAGCCCCAGCAGGTCAGGGTTCACAGGGTGGGTGGGGGCAGACCACTGTGACCTCCTTCTTCCCTACATTGGCCTCACAGTTGCTTGTCTCCCGTGAGATGCATAAAACCACAGGGATGGAATTTAAGGTTACAACACAACCTTGGTTCCACCCTATTGGCCGGGGTAGAGGGGATGGATCCGAATGCCGCGTTGCCACCTGAAAACCCACCAGGGCTCTCAGGGGTGGGTGAGGCTGTGGTAGCAAATGGGGTCAGCTGCGTAAGTGGTCAGATCTAAGCCAGCAGGCTGCACCTGCCACCTGAAGACACAGCTCCAGGATGGAATGGGGGAGGGGGAAGAACGCAGCTTCCTCCAGGGCCAAATGGGTTAGATTCCCAACAAAAAGAGGATGGAGCCAGAGGCCAGTGGCTCACACCTGTGATCCCAGCTACTCTCAGGATGGTAGTCAGAAGCCAGACTGGGCAGGCAAATCCATGAACCTTTTATCTCTGGTAGATGATCAAAAAGCTGGAAGTGGAGGTATGGCTCACGTGGGACAGTGTTAGTCTTGAGCACAAAGCTCAGGGAAAGTGCCCTGGCCCCGAGTTCAAGCCCCAGGATTGGCACACATGTGCACAGACACACACATACACATGCACATGCGTGTGCACATACACATACAGAATGGCTATTGGCAGATACTACCAGGCAGCTTCCTCTCAGAAGGATTAATTGTATGTACCCACTTGCTTTGGGGCCTCCTTGTTTGATTGAATAGCAGTGTAGTATATGTTGCTGTGAAGGTATTTTTTAGATAAAGATTTAAATCAATAGACTAGAAATCACCCAAATGGCCTTCCATAGTGCAGGTGGGTCTTACTCAATCCATGGAAGCCCTTATAAGAATTACTAGGGCCCCTCAAAGAGGAAAGGTCATACCCAAGTAACCAGATCCTTCCTGGCTAGCTGCATAGCTCCATAAACCTTTGAACCAGTCCCTTAAGAGAAGTCTCGCTCTCTTCTCTAAAGAACACGGGCCTAATACACTCCTACCAGGAGCAGGGGCTACAGCTCGTCAGACAGAGTTTGGCCTTGGATTGGACATAGCCCTCAGGAATACTGTAGGGCCACTGAGTCCAGTCACGCAGGGCATGGCTCTCCAAGATGGGCTTATGCTAAGACACTGTGAGCAGAGCCCTTGGAGTGGTGTGGTGCAGGTGTTCTGTCTGGGCCCGGACTCCCATCTGCCGTCCCTGTGTGGGTTTGTTAAGACCTGATTTTCCCTTCCCTGGAGGGTGACCTTGCTCCCCGCCCTTCCCCTGTGCTCTGGCCCACTAAATCTCCCTGCTATTGCCAGTTAGAATGGAAACAATTTACTGCTTAAATAATTTATCCAGATTCCACGAAGCCAGTCTTTTGCAGGGATTCATCAGCTAATAAAGAAAATTGATTTTGGAAGCCAAAGTCAATACGAGGTTAGGCAAGCGGCCTCCGTCTGCAAGGCCCCTCTCCTGAGGGTCTCCACCACGACGATGACAGAACCAGCCGTGGTACGCGTCACGGCAAGCCTCTTTTCATTCATTCCTTTCCAAGTACCACTTCAGCGGCTCACCTTCCACCCCAGGTAGGAAGGGGTAACCTGTGTGGGGCAATGTGGTCTGAAGAGTGATTCCAGCCAGGCGCCTGTGGCTCACGCCTGTAATCCCAGCTATCCAGAAGGCTGAGATCTGAGGATCACAGTTCAAAGTCAGCCCGGGAAGAAAAGTTCCTGAGACTCTTGTCTCCAACTAACCACCAACAAGCTGAAAGTGGAGCTGTGGCTCAAGTGGTAGAGTGCCAGCCTTGAGTGACAAAGCTAAGGGACAGCGCCTAGACCTTGAGTTCAAGCCCCAGTACTGGCATGAAGGAAAAAAAAATTAGTGAAGATTCTGCCCCTGAGGTACTTGCTCTGGAGGACTTGGTACCTAGGGAAGGACGTGACCTGCCGTCTATGGGAGAGGTCCAGATTGGAGGTAGTTAGTTCTGCCGCCTCACCTTCAAGTTGAGCCCTCAGCCGACTCCCGTGTTCAGTGCGTGTGTCAGTGGTGTCTTTTCGCACAATGGAGACCTGTACACAATTAGAAGAAATGATTAGCATATAGACAATTATTGTAATAAGGTATCCAAAACAATTTTTCTCTTTGAATGGCTCCCTTGTAATTTTGTTCATTTAATTCACTTCCTTCGAAGCCCTTTGTTCACTGATAATGGAAAGGTGGGGTTCAGCTGTCTCAAAGAGGAGCTCAAAACATTGTGATGGCAGATTCGGCAGTGTGGGCTGCTCCAGTTCAGGCCCGGGGCTCAGACAGGGCCAGGGCTGCTCCCCTCTGCCTGGAGCTGGCTTAGGAGTCAACAACGCCTACTCCCCCTCCCCTCCCTCTCCTCCTTCCCTCCCCCCCCCCCCAGTGCTGGCACTTCTTTCTTTCATTTTTCTTTCTTCTTTCCTTCCTTCCTTCCTTCCTTCTTTTCTTTCTTTCTGTCTTTCTTTCTTTCTTTCTTTCTTTCTTTCTTTCTTTCTTTCTTTCTTTCTTTCTTTCTTTCTTTCTTTCTTTGTCTCTCTGTCTCTCTTTCTCTTTCTGTCTTTCTTTCTTTCTGTCTTTCTCTTTCTTTCTTTCTCTCTCTCTCCCTTCCTTCCCCTCTCTCTCTCCCTCCCTCTCTCTCTCTCTCTCTCTCTCTCTCTCTCTCTCTCCAACTCAGGGCCTGGGTGCGGTCCTTGAGCTTGTAGGCTCAAGGCTAGCACTCTATCACCTTGAGCCACAACCTTATTTCTGGCTTTTTTGATATTAGTGGGAGATAAAAATCTCAAGGACTTTCTTGCCTGAGCTGACTTTGAACTGCGATCCTCAGATCTCAGCCTCCTGAGTCACTAGGATGACAGGCGTGAGCATTTCTATCAGTTTTCTGGGTGAGCTGACACTGCTGTCCCAAGAGCTCCCTTTGAGGACCCCGATCTTCAACGTCAGCCCCTAAAAATGTGTCTGCACCAGCCAGTGGATGATTGGGCTCCTGCAGCCACTTCACCTGCTCAGGTGTGAGGGACTGTAGGGAACAACAACAGGGCTTCACCCCTGGCTCTTCGGCCTCCCCTCCCTCCCCAGCAGTCCGGCGTGTTCTGAGCATCTGAGGAGCTCCCGGAAATTCTCTTCCCACCCAGCCTTTCGTTAGGACTCATGGGAGACCGCCATCCACTGCTTCCAGGTCATCGCCGCTCATCCCCTCTTTACCCCCCACCCCTTACAGACATTCTGCAAAGTGCACTTTCTTCCGGAAAAACAGCTGCCGGGGCTCAGTCTCAGAACGCGGGAGGAAGGGGCTGAGGGCTGCGACGGTAGGGAGGTAGTGAGGACTCAGGTGTGGGCCAAGGGCATGTGCAGCCCGCCGTGGGTGGGGGGATTTAGGTCAGAGATGAGTTCCTTGGGGGCAGGTGGGGAGGGGCTCCAGCACTGGGTGGAGATGTTTATCCCAATGGCTCTGTACCCACCGGCTAAGGTTTGCCAAGTGCTCTGACAGAACAAACGGTGACTCTCAAAATGAGCTCCTGTCATCAACCGGCCCATTGTCACAGGAGGGCTGGCTGGCTGGGCCTGGAACGGAAAGGAAAGTGAAGGGAAGGGAAGGAAGGTGTACCTGTGGATGAGCCTGCACTGGCCACCCCTGCCCCCGAGGCCCTCCCTGCAGACTTCCTGTGAGCCACGAGTGCGAGGAGCTCCTGAGGAGGTGGGGAGTCAGGAGAGGGTGGGAGGGGGAAACGGGGTGATGGTGGTGGAGGGGCGAGATCTGTCCATGGGCACTGAGGTCCCATTGCCCAGGGGTGTGTTCAGGAGTTCCATTACATAGAAGAGGATCTAGCTTGGAGCTTTGAATAAGTCAAAGTAGCAGAAAGTGTGATTTGACATCTCTCCCGTCAATGGAGCGATCGCCATTTGGGGGGCGGGGCACCTGGAATCCCCTGCACTGATCACCCGCTACAACACACACGCTCTGATAAAGGCAGAGCTCCACTCCACTGGGGGGGGGGGGGCTGTTCTTTGTTAAGCAAAACATAAATGGACCAATTATTTTTCTGGTCCTGGGCTTGAACTCAGGGCCTGGGCTCTGTCCCTGAGCCTCTCTGTGCTCAAGGCTAGTGCTCTACCACTTGAGCCTCAGCACCACTTCTGGCTTTTTCTGTGTACGTGGTCCTGAGGAATCAAACCCAGAGCTTCGTGCATGCTAGGCCAGCGCTCTACCACTGAGCCCCATTCCCAGCCCCAATGGACCACTTTTAAGAGCCTGTGGCAAGCACAGTTTTTCTCTGTCCCTGTGGGCAGTGCCCAGCTGCCCAGATAGGGTCAGCTCAACACACACAACTCAGCTCAACACAACTTCACTGTGCTGCGACTGCTCTGGCTTGCCTGGCAGTGACAGGAATAGAGAAGCAGCTACTGCATAGTAAAAGTTGCTGTCCATCAGCCCCTTGTTAGCACAAGGTCCCTTAGAGGCCCGGAAGACTGCCTACGCCCCACACTTCAGGGAAACAGCTATGAAATTTTGGCTCTTGCTCCAATTGCTGCATTATGCTGTTGTCAAGTTCTGCACAAACTCTAGCTTCAAACCCGTTCCCACCCCCCACCCTGCCATCCGGGACAGGCTCCAGGAGCAAAATAAAGTCACTTCTAAGGCAGAGCCAGCCTTCCACACAGGGACATAGCCGCTCACAGCAAGACAGGTGCCTGAGAGCCGGAAATCCCACTTCGGGAGTGGGGATGGAAGATTCCGCAGGCAGTGGGGAGTGAGGTGCACGCGGGACACTGAGGGAGATCGTCTGCCATCACCAGGGCCGCCCAGAGCACCTGCATTTTGAATGGCCGGACACTGAGGTGCACCTGCTGGGCGGAGCAACAGAGAGAGGAAGCTGATGAGAGGTGGATCTGTGATCTGTGCACACTTCCTGTCCCGCCTACCAGAGGCCAGGACCAGAGAAAATAAACCAATTCCACGGTGCTGGGGTGTGAATGGTGCTCAGTCCAGGAAGAGCAGGTGGCTCCAGGCGAGGCTCCGCCATGCCTGCCTGCCCCACCTCAGGTAGATTTTGAGGGGAGCCTTTGTGTGGAAATGGAGGATAGAGCGGCGGGCGCCGTTGCCGCAGGGCTGGTTTCTCTGTCACATCTGAGCCGCCCTCCCGCCCCTCCTTGCGTTTGACACCTGGTCACGGGCTGGGAAGTGTCATACCCACTCAAGGGAAGCCTCCTCCATACTTGGGATTCTGTCCTTTCTACAGCAGGCGTTACAGGTGTGTGGCCCCATCTTCTCCCAGTTGCTGGGCAGGGCTCACAGGCCCGAGGATGGGGCAGCTTGGGTGTCCCGTGTGCATTTCCAACCTAGGACCTTCTCGAATTATCATGAGTGCTCGGGACACAGTACCGTTCGGAGTGAGGCCCCTCTACAGAAACCACCTGACACTGAAGGCCACACGGGTAACGTGAACCCCCGTGCCCCATCTAGCCCACCATACCAGGCAGGCTGGGCTGCCCCTGGCCCTGAACCAGCAGCGGCCGTTTACCAGGGCTCCACAGCCCTTTGCAGATGTTGCCTCTGCTTTCCGGGCCCCGGCGCAGGGCCCTTCCCAGTTGATACTTCAGCCTGGAAATGCACCCCCGAGTGTGCATGCTCTCCAGCCTCCTGGCTCCTCCTGAGCACTGAGGCAGGAGTCCTCTCCCCCTGCCTCCCCCAGCAGCCACATGCAGTCTGTAGCCAGCTTTGCAGCAGCCTGGCTGGAGAAATCCTTGCATCTTCCCGACTCATCTTTAGAACTTCACCCTGGACCCGGGCCTGGCTGCGGCTGGAGCTCTGGCCTCTGCATTACCAAAGGCGGTGGCCAGCTTGGCCCTAGGCACTGAACAGAAACTATCAAAAGGCAGAGACGGGACAGCTTGGCCCTCAGGTGGCTGCACCCACCACCTGCTTTCTTCCTCTCAGGTTGTCTCTGAATGGACGAAACATTTCTTCAGCCCTTTTGTGGGTAGAGATCTGGGAAGTGGGTGCTTGGGGAAGTGTGGGGGGGTTCTGGGCAGAGTCGAGCTCCTTCTTCCTCCACCCAGACGAAACAAGGACACCGGGAGGCTCGGAAGTGTGATTAAATTGTTGTCAACCAAAGTCACCTTGGCCTGCCAGCCCCACCGAGGTAAGCCTCCAGGCAAGCAATAAAGCCGGCGTCTCTGCCGGGCCAAGTTCAGGGATCTGAGGCTCCGTGGGTGATGGATGGCAGGGCCCAGGAGCGAGGGGACACCACCGGCGGAAGGGGACAGGAGTCAATTTTCTCAAGGAGCCACCGGGGCGTTCTCAGAGCCCCGGTGAGCGAGCCTCCCTGCCGCTGGGGAACACAGCCCGGGTCACAGTGGCGGGTGCCGCTCTGACTCTTGCAGGCTTTGTGCCCATCAGCCCCACTTTCTGGCCCTAGGGACCGTCCCCTCCCCCCCCCCCACGAACATTACAGAACCCAGAGTCCCAGCAAGGATTCTGCATGGTTTTGCCGATTGGAGAAGCCGGAAGGAGGAAGGCCTCAGGGGAAGGAATTCTGGAGGCCACAGACACAGCCTAGCCCCAGAGGCAGGAATGTTTGAGAAGCTTCTGGCCACCCACCGGAGGTCTGCCTTGGCCTGGTGACTTCTCCCATGCACCCTTTTGTTTAAAGACGAGGACAGGTTTGTGCTTCAGGGCCTGTATAAACGAGTGATTGGCATTGTGGACAGACAGAGGCCCTGAGCCTCCGATCTTCTCACCTCTAGGACAGCACACCTGTCACATCTCTGCAGGAAGCCTGGCAGTGTGGGACTCAGAGGCTGAGCTCCTGCGTGGTCCACAAAGGTGTCTTTAGGAGTTCAGAGGATAGAACTGAAGGAGAATCCCATTCACTAAAGTGGTGTGTGTGTGTGTGTGTGTGTGTGTGTGTGTGTGTGTGTGCGCGCGCGTGCTCGCACATGCGCTGGTACTGGGGCTTGAACTCGAGACCTAGGTTCTATCCCTAATCTTTTTCACTCAAGGCTAGTGCTCTATCCCTTGAGCCAAACCTTTAATTCTGGCTTTTTGATGATCCATTGAATGAGAGTTTCACAGCTTTTCCTGCCCTGGGCTGGCTTTGAACTGTGATCCTCAGCTCTCAGCCTCCTGAGTAGCTATGTTTATGGCTATGAGCCACTGGCACCCAGCTGCAAATAGTGCTCTTAAAGAGGATGGGGAAACTGTGGGGTGTGCTTGGATGTTACAGTCCCTGCTACCCCCAGCCCCAGCGGGCTGGCATCCAGCCACCAGTCGATTGTGCTATTGATCTCTTTCCGCAAGGGCGGCTTGGGCGAGCTGCATGCATGCTGGGAGAGCCTCGAAAGCCCAGTGAAGAGGCTGATGCTGAAAATCCACCTTGAAGCCAGCGGCTGCCGTGGCCGGGCACGCCGTGGTCTCTTGCGCACAGGGGCTGCAGGGTCACACTGCAGATCCACAATCCAACCCCTGAAGGCACAGGGCTTCTTTGGAAGCTACTTTTAACCATCACCTTCCAGCTCATGTGTTCTCGGTAGCAGGAGCCGATCTTGGGGGTCTGAAGGTAATGATAAATCCACTGCTGAGTGGGAAGTAAGTTTGCTTCGCCAAAGCCCCTCCATGTGAAGTCCATCTCTCCATTCTGGCCAGCTGCGTCCACGTGAAAGTGGACGCTTCCTTGTGGGCAGGTGCCCTGTTGCCTTCGGACAGATCTGGTCTCAGAAGACAGAAGGGCCCAAGCGATACTGGGGGCACGCTGGTAGGCCTCAGGCCGGCCTCGAGTCCCCCCCCGTGGCTTCCACAGCCTGGATAGTCCTCTGGGGAGGGAGGAGGGCATGGCCATGGCTGTGCCCAGTGCTCTGCCCATCTCAGGAGGAGGTCCACATCCAGAGGTAGAGCTGGCTCCAGGCCTCCGCTCGAAGCAGTCACAGGTCATCAGACACAAGTCCTGGCAGTGTAGCAGGCTGTTCCAAACGAACTGGAGATGGAGCCCAGCCAGTCTGGCGGGGCAGCTGCGTGCTGTACACAGCGGGTGCGGGATTCTCCACAGGCAGAGGGTAACAGCATGGTAGAGGCACCTCCCTGAGACAGACTGACCGACTGACCGACTGATAGACTCACAGACAGACAGCTTTGTCTGTTGAATTGGCTAAGCCTCAGGACTCAACTACTTGGGCAGACACTGTTCTATATGCTTCTCTGGATATAGTAGGGTTTTTTTTGGTTTGTTTATTTTTTGGTTTTTGTTGGTTGTGGGGCCTGACCTCTGGGCCTGGGCACTGTCCCTCAACTCTTCAGCTCAAGGCTAGCGCTCTACCACTTGAGCCTCAGCCCCACTTCAGGCTTTTTCTGCTTATGTGGTGCTGAGGAATCAAACCCAGAGCCTCATGCATGCAAGGCAAGCACTCTACCACTGAGCCACCTTCCCAGCCCTGGGACATAGTTTTCAGATCATCTTCACCTTCAAGTCAGTGGAACTGGGAATAAAGCAAATAACAGCCCTCCATAATGTGGGTGGGCCCCATCCAATCAGTAAAGGCGTCAGGACAAAGGCCTAGAAAGAAGACGTTCTGCCCCTACGTGGGCCTCGAGCCACCACAGCAGCTCTTCTCTGGGTTTTCAGATTGTCCTGTGAGTTGGATTTGCTGCCTCCATAATCACATGAGCCCACGCCTTAGAAAAAGAAATCTCTCTTCCCCATGGACACACACGCATACACACATACATGCATACACATGCATACAAATGCATACGCACACATGCACACGCACACACGCACTATTGGTTCCATTCCTCTGTGGTCCCGAGGCTGCAGGAGTCTGAGCAGGACAGACCGTCGCTTGCCAGCCTTTAGACGGGGTCTCTCCTGGGGGTCACACCATGGGCACCTTTCCCGTCACTGGACGGGCCGGGTCTCTCTGCTCTTCTGTGAGCGGCTGAGCTGTGAGCCAGCCCCACCGGCGAGGCTCAGGGTGGGTGGAGGCTGGGGTTCCGCAGGGGCTTCCCACTGGCTGAATGTCCTCCGACAAGCTGCCCTGCTCGCCCGCCTCTGTCTCCTGGGGACTGAGGCTACCACCCCACGGTCCACCCAAGAGCCCCCCACCATGATGGCCAAGGTGAGGCTAGCTCCCCCGGAGCCCGGGACGGGCGTCCTTGTGGGCGCCTGTGGGGCTTCCCCAGGGGAGGCCGGTGTGAGTCTGATTGGACCAATTAGGGGGGACCAGGATGGAGGGGGCAGAGAGGAGAACCACTGACAACCCCTAGTCCTGCCCCCCACAGCGCTGAGAATTGCCAGCCTTCTGTCGGACGTCGGACTGCAAGGCTGTCTGGCTTCCATACTCCAGCGCTTACTTTCCTCCCCAGATTCGCCAGCCTCTGGTCTCACCCACGTCATACCCGTAGCTTCCTTGGGTCCAAGGCCTTCTTCACACAGGCATACAGCCATGCAGTGGCGGTTCTAGAATCTCCAGCCTCCAGACAGCTGTGGTAAGACCTTTCTGTCACCATGATCATGGAGTCAGTTCCCTGATAAGTCCTGCTGCATTTACCCACAGCACGTGCTGTGGCTCTGCCTCTCTGAAGAGCCCCACTCCACCTCACGTATAACTCCCTGGCACGTTGCTGCCTGACTGGCAGTGTGGCTGTGGAACGTTGGAAGGGCCTGTGTTGCTGCTGATGAGAGTCCTCGGTGGGCCTGTGCTTCAGGATCTTCTCCTTAGGAGCGAGATCCCAGTACTGAGGAATTCCCCCTTTAGCACATCCTCTCAGCCAGGTGCCAGGGGCTCACGCCTGTAATCTTAGCTACTCAGGAGGCTGAGATCTGAGGATCACAGTTTGAGGCCAGACTGTGGAGGAAGGTCTGTAATACCCTTATTTCCAATTAACCAGCAAAAATCTGATAGTGGAGGTGTGGCTCAGGTTGTAGAGCACCAACTTTGAGCAAAAAAAAGTTCAGGGACAGAGCCTAGACTCAGTTCAAACCCTAGTACTGGCACAAAAAGAAAAGAAAGGAAGAAAGGAAAGGAAAGGAAAAGAAAGGAAAAGAAAGGAAAGGAAAGGAAAGGAAGACAATACTCTTTCCATTTTCTGCCCAAGACCTGGAAATGCCACAGCTATCATTCAATGGGATAAGAAAACAAAATGTGAGAACAGATATCAAGAAGAACCTTCAGAGGTGCACAATCAAATGCACTGCTGTTGGCTCCAGTAGTCGGGCCTGCGGCCATTGTGCGTGAGGGACAGAAAGCCATGGACGTTGTCACAAATGGTTCATGTTCCTTCTTTAGCCAGGAAAGTCTCGTCATGGACACGAACTCCTTGGCAGAGCAGCCAGCAGGGTTCCAGATGTGTTGGCACCATCTTTAATCACTGGCCTTGGGCTCACCGACCTGAAAGGTGGAGGATGCAGACAAGGCTAGGATGGGTACTGGGCCACGAGGAACAGCGCCCAGCTACCACCATGCATGTTAACAAAAGCCGACCCACGCCAGGGACCTGAGGCATTGGGAGCGTGTGTGCAGAAAACATCTATGCAGATTCAGGGTGCAAAAGGCAGGATCCCCAGCAAGGGCCTGGGATTGCTGATGCTGCCTTATCTACAAGCAGGTCAGTGTTCAGAAAAGCCAGAGAGGCCAGTTCAGAGCCTCCCTCCCCCAAAGGCTCTCAAAGCCTCAGTTTCCTCTTCCTCCCCCTGCCTGAAAAGACCAGGGGCTGGAGCTAGTGGGTGCGGTGTGCGGATCCTAGCACAAGGCCATGGTCTCCATCCCAGGAACCCAGGCTGGCCTCCAACTCCAGATCCTCCTTTCTCAGTCTCCAAGGACTGTGTGGGACTCTCTCTCTCTCTCTCTCTCTCTCTCTCTCTCTCTCTCTCTCTCTCTCTCTCTCTCTCTCTCTCTCTCTCTCTCTCTCATACAGAATTTCATTTTGACCTGTCCATATATGCAAACAATGTGCGTTGATCAGACCTGCCCCCTCCCTCACTCTCCCTCACCCCTATCCTCCCCTCCCAAAACTATCTCAACCAGCTTCATTGCCCATGTGTGTCAGAAGCATCCATTTTGGCCATATTCCCCCTCCTTTGTCCGCTCGGTCCAGCCTCTCCTCCTGCAGGCCCCCATGTCCTGACAGGACCTGTTCTGCATTTCTGCCTTCATGTTTTGAGTGGATGTTGGTTGTTTGGAGGCTTCGCTGTGAGGTGGGACACGAGCTTGGACCGAGTCCTTCCGTCCAGCCAGGCTCCTCTCCTCCCACGTCTTGGCAGGGAAATCGTTCACTTTGGTGAAGGGGGTTTCTTTCTATAGACACACCCCGCTAACTGAGAAAAAGGAAGAACAAGTAGAGAATATCAGCATTTTCCAACACTGACACAAAACGGGTGTCTTAGACCACGGCTAATGACCTCTCCTGCCCAAAGAGAGAAAGCCGATGTCCCTCAGAAACACACAACACTCGCGGCGAAATGATTCACAGAGAACAAACAAGAAGCATATATTCTCATTAGAAAGCTTTTCTAAATACCAGGATTCTATGCCGGACACAGGAAGAACAGGAGCTAATGAGATGCCCAGTAGTGACACCAACAGAGTCAAACCTGAATAAAACAACTTCCAGAATGTAATGACTATCTTACAAGTTATGGAGGGGATGGAATTACACAGGTAGGCCATGTGGGTCAGCAGCAGACTCCATACTGTAGGAAACTACAGAACAGAGCAGAGGGAGAGGGAGAGACAGACAGACAGAGACAGAAACAGAGACAGAGACAGAGATTGAGAGACAGACGGGAAGAGACAGAAAGAGAAAAGGTCGAAAAGGACAACGAAAGATAATATATAGAGAGAGAGACAGAGAGACAGATAGAGGCAGAGACGAAGATGGAGACAGAGGCAGCCTACGGCTTGTAGGCACATCACTCAATTAAGATGTGTGGATCTTCTTTGGATCCTAATTCAAACCAACTGTGGAGAAGGAGACTGATCAGTCAACTTGGTCCCTGGAACAGTGGGTGGGTTGTGTTGATATTTTGGAATCAGGGGTAGTTCTTATGCAGGGTGGTTTGATGCTGTGGCTTTCCGATCGTTGGCCAGCGTTGGCTTCAGCACAAGCTGCAGCTGGGCTGTGGCGTCCTCTCTGCTCTGCGTGTGCCTGGCGTTTCCCACAGCGCACGGGTTTCGGGGCCTCAAATCCACCCGGGGACCTCGCAGTGGGATTCGGAGTGGGCCCCTTTGGAGCCAGGGCTGCAGGTCCTCCGCCGTCAGCCCCCGAGGCCCCCACGTAGGCCTCTCTGTTAAGATAGCTCTTGGCAAACTTGCCTTACTGTTCGCAGGCTGACTCCGTGCGGGTGCTGGTGATGGGTAGAGGTCAGCCCAGGTTCTGTGCCTAAAGGTCTAGAACCAAGGGAGGATGACCAGGATGAGGGGTGCCACCCCCCCGCCCCGTCCCTGCAAGGGGTAAGGTGGGTTGGGCAGGGAGAAGAGACAAGAGAGAGCTTTTGGAAAGGCTCTGGGCAGAAGCCCTGGTGGGGCTGGTTAGCACCGTCCCAGGCAGATGGAGGACAGAGACGGCGTGTATAGTGACAATGCTGCAGGGATTAGGGGTCCAGACAGAGGCAAGGGGCGTCGACGCAGAGGGCACCGCGGTCCCAGCAGCCTCGGCGAGAGCGGGAGGCTGGAGCCCACCACACACCCAGGAGCCAGCCCTGCTGAGCAGCCGGGAAGGGCCGGCGTAGTCCATTCATGACGGCCACCCACACCCCTCCCACTCCACACACGAGGCCCGGGAGGAGCAGGCAGCTCCCTGGGGATGGACCCCCCTTCCTAGGGTGCTAGGCCATGTCACCAGGGCCGCCTCCCTCACTACCTGCCCCGGGCCTTCCCTTTCCTTCCCTCTATTTATCCTTCCTTGGGTAGCTGGAATCACACACACACACACACACACACACACACACACACACACACACACACACACACACACACACACTGTCATACCAGCTTTTATTGGATGAGATGGAGTTTTGCAAACTTTTCTCCTGGGCTGGCCTTGAACTATAATCCTTGGGATTTTAGCTTCCTAAGTACCTGGGATTATAGGCGGGAGTCTTGAAGCCTGGCTTATACTACATCTATCTATCTATCTATCTATCTATCTATCTATCTATCTATCTATCTATCTATCTATCTATCTATCTATCTATCTACCTTTCTATCAGTCTGTCTATGTCTATCTATCTGTCTAAACATATGCATATATATGTATATATGTATATATATATGCCATGCTAATTCAGGAGGCCCAGGACAGAGTCTATGTAGCACAGCTGTGTGGTCCTAGCTGCTGGCACGGTGCCTACTTACCTACAAAGCACTGAGAACACGTTTCTTGGGAAGATGAAAAGCTACCAGAATACTATAGAACAAAAGTTTCCATTGCATATATCAGCAGTGAAAACAAAGTGTAATTTATAACTCTGCTGCTTTTGTAAATGGAAGCCAACCAGGGATACATCTAGTAGAAGATATATAAGAATTCTTAAGGAGAAAATTTCAAAAGATTTATGTTATAACACTGTAGCGCACATAATGAATGTGTCATGATTTTAGAGACAAAACTATCTTCAAATTAATCTGGAATGCCAACCCAACTGCAACCAAAATTCTCATCCTTTGTACAAAGAAAATTGACCTGTGCTTTAAGTATGAGAGAGGAGTGCAGTGGGGGATTAGAGGGGTTCGTGGAAGTGACATCAGAAGATAGAAGTTCCAGGCCTGGGGAGGAAAGCCTTTGAGACCCATCTCAAGGGAAGGAGTTGGGCAAGGTGGCACACATCTGTCCTCTCAGCTATACAGGAAGCATAGACAGGGGATTGCAGTAGGCCTGGAGAAAAAGCAAATAAGGCTGGAGGCATGGCTCAGTAATAGGGCACTTCGCCAGCAAGCATGAAGCCCTGGATATGAGGTTTAATTAAGGGGTAATTAAAATGTTTTGGACTTAGAGGGTGAGGATGTTTGCACCCTGTGAATTCGGCTCCTTAAGAGGGTGAATTTTCTGACTTGTAACAGCACAGGCTGCAAATAAATACTCATGGCAGAGATAATGACCATGGACTGGTATGTAGGACACTGTGCCAATCTGTTTTCTGTACCTGTAATGAGATACTGGAAACTGGATCACTTGATAAAGAAGGGAGGTTTGTTCAGCGCAGAGCTCTGGAGGTTCAAGGGCACGGCGCTGGCATTCGCCCGCCCAGGACGTCAAGGTGGATAACATGAACTTGCTGGGCGCTGGAGGAGGAGGCAAAGGTCACACCACCGGACAAGAGGCCAAACACAGCAGGGAGGGGGATGGCCTAGTGACCTCTCTGCAGGGCCCACCTCTTACAAGACCCCAGCGGCTCCCAACTCTGCCACGCCGAGAAGACCAAGCCAGCTGCACACGAACCTTTGGGGAACCAAGCAAACCAAATCAAGCAAAATGTATGCATGGACGATTTCGTGAAGAGAAAACAGGACAGAAAATGAATATAATAGAATCCAACATTGCTGCCTAGAATGTAGCTCTTATACCCCCTAGAAAGGGGGAGGGGGGCAATAGCCAACCAGCCAGGGGTGCTGGGCCTGCAATCCTGTTCCTAGCCTATGTGACTAGAGAGCTCGTCTGCTCCAGAAAACAGCGAGCAAAGAGTTCTCGGTCCCACTGCTTGAGTAGAAAAGCATCAGAGAAAGAGCTCAGAGGCCTGGCCACAAACAGGAAATTGCATCCATGAATATACATGAACTACAGCTACAGTTTTCTTTTTCTCTACTTTTCTTTCCTTTCCTCTTTTTTTCCTCCCTCCCTCCTCCCCTTTCCTCTTCCCTCCCTCCCTCCCTCCCTCCCTCCCTCCCTCCCTCCCTCCCTCCCTCCCTCCCTGCCAGTATTGGGGCTTGAACTTGGGCCTGTTGTCCCTTAGCTTTTTCACTCAAGGCTAGCACTCTACTACTTGAGCCACAGCTCCACTTCTGGCTTTTTGCTGGTTAGTTGGAGGGATAAGAGTCTCATGGACTTTCCTGCCTGGGCTGACTTCAGACATTGATTCTCAGATCTCAGCCTCCTGAGTAGCCAGGATGATGGATGACAGGTGCCCAGACCAACAGCCACCATTTTTAAGGCAGGTAGATCTCAGGTAGATTTCATTTTTTTTTTTTTTTGGTCAAGAAAAATCGAAAATGCCTAGACACCTGGCCCTGTGGAAAGGTCTTGGGCCAGCTCTACCTTGGGGCCTTTCCAGAGAAACTCCCCGTAGACCTCGGAAAGAGCTTTGGGTTGGGTTTCTGCTCCTTTTCTCTCAAAGCACTCAGTATGTAGTTTTCTCTTGGCCACAGTCGATACTTGAAAATATTTGTAGAACTGAATTGCTTCTGTTGTTTCCAAATAGAGTAAGATAGAAGAACCTAGAGCTTATTTGTCAAGCTATTTTCTCAACACCGCAGGTCACCAAATGCCACTCCACGAATGTCTGGTCTTAGCGTTGTCTCCGGAGGATCTTGCAGACTTTTGCTGATTCCTGGCCATTTCAGATTTCCTTCCAGGGAAGCCGTGCTTGCTGCTGAGTCCAAGAATCCCCAGCTTAAGCAAGTTGGATGTGCTCGGGAATCAACACGCTTCCAGCCCGCCCCTCCCCTCATACTGCTGGCCCAGTCTGAGAGTCAGCAAAGGAGGGGTGCGCAGGGTCCCCCTGAGCCCTTCGGCGGCCCTTCACCCAAGCCGCACAGCCATGTCCCATCTAGAGAAGCGTGAGCCGTCCCTCTGTCCAGCCAACATGCCTTCTTATCTCCCAGGACCCCTCAATACCTGAATAGTTTCCCTGAAGTGGGGTGCCACAATGGGATTCCCCTTCTGCCCTGGCTGCCCCACCCCCATCTCCAGCTCAAAGAGGTAATCCTCTTCGGCTGGCTGGTGATTACATTCCTTCACATTCCTGCCGGGTTCAGTTGTGCGTGGCAGGCAGAAGTTGCTCATTTTGTAGGAGCTGCCCCAGGGATGGCCCGGATTGTGTTCCAGGCTTCAGAGGAGGCCCACAGGTCCCCCTGAGCACCTAAGATCAGACCTCAGCTTCCTCAGTCTCTCAGGCAGAGCCACGGCCAGTGTGCGGCTGACACCAGGGCCGGGGCAGGCAGGCTGTGTGCACACGGGGTCTGCAGATGCGCCAACAGCCAAGCTCTCCCGAACTTGGGGCAGTATGGTGGCTCCTAGGTGCTGTCTGCCACTCAGGAAATGGGCTGCCAATCAGTGCAGGCTGTAGAGGAGGCGGGCGGGAGTAAAGCGTCATCTGAACCAATAGAAAACTCAAGGAATCAGAGAGGGTGCGAAACAGTTCTGGGCAGGGTGGGGAGTGTGGGAGAGAGGCCGTGCACCCTTGCACAGAGGTGGCTGAGGCTGTGTGGCCTGGAGAGGCTCTTAGAAAGACGGTTGGTCCCAGCTGAACCCAGAGCTGCCGTCTTCCCCGGTTATTAAATGTAGTAAACATCCGACGGGTGACATAAAAGTCAGCTGGATAACACTTCATTATATTAAAGCAAATAATAGAAGGCCTGCGTTGTGTCGCTGCCAAACGTTTTTGCATGCACATCCCGCCTTTTATCTGTGCACTCATAACTGCCTTATGGGTAATGGCTGTTGTAAAAATGATGAATCTCTGAGGTGCGTCTTTTTCCAAACACAAAAATTAAAGGAAAGATCGTTCTCAGATGTGTTTTCCCTGGTGGGGGACGCCGTGGCAGCACCTGACAACAGCGTCCTCAACTTTGTCAGATGCTTTTTTTTCTTTTATTCTTTCTTTTTTTTATTTTTTGTTTTCCTTTTCTTAAAAAAAAAATCTATTTGGTTTGGTTTCTGAAGGAAAATGTTCCCCAGCACCAACATCTCTAGATTTGCAGAAAATTAATTCCGTAGATGATGTGGAAACGATGGCCTATAAAGTTAATGAGATATTACCGAAGGCTGGGTAAACAATTAGCAGTATTAGCTGCGAAGATAAACCAGGACCTGTTGCCACCGAACGGCACAGCTCTAATTAAATTGAAAATTACAGCAGTAGCTTGTGAAGACAAAGGATGGGGACGGGGGTGAGAATTAACGGAGCTAATATAGCAAGGCCAACATTGTTATTAAAAATGAGAGAGAGGTGCTAGAATTAAAGCGGTTCCCCTCCCCCCCCTCCCTTTGGTGCACCACTGGGTTCTTTCTCATTGATCTGATCCTGGCATTTTCTCCACCATCCCAGGCTCGGTTTCTGGCTGTGCTTTGAGTCTCCTGAGATGACAAGTTCTTAGCTTTTTGGCATATCCCTGGCAGTGCTCTGTGCCCGCCCGCCCTCCCCCCACCCCAGGCCAGGCCTCTCGGAGAGCTGCAGATGTTCCTGGCCCCCAAGTCAGCTGTATTTCAAATCTCAGAGTTTGATGTGAGCTGTGGGAACCCCACGGCTTGTCTCTGAGGGCCGTGGCTCCTTTCTGCTTTTCTATTTTGTTTTTGTAGCATATAGTCTTCGTGTTACATAGCTTTCTCCCTCCTCCTGCTCCTCCTCTTCTTCCTCTTTCTAATCCCCTTCCTCTTCCTCCTCCTTTTCCTCTTCCTCCTCTTCTTTTTTCTCCTCTTCTTCCTCTTTCTCTTCCCCTTCCTCTTCCTCCTTCTCCTTTTCCTCTTTCTCCTCTTCTTCCTCCGCCTCTTCCTTTTCCTCCTCTTCCTCCTCCTGTTCCTCTGCGCATCCGTCCTTCCTTTGCTCCTCCTCCCGCTTTCCCTCTTCTTCCTTCTGCTCCTCCTCACATCCCCGGGGCTCAGTAGAATGGGCACGAAGGTGACAGGCGTCAGAGGCAGGCTCTGGTGGAGTCCATGGCTGTGCTGCTCTGTCATGGTGGAGTTCTGGCCAGCCGGGGTTTCTCTGCTGCCAAGGCTGGGATAACGGAGTCAGGGGAGAGCAGAGAACCTACAGAGGAGCTGGACCGAGGTTTTGAGCCCTTTTGGTCACGTGGAGGCCCTGGCACCTCTTATTGCGTGTTTGCTGAGAGTCCCTGATGGCCCCCCTCCACCTGCCCTGGGCTCCCAGGGCCTCAGGCTGGACAACATCCACTGCTGGCAGGTAAAGAACCTACACAGGGGGAGCAGCCCTGGCTCAGAGGATGACAAGGGCACCACTGTCTTCTGGGGTCAGACACCTCCCTGGGAGGCCAGAGGTGGGGAACGGTGGGTCCTCCTCACCAATGGCTGCATCTAGAGAGCCGGATGGAGGCCAAGCGGCCCCAATGGCTCTGGCGGGCAGTGTGTGCATGGTGTCCATGTTTGGGCATGTCTCTGCTGCCTGGAACTCAAGGTGACCTCTGTCTCCTAGCCCCAGGGACCCTCCTTTCTGAGCCCCCATGAACTCAGCACACATCACGGGAAAGGAAGGCAGCAGATAAGGATGTACTTCCTCGGATGCTGATGCCTGGAGCAGGAGATTGATACTGGGATTTGAACTCAGGGCCTTCCGTGCACTCGGCTTGCTGGCGCTGCTGGTGTTTTACTCAACCATGTCTCCAGCCCTGATGTTTGCTGGTTGTTTTGGAGATGGAATCTCACAGATTTTTCAGCCTGGGCTCTCGAGAAACAGCAGATAGCAGATTCTTGAATGGCTGGGATTACAGGTGAGCCACCATCTCCCTGCTTGGTTTTGCCTTAAAAAAAATCCTGTCATTTTCTCCACTAGGACACAGGACAGGGCTCAAGGACGGCCTCGAGTGTGACATTCACGTCTTCAGGCCAAGGTGGCTCGGCTGCTCTGCTTGGGAAGAGGGCGGCCCAGCTCCAGGTCCAGGCGCCCGTGGGGGCTTCCAGATGCCCTGACACCTGCCTGACTCGGTCACTGGATACAGGTCAGCTCTCGACTTTAGACTGCAGAAGCAGCTGCCGGGTTTGAGTGCACTTCTCTGCTGAAGATCACGGCTCCAGCACCCCTTGAATCCCAGGCAGACTTTCCTGTGAAAAGCAGACTTGTTTGGGACAAAGTCAGAGAACTCCTTGCCTCCCTGTGACCCTTGGGGCAGGGGCCTTCCTCCTAGCTCAGCCCACACCCCCGGTGGGGAGGGAGGAAAGACTGGCCACAGGTCATTATTGCACCATCCAGCCAGGACTTGGGGGCAGGGGCAAGAGGCTGTTCTCCGAAGGGCCCAGCTCTCCATGGGTCCTCACTGGCTCCACTGGGCTGGGGGAGCGGGACTTGCGGGATCCCACCCCCAGTCATCCTCCAGGAGAGGGGCTCAGGATCAGGTTCCCATTTCAGGTGCAAAGCCAGGACACGCGATCAACACAGGTTGATTAGAGACTTCTTCCCTGCGCGCCCAAAGACACCCAGGAGCTGCCAACGCCATCTGCTAAGTAAAAAGAAAAAAGAGAATCTCATCATTTCAGGTGGAAAATAAACACGCAAACGACACGTCAGGAGCCAGACACGAAAACCTTGCGGCAACGCGTCTCACCCGAGAACAGAGCTCCGAGGGAGACTTTAGCACAAGTACCGTCAGCCCACCTATAATTAAATAATCTGAAACTGACTCATTATCTGCCGAGTTACATGTTAATAATGTAACTGGCAAACATCTCATAAGTTAATTCTGAAAAGACTTGAGCAGAGATAGATTTAATTAAGTCCATATTTACACTAGCTTTTGCGCTTTTAACATCAAATAATTTTCTTTCTTTCTTTTTCTTTTTTTTTTTTTTGAGAAGTTAAGGGTGCCCTGGCCTGCTGGCAGATGGATGGTGATGAAATGCTGGTGTCATCCTGCTGCTGTTTGGGGAGGGGAGTTGCATGAGGGCCTGGGTCTGAGCACAGCTCTGCCCCGCTGTGCCCCGTTCAGGCTGGGCAAGTAGCAATGCGTTTCCTGTTGTCTCAGCTCATTTGAAACTTGGCAAATGCAGCCTGGCACAGTGGCTCACACCTGTCATCGCCGCTAATTAGGTGGTGGAGATTGGGAGGATCAATGTTCAAGGCCGCTACAGGCACAAAGTTAGCAAGATGCCATCGAAATCAATAAGCCAGGCTTAGTGATGTGCATATGTGATCACAGCTATACAGGAGCTATAGACAGGATGACCAGGGTCCAGGCAAGCCAAGGCAAAAATGCAAGACCCTTTCTGAAAGTATATATAAATCAAAAGAAGACTGGGCAGGTGAATCAAGTGGCAGAGTACCCGCCTAAAAAGTATTAGGTCCCAAGTTCAAATCCCAGTATCGTGACAAAGAAAAGAAAAGTAAAGGCAAATGTGTTACTCCATTAGACAGCCCGGAGCTGTTTCCACGTGCTCACAACCTAGATATGCTGGAGATTTGCAAGGGGAGCCAGCGTCTAGCCAGCAGTGCACCAGCCACGATGCACTTCTTTCTGCGGAGAGACGGGCTGCATGCGGCCTGAGACTGTCAAGGGTGGCCTTGCTAGACTGAGGGGAAAGCCATAATTGACATTTCAATTGTTCCTATGACATTTCACTTAAACACTTTCAGCACTAGCACCGGGGACAGCTCCAGGACAGCATAAACAGCCCTCTGGGAGCCTAAGATACCAAGGCCAGGATTCCTGGAGCCCCTCATGGCGGGAGCCCAGAGGTGGGAGCCCTGTCTTTCTTCTCCTGACTCATTAGAGAAAACTCTGGGCCTTCTGTCTGCCCTACTGTGAAGAGCACAACAACCCACTAACTCCTTGATCTCCTCTCTTGTCATCATTTGTTTTAAGGAAAGATCGAAGTTGGCTCCTAATTAACCCACAGAACCCCTCTGTGTCAAATGTCTCTGCTTTTGTGAAATTCTGGGTTAAAGTTAACGACTCAACTCTGCTTCTAAGTGTGTTTTATCAAGGAGGTCTCTCTCACACACATATACACACGCAGACGCACACACATGCACGCACTCAGGAAAGGACCTGATAGGACTGTCTTGCTCTGGGGTGGGGCACCACGAAGCTGCTTTTTCAGAGACACCCGGAAGAGGGCTGGAGGCTGGGTCAGAGCCTCTGCTAATTGCAGACAACATCCAGGGATTGATGAGCAGTTAGTCAGGGCAAAGCTGTGGGGGAGCAAGGAGGAAGTAGGCAGAGGAGTCTGAATTACATCCTGCCCTGTGTGCACTGTGCCTTCTGCTTGGGGAGGAATCCTTGATGACCTTGAGGAGTTGACCTTTGCCTTCAAAGCCCTGAGCAGCAGGGAAGGGGAGATGGAGATGCCGGTGGACTCCACGCTGATCTTCCCCCAGGTGCCCCGCCCCTCTGTCCTCAATAACAGGAGCTCGGGCAAAGACGCCACACCGTTTCTCGGTCGTGTTAATTTTTAATAAGCTGGTTTCATCCAATCTAAGCACGCCACAGAGGGCAGTTTTTATATTTTATAAGCACAAATAAATCCCTACCCAATCGGCAAGCCCCTTGGTGGTAGTTGGCAAAGGCCATTGGGTAGCCAGCTCTCAACCTTCCTCTCCTCCAGGCCTCCCTGACTTGTAAGTACCTCTGGAAGATTCATTGTTGCTTAAATAATTGAATCTATTTAAAGAAATGAAGCCAATTAACTTTTCAGTTTATGACTAAGAAATAATTTCACCGTGTGTGGTCAGACTCGGCTAAGTGTCTGGGGATTCAATTATTGTTTAGAGCTCAGGGGAAAAAAAAAGTGCCAACAAGATCCTCAACTCTGTGGCCCAGCCTTTCCCGTGGCATTTAGCGTGGGACCTTGGAGTTCAGGCCTGGAGGTATGGCACCAAACAATTAAAATTCTGTGTCTCTAGCATGGTGAACTCTCTAAATACATTGCTTTTCCCTACCCAAATCCTGCAGCACAACTTTCCAGTGAAGATCGACGTGTCCGCGCTCCGGCTTCTGTGTCCCGAGCTTGCTCACTAGTGGCCTTTCCGTCCTCCCACCGGGAACTCAGAGCCCTCCCAGGGCTCTTTCTGATCTTAGATTTCTTTTTCTTAGTCTCTCTATTCACATTATGGTATAAGTACCAGACAAGTGGGGGAAAACAAGACAAAACAAGACAGCAAATGTGTCTCCTATGGGAATTTGTATTTCCCATAGGCAATGCCAGGCTGGCATGCGGACAGTGAGAGGGAGGCCTTGTCCTAGGCTGAGCAGGGGCCTGGGGCTCTGGGGAGGCAGATCCTCCACACCCAGGAAGGCCAGCTCTGGCCCATGGGGCTGGACTCTCCACCAGGCCATTTCCAGGAGCAGGGTCTCAAGAGGGGATGGTGGTCAGGGAGCTCAGGCTGGAAGCAGTATGATGACTTCAGGGCCAATGTTCTGCCACGTTCTACAAAAGAAAATGTCACCCCAGGGAAAGTTTGCCCCTGGGCCCCAGCCCCGCCTCCTGAGGGCCTCCCCCTCCCAGGATCCACAGAATCCAGCCTCCTCCTCCTGAGGGCCTCGGGAGGGTCCACAGGGGTCCAGAGAACCCAGCCCTTGCCCCCTTCCTGGTAAGTAACAATGCCCCAGTACTGTGCTCCACTACTGTGGTGGGCACTGGAGACAAGATGGGGCAAAAGCATGTGACCTCCTCTTCCTCTGCTCCTCCTGCTCCTCCTCCCCCGGGTCCTCCTCCCCTTGGTCCTCCTCCTCCAAAAGCCAGGTGAAGAAGACTGTCACAGCAGAACCGCTTTGGCACTGTCTATTGACCACCTACTACTCTCGAGAAGGACCAAGGCCCTCTGCCTCTGGGCATCCCCTGCCTAGGCCTGGCCCTGTGGACAGCTAGGAATGCTCAGCCCAGACCTGTGTGGACGTGGAGACACCGTGGAGGGCAGGGGTCCTGGATAAATGCCTCAATGTGCAGAAGAGACTCAAAGGGCAGGGGCACTTCTGAGACAAGAAGAGACTCACAGGGCAGGGGGACTTGGGAGACAAGAGCCTGGAGTCTGCCTTGTTTGCCGCTGTGACCAACCTGGCAGAATGGGACAGGGAAGGGGAAAGGCCAGGGCCAGCATCAAAGCTGAACACCATCATTCATGCTCAGCTGGTCCACACTAAAGTATTCCACACTGAGGGGTTCCACGCTCAGGGGTTCCACACTCAGGGGTTCCACACTCAGAGCCTCCACTCTCAGAGTTTTCACACTCAGAGGTTCCACACTCAGGGGTTCCACACTCAGGGGTTCCACACTGAGGAGTTACACACTCAGAGCTTCCACACTGAGGGCTTCCCCACTCAGATGTTCCACACTCAGAGGTTCTACTCTCAGAGTTTCCACACTCAAGGGTTCCACACTCAGAGGTTCCACATTCAGGTTTTACATGCTCAGAGGTTTCACACTCAGAATTTCCACTCTCAGAGTTTCCACACTCAGGGCTTCCACACTCAGAGGTTCCACATTCCTGAGTTCCACTCTCAGAGGTTCCACTCTCAGAGGTTCCACGTTCAGAGGTTTTACACTCAGGGGTTCCACCCTCAGAGGTTCCACACTCAGGGCTTCTACACTCAGAGTTCCCACACTCAGAGGTTCCACACTCAGAGTTCCCACACTCAGAGGTTCCACACTCAGAGATTCCACACTCAGAGGTTCCACATCCCTGAGTTCCACTCTCAGAGGTTCCATGCTCAGGGGTTCCACACTCAGGGTTCCATGCTCAGAGGTTCCACACTGAGAGGTTCCACAGTCAGAGGTTTCACACTCAGGGGTTCCACACTCAGGGTTCCACAGTCAGAGGTTCCACACTCAGGGGTTCCACACTCAGGGTTCCACACTCAGGGGTTCCACACTCAGGGTTCCATAGTCAGAGGTTTCACACTCAGGGGTTCCACACTCAGGGTTCCACAGTCAGAGGTTCCACACTCAGGGGTTCCACACTCAGAGGTTCCTCACTCAGGGGTTGCACTCTCAGGAGTTTCAGGCTCAGAGGTTCCACAATCAGGGTTGTCCCTGGAGCACCACCGTGTTTGACCACAGCAGGAGTCGCATGGAACTTGGAGTGTTTCCTTTGCCATGCCGCGGTCCGCAGCCCAGTGCCATCCCTCTTCCGCCTCTGCATGGTGGTGCCATCCCTGCCGCTTGGGTGTTTAGAACTGGGTGGTTGTCTTGGCCCAGTGGCGACGGCCATCCCAGGCAGGCTCTCTCCCAGCAGGCACACTCATAGCCGCCATCCTGCAAGATGAACTTGGACCAGGGCCCTACATGAGCAATGTATGAATGCGGGGTGCTCTTTGGGGGTGAGAGCAATATGGAAGAGGGCAGGTTGTGGGGGGGGGGGTCCCGGAAGAACCCACAGGACCAAGCAGGCATCCTCCCCATTCCTGGGATCTAAGCTGTGCCAATGTCTTCCTCACCATCTGCCCATGTGGTAAACTGATTTCTTGGTTGCCACTGGAAGCTCATTGGCTGTTTCATTAAGTGGGTCTAAGTAGGGAAGTGTCCACAAAGGTTCTGGCCACTGTCACTAATGGAGATGCTCTTCTCCGTTGCTTGCTGGATGCACCCACTTGGCGTCCTAGGCGCCTGGACCAGTGAACACAGCTTATGAGGTCTGGTGAAAAAAGAGAGTTGCCCCGCTCTCCCAGAGATGCTCAGGGCAGAGGAAAGGGCTGGTCAGACCTGAGGTCTGGGGGTGAAGCACACCTCCACCCTTGAGTCAGAAGTGAGTCTAGAACTTCATCCGTGGCATAAACCAATCAGAGAAGGGCAGCAAGGCCTAGCAATGAGGCTGTTAAAAAAAAAAAAACAAAAAACAAGTGGTCAGGAGTGTGGGAACTGAGCCTGGGCGGCTGAGGTTTCTGGAACTGACAAGACTGGCTACACTACCAGAAAAGGTTCTGAACTGGGCCTGTGTCTCTTTACTGCCACCCCTGAGACTTCAGGGTGATAAAGTGGCCATACAAATGAATACATAAGAACTATTGAGAATTCCTCCTCCTCACGAGAGAATCTGCTGTGCCCTAGGCATGCCAGGTTCTGTGACTTGATAGAAATACTGACTGCATTAATTTTTACAGCCTGAAATCGGTTATTAAAGCTCTAAATTTCAATTTACTCTTAATCCCTTAACATGGAGTCTAAGTGACGATGCCTTGGCTGTGAAAACATTTTCAAAGATCCTGTTTGGGGATCCTTTGGAGCAGACTTAAAATTTCATTATGCAGACTTCGGGGGGGGGGGGGGTTGAGACGTGTGTTCTCTCCCAAGGGTGGCTATGACTACTTTTATCAATTAAAATGGTGTAGCAGGGACAAACAAGATCCTCACAATGGCCTCAGGACGTATATTTTTCTTAAAAAATGCAAAGTGACCCGGAGACTAAAATCTGGGATGACCACAGATATTGGCCCTGAGGGAGGAGCTGAGGCCTGTTGACCTCGGGCTCCCAGGGCTGGTTGGTAAACTTGAGAGCCAGGGTTCTAGCTGATGTTCAACATGCAGGTAAAGGGGACTGTGGGTCAGGCTTCTCTTCTTTCCTTTTAAAACAATATTTGTGGAGGATCCAGGCAGAGAACACACCCTTGAAAGAATCCCTTCTTCACTTTCTCTGCCTGCCAACTGGAAGTAGAAGTTGAGGATTCTGCATTTGCTCCACTTACTGTTTTGCTTTATTTGTGCCAGTTCTGGGCTTGAACTTAGAGCCTTGTGCTCTCTGTTTGCTTTTTCACTCAAGGCTAGTGCTCTACCACTTGAGCCACAGCTCTATTCCATCTTTTTGGTGGCTAATTATGGATAAGAGTCTCTTGGATTTTCTGTGCAGGCTGGCTTTAAATCATGATCTTCAGATCTCAGCTTCCTGAATTACTAGGATTACAGGGGTGAGCCACCGGTGCTCGGGCCCACTCACTTTGGAGCCAGAGCACCATGTCCTCTATTGGCAAGGCTCCTAGTGGCCCACAGAGCCGGGAGAGGGTTTGAAGGTCGTGAAGTGACCTTGGGGAAATCATAGACACGTGGTGAGCCCCTAACTGATCATATCCCCCACACTTCGTTTGCTTCTTGGATGCTGTGGGAGAGTGAGGCTGTATGGGAAGCCCAAGACAAATTTCCCGTGACCGGTCAGACTCGCAGCTCACCATGTCCAGGTATCACAGGGCAGCAGTGTGAACCCTGAGGGGCTGGCTTGTCCCAGCCCTCATTTTACTGGGCAGTGGGTCCCTAGAAGCCAGGGGATTCCCAAAGCTGCTCTCTTGGGTCTAACCAGCACAGGACACTGGAGGTAGGGACAGGTGGAAAACGGAGAGGCCTGTTGTCCCCAGTGCCTGGGCAGCTTCTGTCCCAGGTCACAGAACTGCATCTAATTCCCTTGCTTAGACACGTATTCTCGTCTCAGCTTGAACTTCCCTGACTTGTGTGTCTAGTCTCTGTTTCTAACATCTGGCATGAATTTAGTATACCGCTAACTCCTTTTTTTTGACAGTACTGGGGTTTGGGCTCAGGCCCTTGAGCTTGCTAGACAAGCGCTCTTATCACTGAGCCCCACCCCCAGCCCTGTTTATTGCTGGCTATTTTTTAGATGGCATTTTGCTTTCCTCTGGGCCATGTGCCCGGGTGAGACTGGCTTGTAGCTAGGATGGCAGGTGGCACTTCCATCAAGCTCTCCATCGAGAATGGGGTCTCAGCCGAGCCTCGGGCACAGGCTGCACATAACTCTTAATGGATGTGTGCTGAGCGAATGAACAGAGGAACGAATGAATGAATGCAAAAGTAAATTACTCGGTGTCCAGAGCCAGGCATGTGGGGAAGGCAAGACAGATCAAACGTCTGTGGGTTCTTTGTGAGCCTCAGAATGACTCCCGGTGTCCCCGCTCCCTTCATGGTGGGCAACTGGACTCACAGTCTCATCCGACTTGTGGACACTTACAGGACAGTGGCTCGGCCTTGGGTTTTGATGTGGCTGGTTGAAGGCACAGGGAATTTGGAGTGACTTGAAGTTGCAGGATTTGGTGTTCTGAATCCACTTCATGCAATTGCAGATATTGGGCATCTCCAGAGGCTGGACCCAGGGTGAGGACCTCTGAGCCTGCTAAAGGAACCTCATGGGAAGTGTGCTGTGTGGGGGCTATGCACCCACAGAAGAGGGGTGCATGCTGAGCCATCTAGAAGAGGCCTGCAGGGCGGGGCAGGCCTGCAGGGCAGGGCAGGCCGGCCAATGGAGGGGCTGGGTGGGAGGGAAAAGGGTAGACAATCTGCAGGGAGGTAACTCCTGGTGTCAGGCCAAGAGCCAAGTGCCATTTCACCATGTTCAAGGACACCGTTTGGACAGAGTGGCAGGATTTCAGTCCAGATTGGCATTCAGCCACCTCAGCACCTTAGCTGGCCTATGTCCAGTCTCCCTAGAGTTATGGTCGAGAAGGGGGGGCTGCCCTAAGCCCTCCTACTCCTACAGATCTTCCTGACCCGTGTCTACAGTGTGAAACGTGTTTCCCTCCGCCTCTCCCTGATTCGTCCAAAACAGAGCAAAGAGCTGAGCAAGACATCCTATGGCTGCAGGCCCCAGGCCAAGATGGAGCCCTGACTCTCCCGTCTGCCACAGTGGCTCGCTCTGCAACCTGCCCTAGCAGCTGCTGGCCCGAGCGCTGCAATCTCCTCAGAGAAGCCATACATCAGGGAGGGGCCCGAGCTGACGGCTGTGAGGACACATGGGATTGCCGTCGCCGTGATATTAAATGGAGCAAGTAGGTCAATATTGTCTGAATAATGAACTTGAGTTTAATCAACATATCATGAGCGAAATTACGTGGCAAAGCAGAGCAAGTTATTGTTGCTGCATTTGGTTATTTGACTACTTAATCTTCTAATGTATGCACATAATAATAAAATATTTTTTACATGTGGATAGAGATCATTTTTCTGTAATCACACAAGTGTATTTAACTATATGTTAATCACGCAGCGTACTTGTGTCTGTGAGGAAATATTTTAAAAGTTGAGCCCACTGAGTGACATTGGGTGTCCTGTAGTTTCATGTCCACAATCAGCACAATGGTCTAACCTTTACCCAAATAAAACAGGCAGAAGGAAGCACCAGTCATCGGCTGCACCAGGACCCATGAAGAGCTTGGTACTGGTACTGGGATGGCGTCTTCTGCTACGAATGTGAGGAAGAGTCCTATCAGCCTGGAGAGCCTCGGAGAGGAGGCCTTCCTGCCAAGCTCGAGCCTTTCCTGGCCAACCTCCACTCCCACAGCCTCCAGAGACAAACTCCATGGAGCAGGGAAGAGGCTGGGACTGCCAGTCCAGGCCAGCCCTTCCGGCCAGGGGATTTGCAAAGGTTGCTCCTCCTCCTTGGGTCCTAAGGCCAAGAGAGGCAAGGGAGAGCCACGGCTTTCATGATCAAGCATCTCCAGGATTCATGGCTGCTGCGGCTCACAGAGGTCATCTCCACGCCAGGGAGGAACCGGCCAGGTCACAGGCACATGAATCCACCGAGGCTGCAAGACGCCCCAGGCTGCCATCTCCAAACTGACTGCACACGGGGTCTAATGCCATGGTGGGGTTGATGTCACGGTGGGTTCTGGTGTCACAGTGGGCTCTGATGTCACCATGGGCTCTGATGTTACGGTGGGTTCTGATGTTATGGTAGGTTCTGGTGTCATGGTGGGTGGTGGGCTCTGATGTCATCATGGGTTCTGATGTCATGGTTGGTTCTGGTGTCTCTGATGTTATCTTAGGATCTGATGTCATCATGGGTTCTGATGTCATCATGGGTTCTGTGTCATCGTGGGGTCTGATGTCATCATGGGTTCTGTGTCATCGTGGGGTCTGATATCATGGGTTCTGTGTCATCATGGGTTCTGTGTCATCGTGGGCTCTGATGTCATCATTGGTTCTGATGTCATCGTGGAGTCTGATGTCATCATGGGCTCTGATGTTATCGTGGGTTCTGATGTCATTGTGGGGTCTGATGCATGGGTTCCATGTCACTGTGGGCTCTGATGTCATCACAGGTTCTGATGTCATCATGGGTTCTGATGTCATAATGGGTTCTGTGTCATCATGAGCTCTGATCTCATCATAGGTTCTGATGCCATCATGGGCTCTGATGTCATCATGGGTTCTGATGTCATCATGGGTTCTGATGTCATCATAGGGTCTAATTTCATCATGGGCTCCGATGTCATCATGAACAGCCAGATCTTTCTCTTCTGCTTCCCATTCATCACCATTCCAAGGACTCAGAGCTGTATCCCTGACAGCAGAGGAGGGATCTGGGCTTAGTTACAGCCCTGGGATGGGCACCGAGAGCCAAAGCTAGATGTCTTGATGGACAGCCAGAGTCCTCCACCAACCCAGCAATTGTACAGTCTTTGCTGCCTGCACTTCTGGTGAAAGTGACCTTCGGAGTGTAGTCAGCAGATGACCTTCGGAGTGTGGTCAGTAGATGACCTTGAGGGTGCAGGCAAAGATCTGGAGAGTCAGCTTGCCTCTCAGCGAAGCAGCCTTAATGGGTCTCGGGAAGTTTCTGGCGTTTTCATCTCTGCAGTGAAGCTGTAACAGCCCTCTCAGCAGCTGGGCGGCTCGGCGGTCGCTCTGGAGCTCTCATTAGGGGAAATGGCATGGCTGGTGGCTGGCATGTGCACGGGCAGCCAAAGCAGCCGCCCCTCAGTGGCTGACGTAATTCCTCACCACCGTGTCCCTCTGTGGGGTTCCACAGGGACCACACTGCTGTCGGGGGTGGTAGTGGGGGGGCAGGCTCTGGGAACACAGGTGCAGAGGCGCTTAGGGCCTAGCAGGTGTTAGATCATGTGATGGTGATGGAGCAGGGGGCGTGGTTTAGAGCCCTTTCTCCAGGGGGCACTGAGCAGCGGGTTCTGATGCTGGCGTGTCTGTTGTATGGCTGGATTACTGTTTGCGGAGAAGTGCTGCCTTTGAAGGCAGGCAAACTGCAGCTTCGGTTTTCATCTTGGAGTCCTCTCGGGACCTTGCAGAAGCTGATCTTTTCGAACCTCTCTTTCTCCATTACTGCCACGGGGACAGATGGGCCTTCTCTTGTCCTTTGCTAGGTAACTGGCCCCCTGTTTTTACAACCCATGAGTACTCTCTCGAGGTTCGGTAGTCTGACTCAATGGTGGTGCCTTTCTTCATGGAGGCTACATCTGGCAACATCTGGGCTGGGGAGCAGCCTGACATCTTCACCTACGCCCTGGGCACCAGGGCGCCAGGAGACTGGGCTCTTGGGGCAATCGCTCCCATGGCCTTTCCTCAGAGCAAGCTTGGATGTCCTGAGGCCTGGCCTTTTCACGGAACTTAGGTGACTCTCCTGCTTCACCCTGGACCCCAAGCCAGCTCCTCCCCGGCCACCTTCCCTCCCCACCCCTCCTCATTCTCTGGAGAGGGGTTCTGAGCCAGCAACTCCAGGCCCAAGTGCCACCTGCCCTTTACCGCCTGCCTCGCTGTGAACTGACCTGCGGGGTTTCGGGTTAAGCGGGTTTGTGCCCACCCCAGCTCTGCTGGGAACTCACAGGGAGCGCGGGAGTGACGAGCCGCCGGCCCTGCCTTGATCGTCCCTCTTGGCTGTTTGCGATGGGGCTTCCCTGGGTGTCCTTCATTGCTGGGTGAGAAGCTTGGCACTCAGATCCCCGGATGTCTCTATTACTGTCCTGATCCCTGGGCCCCTGGGAGAGGACTGGGGTCACCAAGGATCCCAGAGAGAATAGGAGCTATCCACAGATAACCAAATCCCCGAGCTGGGATCGCTAAAGTTCCTCTGCCCTGTCCGCCGGCTCACCAGGACAGTCAGGGAGGAGACCAGGACCCTGCCTGCACGACTCCCTCTCTGCCTCCCAGGCTGAAGAGCTAGTTACCCAGCCTGATGGCCCCCTTTCCACCTCCCACTGCTGAAAGCCAAGACAGATGGTTCCTCCCTTGTCTAAAGGTGTGTGGCCATGGAGTGGAATGGATTTAATATGTGGGAGAAGCAGCTTCCAGGGCCCACACCTGCACGAGGAAGTGTTGGCTGCCAAAGCTCCTGGCTCCGGGGATCCCTTCTCCCGGGAAGGCGTGGGCGTCCCTGCGCCCACACAGAGGGGTGCACAGAGCAGGTGCAGTGCCTCGCTCCTGCCCTGCAGGGTCTCAGTCACAGTCCTATTGCTCTCCTCATTTACCAAGGACCTGCCACCTCTGGGTAACACACAGTTGTGTATGCTGCACGCATCAGATCCATCAACGATTTCCAATGTCATGTCCTTCTGAGGGTGTGGAGGCAAACCATCTCCCTTGCTCAACACCCTTCAGTGGCCAAAGACTCTCGAGTGGCCCAAAGTCAGGTCCTCTCCGTGGACCCCAGTTCATGTTCCCGCTTGCAAACAAGAACGGTCCTGACTGAGCAGTCCAGCTCCCCACCGTCCACCATCCACGTGGCATCAGAAGCACAGCCACCATCTTCCACGAAGTTCTGTCTAGCTGCCCTGTCTAACGGCATCCTGTTGTGCATTTGTCCCTGGCGTCTTCTTAAAGGCGATTGTCGGTGCTGCTGAGGGCCTAGTGTTGCACACATGAGGATTCAAATGAGGGCCATGCCGGGACTGTTTCCTACCATACCAATCACGGTTGTGAAGTAAAGCCCATTACTTATTTATCTGAACGCCCCACAGACTTTAATCAGTAGGTTTTCATCTCTGTGTGGTTTAGTCCACATGCCTTGAACAGAAGTACTCTCGAGACAATGACTGCCTTTTCTCTCCAGTGACCTTTGGAACACAGCGAGCTGATGCTGGTGCAGATAGGACAGATCCCCTGTCATCCGGCTCACCAAATGACATTCATGTCACTTCTAATTAAACGGCGGCCTCTGTAGACTTTCTCTGAAGAGTTCTCATTTTTCTTTTCCCAGAGCTGCTTTTTGGACTTGTTTTTGCCAATGGTAGTGTAACCTAGGGGTCTGGGGTCAGACAGCCTGGGTTCAAATCCTGGCTCTACCACTCATTAGTTGTTCCCCTTTGGGAAAGTTGCTTCACTTTTCTGGGCCTTGCTTCCTTGAGCAATGCAATAGGCTGGCTGTAGCTCCTGCTATGGGGGTTCCTGAGGGTTTAGCAGGGTTGAGACACCTGTGGCTTCCTGCCATACCTGTCAGGACTGAAACAAAGGCTGTGACCTCCACCATCTTTACCATCTGCCCCAGGAGCATCGGAAGACAAATCAGTAAAAGAGTAAGTCTCAACTATTGACTCCAAAACCTCTTTAGTGAGAAATATTCTCACTTGGGCCAACATCCTATTCTCAGAATAACAGTTGTCTCATCTGGGCGAGCTAGCCATTTACCCAGATGCTGTTTGCTTACTCCTGTTCCGTCCAGTTCTTCTACCTGGCTTTGGTCACTCTAACTGTTAGATGCCCAAATCCTATGCAGGTCTCTGCATTAGAAAACCCCCTTAAACCACTCAAACTGATCCTATTAGCAGTCATCTCCCATACCCACCCTACTATGCCAGGGATTCTGATTCGGACTCACTGTGAAGATAACTCTGGTGCACGCAAGCATTTATTGGATACATCTTGATGTCCTATTAATGTTGTAAGGGAGCCCCATGGACAGGTGGGAAGCCATGAGGCTGGGGAGCAAGCAAGCCCCTGGTCAGGAGCCTGTAGCTGACGGAGATGGCAGTGGATGGGCGGCAGGTCCACCTCCCTCTCAGCTCCTGGCCACCAGTCACAGGGCTTCTTAGATGGGTGGTGGAGGCAATGACCTCACAGAACTTGGGAGCCAGACTTTAGTCCCTTTGTCCCTCGGCACCCCTTGGAGACACCCCCTGCCCTACCCTTGCTTTGGGATGCCAATTCCTTTCAGTGAAGGGCATCTCAAGGACATCCCAGGAGAGATGAGCAGGTGTGGAAAGGAAGGCCTTGCTCAGATGTGCACAGATGTGCACAGGTGTGCACAGGTCCACAGGCCCAGGATGCTCTGACACTAATTTCTATTTGGCCAACAGCATTGATTTCTGTCTGTGCTGCTATTTCAGGAGTCTGTGGCTGACTTGAGGCTGGAGAAGGTTCTCTTGGGGACCGGGAGAGGGCCCACTGTGAACCTTGGAGAATGACGGGAGACAGGGACAGCTTCTGCTGCCCACTCGCTCAGATGGAAGCCGTGCCCGGCGCCGGGGGACTCTGGGGGAGCGGGGACAGTCCACACCAGGGCCATTTGTGGGCTCTCTCTGTATGTCTGTCTCTGTCTGTCTCTCTCAGTCTCTCTCTGTCTGTCTTTCTCTCTTCTTGTTTTAGCACACACAACTAATTCCCTCTTTTCTCTTCTGGAACAGGTTTTCTTGGGAACGTACAATGGTCCCATTCCTTTCCATACCTTTCCCTAATACATAAACTATTGGATTTCTTTTATATGGTTGAGAACTCTCTTGGAAGCGTTGGGACACCTTTTCTCTCACAGAGAGAGCCGCGGTAGTGATGTGTGGAAGAGCCAGGCCCTCAACCCTTTTCACTTGGGAGTTCTGAAGCAGTGGTCTCGTTTTCCTCCATGAGCTCCCCAGGGGACCTGCGGGCGGGGTGGGGGGCACAAGCTGAGCCCCCGGCCTCCTCCCTGCTAGCTGTCAGGAAACTGGCAGACTCGGTGACAAGTATGACAAATCTGAAAGCTGGGCCGGTTCGAGGGGGGTGGGGAGGGTTGTGAAGTGGAGAGGGCTGGTGGCCAAGCACACTCCTAATGCAAATAGCCTGTGGGGAGAAAGGGGCACCTCCTCCAGGGAGCAGCCTGTATCCGGGGACTGCAGGCACCACCGTGTGCGCTGCCCAGGCAGCCCAGGCCGTACACAGGGGCCGAGGGGCACACACCCGCACACCCAGAGGCAGGCCCGGGGGACGTGGGAAGAAGGGTCTACAGGTCTACATGGTATTGAGGTTCGCCACCTATCTTCCCCACTGAGAGTGAGGTGGAAAGGGGTCACATGGGGCCCAGCCTCATGGCACACAGCTACCTGTACCACACGGGAACCATGCTGATCCGGTACACCTGTTTCCTCACATTCCAAATGGGGAGAAGGAAGCCCGGCCTGTCCATGGCCGTGGAGAACCACCTCATGTCGTCTGGCTTGAGGCTCTGGCCTGCACAAGGGGAATGCCCAGTCCTGGGTGCATCTTTGCCCCAGGAGGCATGGGGGGGGGCGTGAGGCAAAAGCAGGGTCTCCTGCACAGGAAAGGTTGGAAACACTGCACAGACGTTCAGGTGCTTTCTGTTTCTACTGTAAGACTTCTCCATGCCATTAATATGCTAATGGAAATCAGGACTCTCCAAGAGAGATGGCATGGCATCTTCCAAACTCCTTTCGTTCATTTCTCACATAATTATTATGTCCATATGTATGCAAAGCACTGGGTGAGGTGCTCTGGGGGAAAGTGCCCCACAGGCAGGGCTGCCTGCTCCCTGCGAGGGAAGGAGGGAGGGAGGGAGGGAGGAAGGGAAGGAGGGAGGGAGGGGGAGGGAGGGACAGAATGAGGGAGGGAGGGAGGGAGGGAGAAGGGGAGAGGGAAGGAGGGAGGGAAGGAGAAGAGGAGAGGAAAGGAGGGAAGAGAGAGAGAAAATGGAGGGATTGGGGGAGGGAGGAAGGGAGGGAGGGAGAAGAAGAAAGGGAAGGAGGGAGGGAGGGAGGGAGGGAAGGAGAAGAGGAGAGGAAAGGAGGGAAGAGAGAGAGAAAATGGAGGGATTGGGGGAGGGAGGAAGGGAGAGAGGGAAGATGGAGAATAGAGGGAGGGAGGGAGAGGAGGGATAGAGAGGAAAGGAGGGAGGAAAGAAGGAGAATGGGGTGAATAAGGGAGAATGGAAGGAAGGAGGGAGGAAGAAAAGAGGGAAAATGGAGGAAGTGGAGAAGGGAGGAAGAGGAGAAAGGGACAGGGAGAAATGCAAACTGGAGGGAGGAAGAGAATGGGAGGAGGAGGGGAGGGAGTGGAGGAGGGAGGGGAGAGAGTGGTGGAGGGAGGGGAGGGAGGGAGGAAGCCCAGGAAACTCGGACATCTCTAGGGGCTGAGGCTAGTTACATTCTGGCTCACAAGTGCGACTCGGTTTCTTCATGCTTGACGTGGATGGGGCCTTGCTGCGTTTTCGTTTTGCCGTCTGTTTGCAGTGGCATCCTCTGGGCTTCCGTTGTCTATTCCCCGGGTGATGGATGAGGCCGAGTGTCCTCTGGGCCTAATGGCTGGTTTGGATCCCCTCCTGCGCCAAGTGACCGCTTCAACCTTTTGCCCATTTTTCATTGCATTTGTCTTGTCTTTTTAAGTGCTTAATTCGTGGATGTTTACTTTCAAGTTCCAGAGTTTCCTTCTGATTTATTTCTATAATTTCCACTTCGTGGCCAGAATTCCATCTCTCGTTCTTAAATTTCCTGAACATATTAATCATGGTTACTTTAGAATCTGTCTGAAACTCTAGGCCTCTGCGAGTCGCCCTAGGTTTGCTTCTCTTGTCTGTGTCTCTCTTGGTTTTCACTTCACTCTCTGCCCTGGGGGTGGGAGGTGCTTAGCAGAGCCTGGGGTGGGCAGAGCATGCCGAACTGGACTTCTGTCTCCCATCATCGAAATGACCAGAAGCTGGGCCCGGCTTCCCCAGAGCCTCACCACAGCTTTTGTCTTGGTTCTCAGTCTCTGGATTTCTGTGACCAGCCACAGTGTCCCAGGATACGGGGGAAAGAGCCCTCCATTACCCTGCCCCTTCCTCTCCTCTTAGAGGTGGGAGACATGACCTCTGACCCCCTTTCCTGGGTCCTGAGTAGCCAACATGTCCTGTCCTCCCTGGACCACCTCTCCGCTCCTGCCCAGGAGCCTGCAGGACCCTCTGCCCAGCTCTGACCTTTCCCTCTTCCCGTCCACTGCTACCTTTCCTCAAATCAGCAAATGCTTCCAGTAGAAAAGTCTGGTCAAGCCCTGGGCTCTTCCTCCACCTAGACTTTCTTCTGGGACCGTGGCTGCACCTGTCCCTGTTACCCCCGTTACTCTTGGATGCCTTTAAATACAGTTTGTTCTGGTTGGGTTGGGGTTTGGGGTTTTGGAGGCAGAGTCTCACTATGGAGCCTGGTTTTGCCTTGAATTCTCTACCTGCCCCCCCCTCCTTAGTCTCAGGAGGAGACTGAGCACACAGCTCATCAAACAGGGGTTTCTTGAAGACATCTTCCCTGATGTTTACAACATCAAGGAATTGTTCTTTTCTTTCTTTTGTTCTGGTTCTGGGTTTTAAATTCAAGGCCTGGGCGCTGTCCCTGAGCTTCATTTTTGCACAAGGCTAGCGCTCTACCACTTGAGCCACAGAGCCACTTCTGGCCTTTTCTGAGTAGTTGGTTGGAGCTAAGATTGTCATAGACTTTCCTGCCCAGGCTGGCTTTGAACCATGATCCTCAGATCTCAGCCTCCTGAGTAGCTAGGATGGCAGGTGTGAACCAGTGGTGCCTGACAAGGGGTTTTCCATAGAAGATTTTTCATGTCTCACAGGTCATCTAAAACAAGCTTGTCTGTCATTCCCAGGAGCAGAATTTGGATGTCTGTTGAACCAGCCAGTGGGGCAGCCACCGAGATGGTCTCTGTGAGAGACAGGCAGGGGTCCTAGGTGATGGGAGAAACTAAACCAGGGGCGTGTCATCCTCGGGGCAAGTTAGAGATTAGGGGGGTAACTTTGGGACAGGATGAGCTGGAGAACAGAGCCATTCGTGTAGAGATGCTAGCTAGAGGAACCTGGCTGCGTTTGCAAATGCACAGACTCGGCTGGTGAGAAGGGCTGGGGTCTGTGGGGCGATGTCCCTGTGGTGTCACGGGCACGCAGGTGTTAGCTGAAACCATGGAAAGGATTGCCTCAGATCCACCCGAGAGGAGAAGAGTCTCAGGGCCCACACTGCTTGGGATCCCCACGTGGAGATATCACGGAGCTGAAGAGAGGTGGGAGGGAGAGAGAGAGGATGAGAACAGGTACAGGGGAGAAGCTGCCGCGCCTGTGGTGGTGGAGGCCTGGGGAGGAAGCTATGGGAGGACTAGGCGGGGGATCAAGCTGTGTGAAAGGGTGCTATGGAAGAAGGACATGCTGCTGCTGATTCCTGAGGTACTGCTGCGTCTGGGAGTCCATCCTGGGTGAGCCCCGGTGGAGAAGCCTGGCTAGCCATGTGCAGTGAGACAGAAGTCTAACCTTAGCGTCGTTCAGAAGGGAGGTGGTGTCGGTGGGGTCCAAATAAGTCTGTTTCTTTGATGTCGTTGCTCTTGTTTCCTGGTGGTACTGGGACTTGAACTCAGGGTTTTACACTTGCTAAACAGGCACTCCAATATTTGAGTCACATTTTCTGGTTGATTTTTCTTTTTTCTTTTTGTCAGTCATGGAGCTTGAACTCTGGGCCTGGGTGCTGTCCCTCAGCTCTTCAGCTCAAGGCTAACGCTCTACCACTTGAGCCACAGCACCACTTGTGGCTTTTTCTTCTTATGTGGTGCTGAGGAATTGAACCAGGGCCTCATGCATGCAAGGCAAGCGCTCTACCACTGAGCCACCTTCCCAGCCCTAGTTATTTAATTATCTATTTTTGGATAGGGTCTTGCATTTTTGCCCATGAGCCAACCCAGCCCAAGATCCTCTTCCTTACAGCCTCCTTTGTAATGGGAACCTCAGGTGTGAATCACTATGCCTGTATATTTGTCGAGATAAAGTCTCAGTTTTTGCTTTGATTGGCCTTGCACCCCAATCCTCCAGTTTTTTGTCCCACATGTCTGGGGTTACAAGTGTGAGCCACCAACCATCGCTACTGGCAATTTGGAGGTCACTCACAGGTGACTTTAATGAGCACAGACATAGTAGAACAGCACAGGGCGGGGTGTGCGTCTGCTGATGCCCTCCTCTTCCACAGCTGGGTCCTCTGCCTCCAGCCAGTCCTGGGTGGGGGGGAGCCCCCTCGGAGGTGCGGATTTCGACCCTTCAGTCCTCAGAGATCTGAGCTCCTCCTGGGCTTGCCTGGAGCAACAGGGACTTTTTTTTTTATTTTGTCAGTTGTGAGTCTTGAACTCTGGGCCTGGGCGCTGTCCCTCAGCTCTTCAGCTCAAGGCTAGTGCTCTACCACTTGAGCCACAGCGCCACTTTCCAGTTTTCTAGTGGTTTATTGGAGATAAGAGTCTGACAGACTTTCCTGCCTAGGCTGGCTTTGAACTGCGATCCTCAGATCTCAGCCTCCTGAGTAGCTTGGATGACAGGCATGAGCCACTGATGCCTGGCATCAGTGACCATTTTTAAACCAGCAGTGGGCTTGTTACTCAGGGGTCCTCTGATGACCCCCTCCCTCCGGACCCGCTCTGCCCATGGCCATTCCCTGGAGGGTGATGACCGTCCCCGGACAGCCTCACCCCCCTTCCTCTTGGTGACACATCGCTCGCACTTCACAGGCCAGTAGGACTCCACCACAGTCTGCCTCCCGGGTGGGATTCATTTCCTCCCAAGCACTGGGAAAGCAGATCTGTGCTGGTTCCCCTGGGCAGTCTGCGGCTGGAGCTAGAATAAAGCGCCTGGGTCACCGCGTCCTATTATCCCCTTCTAACCCCATCTCAGAACTGCCGAGCTCGGCCCATTTCCCACAGTGCCTGAAGGCCTAGGCATTTCTCTTTCCTGAGACACTGTTGACGAAAAAGCTGCTGCTTCTTTTCAGAGAAAACCAGGAAGAAAAATAAATCACGGTGCATGTTTGAGAGGTTCTCCTTGGACCCAGTCTCAAGGTGTGTGGCCAGTGTTTCACCCTGGAGATCTGGGTCTGGGGTGCACTGGGGGAGCAGGTGTGGTGAGGGGCTGAGAGCTGGGGTCACTGTGGCTCAGTTTGGGGGTGCACTGGGGTGTGGGGTGTGACCAGGATCGGTTCAGGTTGGCTCATCAGGCTGCACAAGCGTAGCAGGACCTGCGGTGCTGACAGTCTGCATCATTTCTGGGTTTCTGTCATCAGTGCTCATGGTGACAAGACCACCACATCTGCAGGCAGACCCTATCCACCTCCTAGGGCCATCTTCACTGGACATGGCTCACACGCAGGCTTCCTGTGGACCTGAAACTGGTGATGGTGAACCCAGGCTCCAGAGAGATTTCACACTCACAGCACATGTGCAACAGAGAAGACTTCATAGTGGAGGTCTAGGCTTTTCTCACTCGGAAGAAACAATTCTTAGTCCCTGGGGGTGCTCCTAGAGGAGGGCTAGAGAGAGAGGGCTGATGACCACAGAGTGGACAGGAGGCTGGAGAAAGGGCTGATGACCACAGAGTGGCCAGTCCCTAAGGTGGAAAGAAACCGAGTAAACTCAAAAAACCAGATGTGGGTTGTGAACACCCAGCAGCAGAGGACTGGCACATGCAGCAGGGCGGCAGCTGGACTTCTGGATCCTGGCGCCAAAGCCAGGGTGTGACAGGCCACACACACAGCAACATCACGGTCCGTTGGTCACTTTGGAGTGACTGGAATGAGAGCAACCTGAGCAGAACCCATGTTAGCCTCTCTCCAGCTTCCCACCTGACTTAGATTTACATTTTAGGAAACAAACATGTAAACAAAATCCTCTGGCTAACACATGGCAGAGCAGGTGACTGGATGTCCTTCATGATGGGAAAGGGATGGTGGAGCTCACAATGGGGTGGTCTCGTGAGGAGGGGTGTGAGGCTGACTTTGAGAGGCATATTATTCTCAGATCCGTCAGTGTGTGAGATAGGACATGCAAGGCAAAAATACAAAAGGAAACCATCTCTCGGGGCCAAGGGTGACTTGAGGATATGTTACAACATTCTAGTCCAGGATACTGTTTGACCCGTTTCTCAGCATACACGTAAGGCTATGTATGGCTCACTTCTTGGGCTGCATCAGGTGGGATTTTCTCGAGAAATAAATGTGGACGCACATAGGAGACTACGTGGTAGTGGCAGGAGGTTGAATTCAGAGCCTCATATTTCCTCTACTTGCTTGCTTGCTAGGCTGGCACTCTACCATATGAGCCATGCTTCCAGTTCAGCTTATTTCATGTTAGTTTGGAGATAGACTATCCCTCTCCCTCTCCCTCCTTCTCCCCCTCTCCCTCCCCGCCCATCTCGCACCTTGGCTGTCTTTGAACCATAGTCCTCCAGACCTCAGCCTCCTTGAGTAGCTGGGATTATGGGTGTGTGCCATTAGTGCTTCTAAGGCACACATGAGCTCAGAACTGGGAGCTGGCAGCCTGGAGGCCCTGGAGGAGCTGTGTCATTCCCTAAGCCATCTGCCTGTAGACCAGGAAGCATGGATGCCTGTTTGAATATGCTCTGTTAGCAGGGACAGCCACTTCCGAAGATGAAAATCTCAGCCTCTGCTCTCTTCCTGCCTCCCAGTGATTAAATGAGGCCCACCCAGGATTTGGAAGGTCATCTGCCTTGCTCTAGTCCACCCTTTAAAAGATGACATCTGGAAACACATTCTCAGAAACCTTCAGAAAGGTGTGTGATCACATACCACAGCCCATCCCAGGGAATACCCGGCCTTGACCACGTAAGTCACACCATTGGTCCTTACAGAAAATACTCTGAGCTGGGTCTGAGTATTCATGCTTCACTGTGGGAGCCTGGGTGTGAATACTGAGTGATGGCTCCCTTCTCCATCTCCACCCAAGCAGTGTCCCCAGGACTTCCTGTGAGCAGGTGCTCAGTCCAGACAAACACTCCTATCAGCAGCTGGTGGGTGTCAGACAGCCGGGGGAGGCGGGACATCCTGTCACCAGGCCCCTTCTGTGACAGGGCACGAGCCATCTGTCCCGTTGGGTCTAGCCTCCTGGTTGTGCAGGAAAGTTGGCCAGATGTTCTCTGGAGACCTCTTCTTGTTCAAGGCTTTGACAACACCAGCCCTGCATTTCTTGTGGATCAGCAGCTCCTGGTTCCATTCACATAATCTAATTTGAAATTCTGTCTCAGGAACACGGGTGGCTTCATCTGCCCCGGCAGAACAAAGGAAATGAAACGGGGGCCATAATGGGAGATATTTTGGGTGTTTTCAGACATGGAAGCCAACAATCTGTTCACTCACGAGTACTCTGACCTCTCATTTTGAGGGAAAACAGGAAGAACAAGCTGGGTACTGAGAACATAAATATTTTATTTTCACCAATTTTTCAATCTGGGCTGAAACAAATGTCTCAAGGAGACCCTGCCCACCCTTCCCCGCCCTTCGGCATGGAGACTAAAGAATGCAAAGGATTTAAGAATGCCAGGTACCTGTTTTGAAGAAAAGGAATCTGAGGATGCATCTTTAATTTGGGCGGAGGAGAGAGAGATCTAATTTTGAGATAGGGTGTCACCAAGCCTGACTGTTTTTTTTGTTTTTTGTTTTTTTTTTAAGATTTTTCTGGAACTTTCAAAGGAAAAGACATGGCCTCCTTCTAACAGGGGAGCTGGGGTTGGCCAAGAGGGACAGGGTCCTTCATCCCCATCTGGGTAGTTCCTTGGCCTCATCCTCTACACTGGTGTTTGCAGCTGGCTGGGTCTGGAGGGATTCTGGTCCATGCCATGGCTCCAGGTCTCTCCCTTCAGACACCCAGCCTGCCTACCTGGCCTCTCCCATCAGACACCCATCCTGCCTGCCTGGTCTCTCTGGGCAGACCCTGCGTGGCACAGGTTTGTCTGGGCCTGTTTCCAGTTCTCCAGGGCAAGCGCCACTATCCTCTCTCAGGTCAGCCTGGACAGCCACATGCAGGGGGACAAGGGCTTGTCCCTGCAGGGGTGGCTAGTGCTATGGAGGCCCCCACCGAGATGCCACGCCTGCCCCGAGGGTCCCAGAGGCCCCCCAGGAGTGGTCCTGACCACACAGCCGTGGAAGGAGGTGATGCTTCCCTTTCTCCGGCTCTGCATCTTGCAGTGTTAGCAACCCCACAGGAAGCTGGGAGGCTCCAGGCAGCACTGACTCACTTCTAGGGAGCACCCCCAAGGGGCAGGGGCAGACCGGGTCCCGCCCCTCACACAGCGCCTTCCGTGAGCCCAGGAAAGATCCCGAGAAGACCTGATCTCGTGTGTCATTGGAGCCACGGAACCCTGATGTGCTTTGGGGCCCTGGACAGGCACACCACCCCTGCACTCTGACCCAGAGCCCCGAGCACACGTGCGCCAACCCGGCTGAAAAACAGGAGATTTCATCTCTGACAGAGCGGGTGAAGCTCCGGCCTTCTCCCAGCACCACAGCAGGAAAGGGTTCTGAGAGGCAGAGAGGAACACTCCGAGCCAGAGGACTCTGCTGACTGGGGCCTGGACCCTGCCCTGGCTCTGCACAAGTGAGCTTGGACCTGAAGTACTCGGAGAACTTGTTGTCTTGGCTGGCCAAGGACAGTGACCCAGCTACCCACGGCAGCAAGCAGCTCTGACTAAATCCTCTTAGCAGACAAAAGAACTCGGCAGGGAGAGTGCCCTTGGCAATGCTGTGGAAGCGGTCCCCACTCCCAGACTTTAGAATGCTTCCTTCACCTCGGTCCATCCTGGGCCCCATGCCCCAGGACCCTCCTCAGAGTGCTGGATGCTGAGTGTTTTGCCATCCTACCCTTCCCTTGGAAGGCTGCACAGGAAGCACACCTTCTGTTGTCTGGTCTCTCCCTGCCACGGCAGCTCTTGAGCCCCAAGCCCAGCATTATCAAGCAGTCGCTTTCCTTTCTCATTTCTCCTGCCCACCCTGTGAGATACCAGCTTGGGGCCACACCTGCCCTGCTGCTCAGAAGCTGCTCCCGGGAAGATCACAGAGCCTGACCTCTCCCTGCCCATGCCCCTGTCCTAGAAAAGCCTTTTTCTTCATCGTGGAGGACAGAGGGGTCACCTACTTTTAGAACTAACTTCGGGTGCCCCATTATCTGCCCTCCTCAGGAAGCACCAGCAGAGAGCTCCAGAGGGCTGGGGTGGGGTGTGAACCACTTTGGGGTGTCCATCCTTAGGCATGAATGATGGGTGCGTGTGTCCATCCTTGGACATCCATGATGGATGGGCGTGTCCATCCTTGGGCCCTCATGAGTGGGTGGGCCTGGTGGGTGTGTCCATCTGTGGACATCCAGGGGTGGGTGGGCCTGTCCATCCTTGGGCCCTCATGAGTGGGTGGGCCTGGTGGGTGTGTCCATCTGTGGACATCCAGGGGTGGGTGGGCCTGTCCATCCTTGGGCATCCATGATGGGTGAGCCTGTCCATCGTTGGGCACCTATGATGGGTGGGTGTGTCCATCCTTGGGCATCCATGATGGGTGGGCCTGTCCATCCTTGGGCATCCATGATGGGTGGGCATGTCCATCCTTGGGGAGAGCTTGCGGGTACAAGCAGGAGTTGGCCAAAGCTCAAGGCTGGTCTTGGATTAGAACTTGCAACACAACTGGGGCTGGGTGGGGGCAGGGCATGGGGGGGGTTCAAGGACACAAAGTCTCATTGGGTGGCAGGCTGTTCACTGTGTCAAATGAAATAAAATTCAATATGACTGAGAAGCCCAAGAAGCTGGTACACAAGAGGCTACAGTGTACTTTGGGATTTGGACCAAAAAAAAAAAAATAAGCTGGCAATTTTCAGATCAAATGTCAAGAAACATGTTTCCAAATGGGACAATGAAGTCTGCTGAAATTGCTTTAAGGTCTTCATGGTCTGCCGGAGAGGGGGTACACAGTCATTTCCCCAAAGAAGTCAAGCTCCAATCATGCCGCCCTCTCCCAGGTACTATCCAGTAAAACGCTAGATGTTTGCTTATTTATTACATCGTAGGTAATTTAGCACCTACTACTTAAATGTGGGCTGTGCGTCATATTTAAACTTACCGATTAAAACCAGGTATTTAATTTAAACTTACTAATTAAATACTGGATATTTAATTTAAACTTACACATTACACACTTGGCATTTAATTTAAACTTACTAATTAAATGCTAGGTATTCCATTTAAACTTACATATCACATATTGGGTATTTAATTGACACTTAAGTATGAAGTATGAGGTATCTGAATGCTTGCTATTGAAAGGCAAGTATTGTATTTGGATACTTTGTTATTTCCATAGTAGCCATCCAAATGCCTAGTTTTCAAACAGTGCCTGCTAGGAACTTCCTTACTTATTTCCTGGTAAATTGCACATTTCCCCTTAAGTGACAGATCTCACGATGGTAAGTGAAAAACCACAGATCCCCAGGGGCTGGGCAGCTGCTGAGCTCCCTTCCCAGCTGACCCGTTCCTTTCCCACCCACGCTGCCCTCCTTCTCCTCCAGGGAGCTTTTCCCAATCTTGCTGGAGTCAGATGCACCCACCAAGGAGATGGAGAGTGGTTGCACAGATGGCACAGCTCCCCACACCCCAAGCCCTGGCTCCCCACACATCAGCCCTGTGCTTCTGAGAATGAGCTCCCCCTGTAAACAGAGAAGTGTCCCTTCCTTGTTCAAGTCTCCTGGGTGGGCATCAGGAAGATGTTCAAGCTCAAAGGCATCCCGACACAATGGGAGGTAATGCCTTAAAGTCAATTATTACACGTGGCTTATTCACTATCTCTGATTTAACATGGAGGCAGTATTGGTAATGGAGTGGTATGGAATTCATCATTTTATTGGGGGGGTTGGAGAAGCCTTTGAGGCCGTACACCTCCCTCCAAACGTTAATAACACTTAGGGACATCTTACAAGAAGCGTTAGGGCTCGGGCTCCAGGCTGCAGCACAGTTCATTGTGGGGCGGCGGGAGGGGTGGAGGGGGGGGAGAGGAGGGAAAGAGGGAGGAAGGGGCAGCAACCACAGCCATCCGGACACATTTGGGGTCCTTGTAGTGCCCTGATGAGTCTCCTTGACTGAGAAACGGGTCCCTCCAATGAGAAGTCCTTCATGAGTCGCTGCCCGGTGCCCAGAGGCGGCTCGAGCCACTGGAAAGGTGGAAACTAAGTGCTAATCACAGGGCCCCGGTGTCACCCAGAGAATTTACTGAGCCAGGAGAACCAGGAACTGTGGGTGCTTAGAGGAAATGTTCTGCCGCGCACCACACACACCGGTGCTTAGAGCAGACCTCAAGGCCAGCGGAATCACACGCATGACCTAATAACGCCTCGCTCCGGAGAAGGTGGAGGCGTGAGGGATGCTCTGCCCAGCCGCGGGTTAAATGGATTCCAGGAACTGGTTCTGGTTCTCAGCAGCAGCAACCTGTCTGGCACACGGCCAGCTTAACCCTCATCTTTAAACACTGACCTTCCTGGGGTTGCCAAGGACAAGCTATGGGCTAGAACTGAGAGACACTGCCCACCTCACCATGACTGGGCCTCACCATGCCAGGTGAGGTTCTGGGCTCCTCTAAGCTGCTTCTCAACTCACTACCCACTGGTTGCCACCTCCTTCTTGGCCCAGGCTGAGAGCTTGGGGCAGCCCCAGTCTCCACTCTGAATTCCAATCACGTTCACTGTGAGGAATCCCAGCCTTCATAGCTCAGATCGTGACTCGGGGTCTAGAATCATACACCATCCACTACTCGACTCCATTTGAAGATGCAGAGTTTCCAGCACTCCACTAGGCAAATGAGGCTCTGCCTCCTGCCTGGTCCCAGGTTCTTCCTTGCCAGCCTTCCATGGCTTAGTGAGTCAGACCCCAGATTGGGGAATCTCTGCAGATTCTCTTTTCTCTCTCATTCACACTAGCACAGGTCTGGTTCTCTTGAGCTCTCTTTCAGTGAGCTCCAGACCCACAGCTTCCTGCATCTGCCCATCAGCTCCCCTGCTCTGCCTCCGCCCCTCACCCATCTCCCCTGCAGGCCCCGGCAGTCAGCTGTTGCTGGGCTCCTGTGTTGTCAATGCCAGCCCGTTCTCTCTTTCCTGCATACAACCTTGGAAGGAACCCCCAAGTTCCTGGGGTAGACCCCAACTGCCTCTGTGGCTCTCAGGAGCTCATGGTGCCCAGTCTCTGGCTTAGCCCCACAGCCCTGGTGTGGCCTCTGGGTTTGAGGTTCTGGGTTGGGTGTTATGCCTCACCCCCTTTGCTGGAAGTTTCTGCCCCATGGTTAAGCAGAATCCTCTCAAAGACAGGCTTTGGGAAGTGCTACCCTTACCTTCCAAAGTGGCAAAGAGCACTCTTTATATTTGTCCACTGGGGTAGCCACCCCTAGACCAGTCCTTCTTCCTTCCCTCCCTCCCTCTCCCTCCTCCTTGCCTCCTCCCTCCTGCCCCCTTTTCTTTCTCTTTGCTTTCCTCTCTCTTTCTTTCCCTTTCTTCCCTCCTCCCTCCCTCCCTCCCTCCCTCTCTCTCTTCCTTCCTTTCTTTGTTCTTTCTTTCTCTCCTCTTCCCCTGCCTGGTACCAGCAGTGTGAAGCTCAGGTGTCTCACCTGTTGGCTCAGATGCTCTTTTCTTTCTCAGGTCCAGGTGAGGTGCGCAGGGATTGCCCAAGGGAAGGAAATCTAAATTACAAACATTTAACCATAGAAGCCAGAACAGCCTCTAGAACAAACCAAACCAACTTGAGTTTCCACTGACTTCCCTACTCAAAGCCCAAAATGTAAACATTCTCCTTGCAGGGGGGCTCTGCATGGTGGAGGGCTCTCTGAGCACAGCAGCAGGGCTGTGAGCTGGGATTTTTGCAAGAACCACCCAGAATCTACCTTTGCTTTTGCCCAGACCTTCCCTGGAGCCTCAGGCCAGGCTGGGGCCACTTGGCTCTTTCCCTCTAAAGCCTGCAGACATAAGGATTGATCTGGTAGGAAAAAAAATCCATGTGGTGTGTTTTAGTATCTAACAGAATTTGTTGAAACACTACCCAGCCCTGCAGTGTGGGGAAAATTACTTAAGTGTTCACAATCCATCTAGTTCCTGAGCTGAAATGACAAGTAATATATTCCTTACCAGGTTGTTGTGAAAATTGGGTCAGAAAACATAATCCAAGCTCTGCTTCCCTCTTTTCCTGAGCAAGACCAATAATCAAATGACAGAGTAGGTAGGTGAAGCTTGGCCTCACTGTACCCCCAGCTGTAGGAACTAAGTACTTTCTTCCCCATTAATAGGAGCTCAACTTTTATAAACATCAGTAATTTCAGTTGAATATCAAGTTTAATGTACATTAGTTTGATAAAATGCTTCTCAGAAATAGCCTATTTTTCCTAATCTGTGAGGTTGAAGTTTTGGAAATGACAGTGCATACCTGTAATCCCAGTTATACAGGGGCAGAGATGGGAGGATCAAAGTTCATAGGGGGAAAAAACAATAGTGAGACCCCACTACCAAGATAGGTGTGGTAGTTCACACTTATAATCTCAGCTATGCAGAAGGCAGAGGTGAGAGGATTGAGGTTCAAACTAACCCGGCTGAAAATGTTATTTGTAAACAAACAAATAGGCACAGTGATCCATACCTCTAATTCCACCTCTGTGGGGAGCACTGATAGGAAGATTGTGATTTGAGCCCAGCTTTAAGCAAAATTGCAAATGACCAAAAATACACGTAGAGAGGATGGAAGATATAGCTCAAGTGGCAGATCTCCTGCCTTATAAGTGGGTAGATCCTAAGTTCAAATCTCAATGCTGTCAACCAACCAATCAGTCAATAAAATGTTGCCCTGTAAATAAGACATCCAGTGATCAAACCAGCCAGAAACAGTTGAGGGTTGAGCCATCTGTGAATTCCGACCTTGACTTCTCTGTGTTCTCCTTATGCATCTGTGCCCTGCTGGTTGTGTAGCACAGGGAGTATCTAGAGGGGTGGGAGTTTATGTGCCAAAGGGGCTCAGGGAGGCATCCTGGGCAGGCAGGCCTGCTGAGTGCTAGAACACTATTTCTTTGTAAATGTCCGCCCTTCTTGCTCCTGGCCAGCAGGATGTGCCTCTTGCTGATTTTGGAGACAGCGGGGTAGGCCTCTGCTGGTCACAGACTGTTTAACCCCCAGGTTTGAACTGGGTGAGTGAGCCCACATCACCTCGCCTTGTGGTCCAAGAATGGAGGAGTCGAGCCTCACTCTCTGACAAGTTAATTCTTTCCATGCTTTGACAAAGCACCCTAGGTTGTGTGGCCTAAAACAGATAGTGTTATACCATTCAGGAGGATTAACAGCTGGCACCAAGGTGTCCATGGAGCTGGGCTTCTGGGGGGCCTAAGAAGGGTCCCCTCCTCCTCACACAGCCCCTTCCAGCTCTTGGCATCACCGGTGTTCCTCAGCTTGTGGCTGAGTCACTCTGGCTCTCCCAAGGGTGGGTCTGTGGCTTGGATCAGGGCCCATTCTCCCCAGTGAGACTTCATCTTAACCAGTCACAATCTGGGTCCCGAGAGACATGACCTGGGGCTGTCACCGGGCCCTTGTAAGGCTCATTCCCCGCATGGTTGCTGCATGGCCATCAGCCCGCGGGCCGTCACTTTGGGCCCTTTCTGCCTCTCCTGTGAGAAAGCCCTAGATCTGACCAGCCCTGTTTACCCCTAGAAAACAACAGGAAGCCACCCAGGGTTTTTAGGCATGCTTTCACCTATGGGGAGATGGCTGTGGCCAGGGCTGTGGGAATGGCTGCTAATGGGGGCCAGTCAAGGACCCCAAGATCCTGGAAGGGAAGAGAGTGGGGAGTCCCCAAAGAAAAATGTGGGTTCCCCTTTCCTAGGGAACAGGTGTGGATGGTGCCAGCTGTGGAATGGAAGAGTACACAGTGAGGATTAATGGCAGCGTACAGAGGAAGGTCCATCGGCACCCAGCTACCAAGACAGGGACCCCACCAGAGTTAGATTGCTCCTGCCTGGCAGGACCTCCAATCGCACAGTGCTTCAACATATGGAATACATAAAATGAGAATTCTGAGGGTTCCCCCATGCTGAAATAACAAACAGGGGTTCTGGTATCTTCCAGCCCCACCCTGCCCTGACCCCGAGGTGGGGCAAGGCCCCGGCGGAGCCTCACGCTCCAGGCCGGGAGGTGGTGAGCACCGCCTTGGCTTCTGTTTTGCTCCCTCCATGGGCTGCAGGGCCTCCCTTCCTGCTCAAATGAACCAAGCATGAGGAGGCAAACGGTCACCCGCCAGCTCTCAGTGAGAGCACGGAAGGGTGACTGCACGGGGTGGGGTCAGCCAGAGAGACCAGAGGCTGGGCCAGGCACGGAGCTGTGAGGGTCAGCCGTGAGATGGACGTGGGGTCTGGCAAGTCTGGCCTCAGGACCTGAGGTTCAGCCACACCCCATCCATTAGCAGAACTCTGTCCCGTGTGGTGCCTGTCCTCCCTCCCTGCCCACCCACCCTCCCTCCCCCTGTCTCCTTTGTGCTAATCTGTCTGGGATAACCACCACAACAGCTGCCTTGACAACCAAGGTCAAAAACGCCTCCCAGCCCAGCCTGGCACCCCGGTCCCTGGGCTGCCACACAGGCACAGCCCACACAAGGGACAGTCAGACTATCCCGGAGCGCAGGCCTGGAAGGCTGTCGGGACAGGAGGGGGTCCCTTCTGCGGGGGGTTCTAGGTATTTCTCTGCTGAGCTCATCTCTCAGATGTGAAGTCACCATCCATGGAGGACTGTGCGTATCAGAGCAACAATGCTGGGGGTATACCTATGAGGCTCTCCCTCTTTGCCCCTCCCTGGCCTCTACCATCCTGTCCCCCACCATCCCCCAGGACCTCAGGGAGACCCCAGTGGGCTGCTTGGCTCTGACACAAGCCCTCTCTGGGCGTGGCCAGCAGGACGCCAGGCAGTGGAGTCTCCCACACATTGGCCACCCTTCTTACTTCCCGGCGGCCCAGTTCCCTGGCTGAGGCCTCACCCAGATGGGTGGTAGAAAGATGATGTCAGGCCCAGGCACTGCGGAGAGGGGGAAAGGGTAAACGGAAATGCACACACTGTCAGGTGCCCAAGTGGAGGCAGTAAATTAACAGTTTCGCTGTAAATCAGGTTTATGCTTTGCACTTTACATGTAATTGTTAAATTGCTCCAAAAATAAGTCACCGATAAAATGGATAATGATCCAATTTGCCTCATCCACACCTCAATTGGAGCGGAGAGCTAACACTGGCACGATGGTGATTGCCACTCGGTTGTGGTGGAGAAGCGGTGCTTAGCCGGCTGAGTTCGAGGTCCACTTCAGCAAGGAGCATTTGAGTCCAGACTCAGAATGCGGGTCTAGCCTTTGGCCCTGGGCCTGTGCAGATCTGCTGCTCACTTCTCCCCGCACCGAGGCCCCATCCTTGGGCTGAGCCTCGGCACCCCAGGCTCGAGCAGGAGAAGATTTTCCTATACTAAACATATCACAACCCAGGCTTTCTTTGCCCAATCACATCCTGGTGGAAGCACAGTCATCGGGACCTGGGAGACGAGCCCCAGACCTACCCAAACTCTCACGGGCCTGCTCTACAATGCTAAAGTATCCCGTTCCCAGGGGCTCCTCAGTCTCTGGACCTCATCAGCCGCTGCCTCCTGTTTTTGAGGCCCTGTTGTCACGTGGCTCATCTCCAGAAGGAGAATGCAGTGCTCTCCTGGGCCAGGGTGGCCACGTGTGCACCAGGGCAGGTGCACCACAATCATCTAATCACCCATTCTGATTTTGAATTCACAGGCTGTTATTTGTGCTCCCTGAGCTAATTCGACCCCTGCCTGCAGAATGCATGGTGCCTGAAAACATGATGTGCAGGTAACTGAAGACACCTGGTCCCAGCTTCTCTCTGTGACTCCATGGACAGGCAGCACCCCCCACACACACACACACACACTAAGACAGGGCCACAGAGCAGCCCAGAAGGCATCAGGAGAGCAATACCAGAGACAGCCAGCACAGGCTGCCCAGGCCCTCACAAGGGTGTCCAGCTGGCCCTGAGCTACCACAGGGCAGTGGATATGAGGGGAGAACAGGGCCCGTGGAGGAGATGGCCAGAGCTTTGTCCTCTGATGGCCAAGATGGAGACGAGGCACAGCCTGGAGGGTGGGCTGTGGACAGGTCATGGATGAAGCCAGATGAGAAGCATGTGATGTGTAGCAAGGAGGCCCTGGGTGGAGGAGAAGCTTTGTGCTAGGTACTAGGGGGCCAGAGGGAGAGCCACGTGGGAGGTTATGAAAGGGTGACCCTGAAACCCAGGCAAGCGCTAGTATTGTCTATGAGGACACTATAGAGGCTATGGTAAGAGGGTAAAATCTGCCAGGGGTCATTGGAGACCAGAGGTGACGATTGAGTTTAGATCTAGAACATCCTGCCAAGTTTCATGAGGTGACAGCTCAGGCCTGGCTAATGGGCCTATTGGTCAGCAGAAACCTTAGGGGGCAGAGCCTGGTAGGCAGAAGGGCAGCTATGGCCCCCCAGCCCTCCCCACCAGGAGGTGGGCAGCCCTGCCCCACAACCCATCCACTATGATGCTCTGCGCTACCATGAATGACCCAGAAACAGAGCCAAGCAGGTCCTGAGACCTCTGAATCCCTTCAGTGGACATACTCAGGTACTTTAATGCAGCAACAACCATGGAAAGCAAGTAACAGTGAAAAAGAGAAGAGACGGCGGTGGAGGGAGACACACTGTAGCAGGTTGAAGATAGGACCTGTAATGGTGCACCCTGCATGGAGAGAGGACCTGCAATGGTGCATCCTGCATGGAGATAGGACCTGTAACAGTGCATCCTGCATAGAGACAGGACCTGCAACTGTGCATCCTGCATGGAGATAGCACCTGCAATGGTGCACCCTGCATGGAGACAGGACCTGCAATGGTGCATCCTGCATGGAGATAGCACCTGCAATGGTGCACCCTGCATGGAGACAGGACCTGCAACTGTGCATCCTGCATGGAGACAGGACCTGCAATGGTGCATCCTGCTGGAGACAGGACCTGCAATGGTGCACCCTGCATGGAGAGAGGACCTGCAACTGTGCATCCTGCATGGAGATAGCACCTGCAATGGTGCACCCTGCATGGAGACAGGGCCTGCAACTGTGCATCCTGCATGGAGATAGCACCTGCAATGGTGCACCCTGCATGGAGACAGGACCTGCAACTGTGCATCCTGCATGGAGATAGCACCTGCAATGGTGCACCCTGCATGGAGACAGGACCTGCAATGGTGCATCCTGCATGGAGACAGGACCTGCAATGGTGCATCCTGCTGGAGACAGGACCTGCAATGGTGCACCCTGCATGGAGAGAGGACCTGCAACTGTGCATCCTGCATGGAGATAGCACCTGCAATGGTGCACCCTGCATGGAGACAGGGCCTGCAACTGTGCATCCTGCATGGAGATAGCACCTGCAATGGTGCACCCTGCATGGAGACAGGACCTGCAACTGTGCATCCTGCATGGAGATAGCACCTGCAATGGTGCACCCTGCATGGAGAGAGGACCTGCAATGGTGCACCCTGCATGGAGATAGCACCTGCAATGGTGCACCCTGCATGGAGACAGGACCTGCAATGGTGCATCCTGCTGGAGACAGGACCTGCAATGGTGCATCCTGCATGGAGACAGGACCTGCAATGGTGCATCCTGTGCACACTCAAAGCCTGCAGCCCATTTCCAGCAACCCATGCATCCATGCTCAGACTGGGTGCCTGCACTCGGTCACCCACAGTGTGGACACCAGGAAATGCAAACATAGGCCTGGGCTACATAGACTGGGCCCATAGACCCATCATTATCTCTGGCTGCAATGTGGCTCTGTGTGGCACCAAAGCCAGCTCACCAGCCAGGATCCCGGCCCCAAGGGACCCACATCAGAGACAAGTCTGACTGGAGGTCTGGGGATGTTCCTGGCAGAGGGCAGCATGGCCAGGGTGGGGAATGTTCCAAGTGATGGGCGTGGTGGTGGGAGCAGCCCGGGCTGTGTGTGCTGGAAGGCTGGGCAGGGTAGTGGGTCTGCCTGTGTGTAGGCCTCCTGCCCCAGGGCCTGTGTGGCTATGGGACAGTGGGCAGGTAATAGAGGGTGATCGTGGGAACTACACAGCCCCCTGGACCCTCCATGTTGGATCTATGCTTTTCACTCCTGGTAACCAGGGGACAAGGCTGCAGCAGAGGGGCGAGGGCTGTGCCACTCGGTCAGGTCTCAAACTGGAGCCAACAGTGGGCTTGGCCCTCCGCTCCACCCCAGAGAGGCCCCCCCACTCCACCCCCACCACACCTCCTCCACACCTGGCTGTGCAGGAAGCCATTAGCAGGCTGTTTTGATTGGCTCGTTTCAGCAGGACTCATTATTTTTACACGGAACAATTTCTAACAATTTTGCTTGTCACTCAAGGCCAATGCTCCTAGCTGAGTTACTCGGGCCGTTATAAATACATTATCAGACACGTTCAACAAGCACTTGCAGGTAAAAATAGTTACCGCAGTTGTTCCCCCAGTAGAGCACAGATGCCAGGCTGATTTGTGGGAGGTGCCCGAAGCCCCTCCTGTTCCTCCCCCTCCTCCATCCTGGGGTCAGGAGGTGGCGGTAGATGGCCCCCAAAGGCTGGGTGGGGAGAGAAGGACTCAGAAAGCCACCATCGTCTGCCTGGGAATCTGAGCCCCAGCTCCCATTCTTCTTCACACTAATGTAAGGTGAGAACCAACACTGCCCAGGCTGCCGCGGACACAGGCCCTGCGGGCTGAGAATCCTGGGTGGGTCTCAGAGGCAAAGCCTTATGGGCTGGCCTGGCTAGGGGGGCCCTGGGGAGGGGGCCCAGATGGCTTTGGTGCTCAGTCCCAAGTAGGATCTGTGTGTGTGTGTGTGTGTGTGTGTGTGTGTGTGTGTGTGTGTGTGTGTGTGCAGATTTCACTTCTGCCAGGATGGGTGAGGCTGGTGGCGGCCGGAGGCAGGGCCAGACTCCAAGCCCCACCTGTGTGCCCTGACAGGGTTGGCAGACCTGACCATGCCGTCCTGTCCTCTCAGACTCTCACCAGCAGAAGCCTGTCCTGCCCTCGTACTCAGCCGCTCCCAACAACACCCTTGTTGCCTGAGCATGAACCACACCCCCTCCACGATGCCAGCCCTGACAACTCACTATGGGGTCCTTTCTGGACCAGGACGAAGGCTCCAGGAGAAGGTGGGGCCTTCGGTGCTCTGAGAACCTGAACTCCTGTTCCTGAAAACCCACCCAAGGTCCAGGTCTCTAACTAGTCGCCTTCTTTTTATTTTGGTCAGTCATGGGTCTTGAACTCAGGGCCCGGGCACTGTTTCTCAGCTCTTCAGCTCAAGACTAGCACTCTACCACATGAGCCACAGCGCCACTTCTGGCTTTTTCTGCTTATGTGGTGCTGAGGAATCGAACCCAGGGCTTCATGCATGCAAGGCAGGCATTCTACCACTGAGCCACTTTCCCAGCCCACTAGTCACCTTCTTATTCCAGGAGGTCCTGCTGTGTTCCGGGGGCAGAATCCACACGCTTCTCCCAGAATTCAAGGATGGGAGCTGCCAGGAGAGCAGCCTGCCAAGGCTGTCACTCAGAGCAGCAAATTAGGATGGAGAGATTGCAGACTGGATGAAGCAAGCAGGAAAAAGAGGCTCAACACCTGGGGCAGCCTTGGGGCCTTCCCAGCCTGCGCCCCCAGCTCTGAAGCACCAGGCACCGTGCAGAGGTGGGGATCTGGGTCCCCAGGGTCCCTGTCTAGAAGCTGGGCGTCTAGACCCTGTGGTAAATACGGTAGAACTCAAATTTCCTGAGACCTCACTTTTTTTCTGACCCTGGGGTCCTGCAGAGACAGCAGACTTCTCAAATGAGGTCTCACCAGGCAGAAGGCCCCATGACAGAAATCCACAGCGTGGCCAACTCCGGGGGCAGGAGCGGCTGCAGAGCCACCACCTGTGATTTATGGCATGGCTGGCGTGCTCCTTGTCCAGGCTGGGTAGCAATCACCTGGTGCCCATGGATGAAAACTCTTAACCACGCACCTAAGGAGTGTTCGCTCTCAACCGTGTCCTGTCTGGAACCATGACACATCCCAACTTCCATCTGCCTTGGGGAGAAGGAGTCAGCCTGAATGAAGTTGGAATGTGTCTGCTCTAGACAAACCTGGGGATGTGTAAATGATGAGAAAGTTCACAGAGAGAGGCACTGGGAACGACAAATATTTGTGATACACTCTAATGCATGCAACATGCAAATGTCTGGAGATAACAAATATATGCGATACACTGTAATGCATGCAACACAAATAGCTGATATGTTATAATCCATATAACATATGTAAACAGTAAATATTTTAAATACATATACATGTAGAGAAATATATAATCATATATTATTTGGGGCTGATTTTGGTTTTAATACATCTCTTCCTTCCTTCCTTCCTTCCTTCCTTCCTTCCTTCCTTCCTTCCTTCCTTCCTTCCTTCCTTCCTTCTTTCTTTTTCCTTGGGGCTTGAACTCAGGGCTTCACCCTCTAACTCAGCTTGTTTGTTCACAGCTGGTGCTCCACTACTTGAGCCATACCTCTAGTCCCTCATTTTGCAGGTTAATTAGAAAAGGGGTCTCATGCATACTTCTCAGGCAGGACTTTTCAGCCTGGAGTTGGCTTCAAAGTTGTTTTTTTTTTTTCCCTCCCATAAAGTCTTAACATTGTAATAGTTTTTCACACAATTACTGTCTTTTTGCAAGTTGCATTTTGGGGTTTGAAATTGTTTTTTAATGTAATACAAATAGACAAATTTGAAATGGTTAACACTACGGCTTGACTTCTCTCTGCTTGATCAGAATGTTCTTAATGGAGTCCTCCTCCCTGTGCAGCGGCCCAGGTGAATGGAGCCCCTGTGGACGCTCAAGGCTGACTCCACCCCCATGCCTTCACGGGCATGCAGAGGCACCGCCCCCAGCCCCTTGTCTATCTTGGAGTTGTTTCTCCGGGTGTGTGTTTCTCTTGAGTGTTTCCTCAGTTTTCAAGACAGCAGATTTGCCATTCTTTTGATTTTCTTCCATTGTGATACAGTATATAAATCTCCTTAATTAAAAAAATCGGGACTTCATTAAAAGATGCTTTCTGCACGCTGAGATTGTCAGAAGCACCATATCATTTCCAAATGAGATCTTGTGTTGTCCAGCCCTTTCCTTGGTTTCTGTGAGGACAATCTCACTGTCTCCCTGTTAGTGAGCTTTGTCTTCAATAATTACTATTTTCTGGAAGATTTGAAAGCCGAGTGTGTGTGTGTGTGTGTGTGTGTGTGTGTGTGTGTGTGTGTGCTGTTGCTCTTTCAGTGAGTGCATTGAATTAGTTGATGTCACTGAAATTGAGACCGTTTGTTTGCAAGCAGGTTCATTGTGTGTGTAACTCTGAGACTGGCTCACAGAGCAGCTCTTTTACAGGCCCCGTAGGGTCTGGGGTCTAATTCATGGGGTCCTGCATACTGCCCTGCTGAAGGCTTTTCAGGCTTGGCAGCAGCTTCCCACAAAACCTGGTGTTTCCGATGCTGTAACTTCTCACAGGAACGCTGGTGCACTGAGCCAGCTGCAGCCTGTGTGCCTTGCTTGCTAGCTGGTGCCGAGCCGGGCACGATGTTGATGATGCCTAGCTGTGAAGTTTACCCCCTCTGTGTGTCCATCCCACCCAAGGAAACACTGAGATCCTCCCACAGGCCCTCCCACAGTGGAGCCCAGCCCCTGCACCTCCTGCCAGTGGGCGGGGGGGGGGGGGGGGAGGCTGTCTTGAGAAGACTGAGCAGCACCTAGGCCTGGAGGTAGCAGATCGGGTCAGAGCCATATTGGATCTACAGGAGAACACCCACGGGGGCCTCCTCCACCACGGAGTCCCGTCCTCCCCTTTGGCCAGGCTGGGTGACCATGGTGGCCAGGAGCTCAGTCAGCTGCTTCCTCAGCTGACGGGGACCCTTGGGTTTCTTGAGGTGGGCGTGGAGACTTGGGTGGTATGAGTCCGGGTTTTGGTTACTGTAACAACACGCCTCAAACTGGAGGCTTAGGAAGAAAAGGAGCTATGAGCTCACAGTTACAGAAGTTCAGAGTTGTCCTCAGGCCCTGGCCGTGGAGGGGCCCGTGGCAGACTGCAGGTGGGAGACCAGAACACAGCCTCAGCCAGGAGCAAAGAGACCTGGCTGGGGCCGGGCAGCTCTATTTACAAGGGCCCTCTCCAGAGAGCTCAGGGTGTGGCCTGAGAGCCTCCTTCTGAGATGTGCCCGCCCCCCATCATGAGGCTCAAAGTGGAGGCTGGGAGTCTCCTATGGAGGCCATGGCTCACAGACCCACGGCTGACCTTGGAGATAGCGTTGTTCCCATGTGTCTGTGTTGGATGAACGTTTTAGGGTAAGGCACCCCAACATTCCCCAGGCCCAGCCTTGCTGCTCACACTGTGAGCTATGGCCTCCTGGTCTTAATGACTGGTGGACCGACCCTCACATTTAAATTAAATGCACACAGCACTTCCATTATTTTAGCTCACTGACTGACACTCAAAGGATTCATTGTAAAATTTAAAAATCATTAACAGACATCGAAATAACTCATAGTCACCCAAAAGGAAAGGATCACCGTAGCAAGAACACAGGGGCAGCTCCGTGTGCGCACGTGTGCGTGTGCATGGACTTGGCGCCATTCCTTTATGGTTCTTCATGCACACTAATACTCTGATGCCTGGCCCGCCAGCTGGAGGCAGGGCAGGGGCCGGGCCACAGACAGCTTGCCACCAAGTGTGGCAGGGGCTGGTAGGTATCCAGGCCAAGGGAGGCCACTGTCCTCGTGGCCACTTGCAGTGCTGCCCATGAGCTGTCCTTGACGGGAGGCCGAGGGACGGGCCTTGCAGAAAGTGACGTCAGCCACCTTTGACCCCTGTCACCATAATGACCTGTGTAGCAGGCACCACTCTGAGGTTTGTACCGGTGCCGGCTCTTACAATACAAGCTCAAGAGCTGGAAGCTGTGATTAATCCCATTTTATGGAACGGGGACTCAGAGCATGGAAAGGTTAAGTGACTTGCCCAGAGTCACATAGCTGGCACAAAGCAGGGTTTGGACCTGAGCCGCCGCTTGGAAGAGCTTGTGCCTCAGGGACGTCCAGAGCGCTGTGACCTTTGAGGGACTGGAGGTGGACGTGGGTGAGGCAGAGCAGGCCGGAGAGCGTCAGCAGTGTGCAGGGCCCCAGCCCAGCCCCGTGTGTGCGGGGGCCTCCTTCTGACTGACACGGGGACCGCACACCCCTTGGCAGACACGGTCACCCGAGGGCCGTCCTTGCATTTTATTAGCTCTGGGCAGGAATCCATCTTCTCTGTCCAGAGTCTGCGAGCTCTGCTTTCAAAGGCCGCTTCTCCTGGCTCGAGTGGACAGCCGCCTCCTCACCTTCCCGAGCTTTCTGCTTTGAAATCCTGGATGGAAGGCTGCTGCCTGGAGATGGGCCTAATGGTCATCATGACAGCAATAGACCGTGTCACCCTGATTCGAACCGGTTTCAGTCTGCAGTCAGGCGGGGAGAGCTAATGAACACTCTGTCTTCATGCACAGGAGTTCAGCCTGCTCTTCTTGGCACTAGGTCTGACGTCCAGCAGGAAGCAGGGCCCTGGACTTCTTGAAGAAAGATCTGGCATAGATCAAGTGCTGTCCTGGCAAGCAAGGCCCACGACCACCAGGAATGCCAATGGGACAAGCCCAGGACAGACCTCCCGGAGGCCCCAGGTCCACTCTGCTGTGCTGGCCAGTGGGAATCGGTCGAGTCTGCGTCGCCACTCATACCGGCACTCCCTCCCTTGGAGTGGGTCAGCAGCAGGAGCCCGGGACTCTGGCGTCTGCAGACCGTGGGCTTCTGAGGAAACGGGAGCAGAGTTCCACCCCCACGCAGGCAACCTGGCCAGCCCACAGGCCAGGCCAGGCCTTCACCACAGGCTGCTGAAGGTCACCTCTTCTTCCTTCTCGGGCAGCTGGCGGGCGCTGGGCCGGGGAGAGATCACAAGACACCAGTGCACACCAGAGCACCGTCCTTGTGGCTGCAGAAAAATAAGGCTAATCATGGCGGACGTGCTCCTCGGCCACGCGGCCCGCAGTGGGATTCCTGTGCTGACCTGCAGACCCCCATCTCCACCCCCAGCGCCTTTCACAACCAGCTCCTGGGGGACCCTCTGGTCCTGGACCAGTGCGGGGCCAGTGTGAAGACTGTTACGGGGTCCTGGAGCAAACAGTTCTTGGGGTTTGCTGCATGGTTGAGGGTCTGAGAAGCAGACACAAGGGAGAAGAGACAGGGCCCTCGGGAAAGTCCTGCAGTGAGCACTGTTGGGGCACCTGCTGAAGGTAGATGCTGCCTTCCTTGTCCTGGGAGAAAAGAACAGCAGAGTCCATTGGGGCTGGCGGGGGCAGAGGTACCCCCAGCCTGGCAGGGGACCAGAGGCTGCGGGAAGGCTCTGGCTCAGCCGACCTCACGGTGCACACAAGGAGTGGCAAAGAGCCCGTGGTGACTCCTGACCTTGCAAAGAAGCCTTTGTAAGCACCTGAGGTCCTGCTCCTCACCTGTGTCAGTGCCCGGAAGAGGAGGTGAGCTTCATCTGAGGATGGAGCTCTTCCCTGGGGAGCGGGGGGAGGATCCCAAGAGTCCTGCTTTTATTAATAGTATTGATATTGCATTGTTTCTACATTTCTTTTCTTTTGTACCAGTAGCGGGACTTGAACTCAGGGCCTTGGCTGTCAGTTGGCTTTGGGCCACAGCTCCATGTCAAGCTTTTCGCTGGTTAATTGGAGATAAGAGTCTCATGGGCTTTTCTGCCTGCACTGGCTTCAACCTAGATCCTCAGATCTCAGCCTCCGGCGTGGTTAGGATCACAGGCAAATTGCATCGTATCAATATGGGAGGCCGAGAATATATTGTTTTTTTGCTCTCCGCTTGTTTGATTGCTTTGTTTCCCTGAAGCAGATTGTGCCATCCGCAGTCTGACAACATTCACATGGCTTTTTGCTTTGCCTTTGCTCAGTCTAATTACGAATGGGTTAGTCTTCAAATATTTACCGGTCGTGTCGATTTTCTCTTCTGTGAAATACATGTACCTGTACTATTGGTTTTTCTCTTGGGAAGTTCTTCCACGTAATAAGGGTGTGTGTGAGGTCACTCACGAAAGTAAGTGATCCAGATATGTGTTGGAAATGTCTTCTGCCAGCCCTCGGTTTGTCCTTGCTTCCTTGGAGGGATTTTTGATCATTAATTGTGATGTGGTTGACCTGCCAAGTCTTCTCTCTGGAGTGCTGTGTGTGCACGTTGTGCTCAGGGACCCTGACCCCACCCAAGACAGCACTGCAAATTCCTCCATGGAAACAACTTGCTCCACCCAGCCCAGGATGAGCTTCATTCCATGTAAGGCAGGGATTCCATGCACATTTTCCTTTATGGATTGTCCTTTTGTCTCCACCTCCAGTGCCTGGATGCCCTCCCCTTCCTTTCCTCAGTATCTCCATACATCGGTCCCTGCAACGGTTTGTCCCCCAGGGCTTCATGTAAGCTCAGCCTCCAATATGGCCATGCTGAGAGGTGATGGGACCTTGAAGAGGCAGGGCCTAGTGGAGGGAGTAAGATTGGCCCCTCCCACCCCCAGCTTCCTGTCTTGAATGTGATTTCCTCTTGTTTTATGTGCGCCCACCATGAGGCCATCTGCCAACAAGTGACAGCCCAGGGTCCTCTCCATAGCCTGGACTATGAGCTACTTACATTTCTCTCCTTTATAAATACCCAGCCTCAAGTGCTTTGTTATAGCATCGGTCAGTATACCAATTCAACCCCCAAGGGCTTCTGCCTTCACCCTCTCAGAGGAGGTCAGTTGAAGGTTTGTTTACGAGGTCCTGACAAAACAGAGTCCTAGGTCCCTGAGTCAGAGCACCCCAGACCCCCATCCCTAGCCATTCAGATGGGCAGGCTGCATCAACACACCACAGTACTTCCTACCCAGGTCATGTGTTCACCTCGCTCCACATTTTAACTTCCCACTGTCTCCTCCCCATGAACCAGAAGTTCCCAAAGCATCAAAGCACTGAGGGGGTGGGTACCGTGATGGGCACTGTCAGAGGGGAGGGGCGGCTGGCGTCCATTCTTCCCAGGGAGACACACAGACACACACCCGGAACCTTCCATTTGGACTGATTCCTTCCAGGAAGAGCCTGTAGAGGAAATGCCCCCTGGAAGGCCCGGGGGAAAGGCTTCGGGACGGAAGCCCCGCCACAGCCCTGGATTTGGGTGCTGGCCTACAGCCTGTCCTGCTGACTGGACGCACACGGGTCATGTCCTGCGTGGGGGAGCTGTGAGAATTCTGCAGTCCAGATACGTTCGGCGAGGGGCTGGTGCCGTGCATTGTGATAGTTGTTCCGTAGCTATGCATGCTCAGCACTCACCCCTCCGACATCCACTTGGAAAAGCCGAGGTCTAGGTTGCTTCTTCGTGGGGGGGATCGAGGGCCACCATGTCCCATGGGACACTACAGTTGGGCTTGTGGAGCTCAGTTCCTGTGTGGAGTTCCACCTCGCGGCCTCCTGCCCTGTGCCATGCTGGAATCCCCTGGCAACCTATACACTGACTGGATCTCTTTACTCATACATGATCTCTGTCATCACACAGTGAAAGCAATCCAGATCACTGCTCGATGAAGGCCCTGGGGGTGCCGCTCCATGCTGTGCATGTCAAGCGGCCCAGGACAGCACGTTTGTGTGGCCACAGATGTGTGCAGCCACCACCACAGGGGACCCGAGGCAGCCTCGCCATCCGGGAAGAGACTGTGTTGGGCTGGTCGGGCGGTGGCTCCGGTCTCCTCCCTCCAGCCCCACGTGGCCCGGTGTCTGATTCTCTGCTCCTCTGGCTGTCTGTCCCCGGTATACAGTAGGCGGCTCTTTGTGTCTGAGCCCCTCCACAGCAGGTTCAGAGACACAGGTCAGAGACATCCCACGGTGTGCAGGATCTCGTGCCATTCTAGCCAGCCCCGACGGGCACTGCTTGTCCGCTGTAGGCCGTCCCCGTGGCTCCACTGCGACAGGCTGTGTCCATAAGATCACAACGCTCCCTGCAGCAGCTGCATGGTGTGGGAGTCTCTTTCTCGAATGGGCACCACCAATCTGTGTTTCTGCTTGTAGCCCGTTCAGAGAGGGGGAGTGGAGCGGACAGGAGGCTTCCCAGGGTACTCCTTGAGAGTGGGTATGCTCACCGAGGCCTGGGGGGCACTGGGCCATGGCTCCCCCATCACTTCTCTGCAGAGAGACCCGGGAAAGTGCACCAGACCATTCCTCTCATGTGTCTGCACGCAGGCAGCCAGCTGTGGGGGTGTTGGGGATGACCCTGAGCCCCAGTCTCACACCCACCACCACTCTCCTCCACACCCACTCTTTGTCCAGACCCTTGGAGTCACCCTTGATCCAGACACAAGCGAGTCATGTGTGGCTCTGTGGCTGTGCAGGCCCCTGTTCCCTCACCCGGGGGACAGCAGTGAGCGACACTGGTGAGTTCCTGGGCCTGGCTCTCTCAGCATCACCGGCCTCCTGGGGCTGAGCTCACAGATGCACAAGGCCCCACGGCTGAGCTTACAGACTGCTGAACGGGGGCCACGCTGGGACCAAGGGGCTGAGGGTCTGTCCTGTACCGGGCCCACAAGGAGAGTGGCACTGACAGCCAAAGCCTTGTCAGGGGAAGAGGCTTTACTACTGGCAGTAGACAGATGCCATTTGGTGAGAAGATGAGGCAGTTCCTGGCCCAGGAGGAGACCTCACAGAGACTGGCTGCTCCTGGGTGTAATTAGAATGGCTCCTCACCTAACCAGAGCCACAGAACCTGAAAAAAACCTGGAGATGAGGATAATGGTGATGATGAAGGTGGTGGTGGCTGTGTTGATGATGAAGGTAATTGATGGTGATGGTGGTGATGGAGGTGATGGTGATGGTAGTGGTGGTGATGGTGAAGGTTATAATAGTGATTTTAGTTTTACTTGGCACACCTCTCTCCTCTCACATCAAAAAAATGCATCTTCTGACCCTGCTGGAGTCCGAGGTGAACCCCTCACCCGCACAGACCGGCGTGGGTGCCCCGTGCCCCGTGCTCCAGTAGGGCTGGCACCCTGGGCAGAGGCCGAGGTTCAAAATCTGCTCCACTCTGGCATTCTGTTTCGGAGGCAGAAAGGAGTTCACACTCCACCTGGTTACCTGAAAACATGCGGCTTTCGTCCCCACGGATGCGTCAAACCCAGGGGTGCAGGGAAAGCAAGACACAAATTGTGTCCAGTTGTTGGCATTGGTGATGGGGGTGGGTGGGGGGATGGAGGACTGCTCAGTGTTGCCCTCTGCAGGTAAGATGGCTTCCTCAGTCCTCCCCAGCGTGGTCACGTGGCTTGCGTCCATTAACAGTTTGGGTGGGAGCAGGATCCATTGATGTCTCTTCCCAGGAGAAGCCGTTCTGGCCATGGTGTGTCTCCACCATGACTCTGTGTCCTTCACTGGGGCCGTGCTGGAGAAGAGCAGTTCCTCCAGGTTGGGTCTCAAAATGAAGAGGATATAAAGCAGAGCTGATGTCAGCTCTGTGTATGTGTGTGTGTGGGCACGTGCGCGTGTGCATGGGGGGGGGGGCGGGGGACCTGGGGCTTAAACTCAGGGCCTGGGCACTGCCCCTGAGCTCTTTTGCTCAAGCCTACTGCTCTACCATTTGAGCCCTCTTTCTATTTCTGGCTTTTTGGTGGTTATATGGAGATATGATTCTCACAGACTTTTCTGCGCAGGATGACTTTGAACCGGGATCCTCATGTCTCAGCCTCCTGAATAGCTAGGATTATAAGTGTGAGCCACTGGTGCTGGGCTGATGTCAGCGTTTGATGGCTGTGACCACGAGCTGGAAACTAGCTTTGCTGAGTGAGACCGGAGAACTGAGGGGCATTATGCAGTCCAAGCTGACTGGTGCAGTTTTGAATCAATCAGGAGAGATGCGCAAAGTGCAGATGTGGTGCTCTGGCTCTCCTGCCAGGGACGGAGCATCTCTGGTTCTTGTGGGCAGCTCTCAGATGGGAAGTCTGCCCTGTGCTCCGGCCCTCTGGCCCTCCTCACCCTGTGGAGCCTCTCCTACCGGGCAGGGCTTGTTTCTGCTGAGTCTCAACTCCAGAGCCTCAGGCTCTGTGGACCCCCGTTCCCCACCAGCAGGGAGGGCGAGAGCGAAGGGCGTGGCTGCTGCTGAAGCCACCCACCAATTCCCTCCACTCTTCATAAACTGAGCCAGTGACTGTGTCCTCAGAGAGGTGCGGGAGGCTGGCATCCCTCCCGGGCCCTCCGAAGCCTAGATTCCCAGGGAAAGTAAAGCAGGAGGTGCTTGGGCTCTTTCAACAGGTGCACACACCTGCTGGACACGCCCCTCAGTGGAGAGCCTCTCCCCCCACCCCACCCCACATCCGTGCTACTTTAACACAAGGACTTTCAATGCTGGGAGACCTGCAAAATGGAGTCCCTGTCATGGATACTAGGAAGTAGAATTGACAGCCCTGTGGCCCCTCCTCCCCAGGGTGGGGCTTCCTGGGCCCCAGACCTGCCTTCCCAGCCTGCATCTGGGTGGGGGGCGGGCAAAACCGATCCTCCCCTCTCCCATCCCCATCCCCCAAGCCTCCCTCCCAACCAGGCAAGGGGAAACTTCTTTCAAACTGTGTCACTTTATTTTGCAATGCAAATTAATCCTTTCTCTTTATCCTTTCCTATCTAAACAGAGGGAGGTAAGCCTGTCAACAAGGAATCCAGAAAGCTCTCAAATGAGGGTTTTCCCCAATCTGGGCCAGACCCAAGTCAGCCAGCAGGCTGGAAATCCATCGCCATTCTGTGCACGGTCTGGTGTGCCAGGCAGTGGGCACCTGGCGTTTCCTTTCCTTGGCGCTGGGCTGAGGCTGCCTGTCCTGGGAGGCCTTTACCGCTGGGATTCTCAGCTTCTCCACTTCTCCTTCTGACCAGCCAACTTGGCCCTGCAGGGTAAGGGCAAGGGAAGACCCCGCTAGGTCCCCAGCAGCCACATGACCTCCAGGGAAAAGGCTGGTGACTCTGGGTAGGGGGAGTGAGCCTGGCGGGCCAGGTGGGAAAGAGCGGTGTGAATCCTCTGAAGGAACTTATAATGATTTTAATCAGCATTTCCCTTCCATTTAAAACCCCAAACTTAGCTACTTAATCAAATGTCATGCTTAAGACACATTTACCTCCTTGGGAGGGAAATGAACAATGGCAGCTCAATTTGGCTTTGGATGGGTTTTAAAAATAGTGGAGTCTGTGAAGGCCATTAGGTAAATGGCCTTGCAGAGCTTCAAGGAGGGCCTCCTGCCGAGCTGGCCAGCTCCTTTGTTGAGAAAATAAGAAGAGGGGAGGTGCAAAGAGCTCGGCATGGGGGTCAGGCAGGGGTGGAGAGGTCCAGGAGGCAGCCAGCACTGGGGCTGCACTTTACAGAGATGGCTCCTACCAGAGCTGGCAGGAGCATGTGTCTTCCAGGATGCACATGTGTACGTGTGTGCTTGCACGCCCGCTCACAGCTACAGGCATGGACACCCATGTGCGAGCGTGCCCATGTGCCTGGAGGGATAACACACACTCAGCTTCCCAATTTCCAAGGAAAGAAAGCAAGGCAGCCAGATGTGTGAGAGCCCGGAAGCGCCCGGCGCCAGCAGCCCACCGGCCAAAGTTTAAGTCACAGTTTTATGGGAGTGAAAAATTGACAATGTTTAATCAGAAGATAAGATGAATTAAAACAAACAAAATGATAGGTGGGAGGGGTCTCTTGGGGTGAGGATTAACCTAGGTCCCAAGGGCAAGTTGGGTCCAGAGGGCATCCTGTCTCCTCCAAGATGGAAGGGTATCTTAAAATGCTGTATCTGCCTATCTCAGTGTGAGAAGCAAGGTATTTAGGAATCTGCTGCGGCTTATTAAATGTATCATAAGATAGCATATATTGGCATATCACACACGAGTTCTGTTCACAAGGCTTTTATTAGCCAGCCTGACGCATGCTAAGCGTATGCTGTACCAGAGCCACAGGCTGGCCCTGTTCTGGTTATCTGAGAATACCTTTCAATAGAACCCTGAGCATCTTAGTCTATGTGCTTGGCACCTCCTGAGAAAGGCTGGCACATTTGGCCAAGCCAGAACTGTAGAAGGGTCCCTGGAGCAGGTCCAATCATGTGCGGTTTCTCCGCTCACACCCAAGGCTGTAGACCACCTTCTCTGAGTCTTCAATCTGCGGGAAGGGCTTTCCTGGCACAGCATTTCCACATCGCCCCGCTAGGTGGCAGCAGCGCGGGCATCCTCTCCTCTGCTGGCCATCCTGGGTCCAGACTGTCCTCAGGACCTCCCTGTCTGGGAGGCTGGGCTCCCTCAGCCCTGTGGGACGGGGAGCTCTGGAGGGAGGTGGCCGAGCAGGCAGCCCGATGACTCACACACACACTGGGGTGTCTCTGGACCACCGACTGGCACGAGTTACTGCGTGTTGGAGGGCAGCTCATTTAGCCCCTAGGAAGCCCTCCACGTGGGAGGAAACTGGACCCCCCTCTCCTAGATGAGGAGATGGAGGATCAGAGGGGTCAGCCCACAGCGGCACCAGCCCCACCCACACAGGGCTTCCCCCACCACAGAGACATTCCCTGGCTCCTGGCCCTCCCTTCTGGGTTCCTGCCGGCTCCCATCCCCTGGCATCTTGGAAGGGTGGCAGGGAGACCCCTCCCCTTTGCTGGAGAGATGGAGGGGCCCACGGTGCGCAAAGAACCTGGGCTGGAGGCCCAGGGGTGAGGGGCTCTTGGGAGGCAAATCCTAGGCCTTGCTTCTCCCTCACCTGCTGGAGGGGGGGTGGAGGGGGGCACCTGATGATCCGGGGCGGGGAGACGCTCCCCCCGGGGTGTCCCTGACGGAGCACTGTGTACCAGCTCCAGATGGCCTCGCTCTACCTCCTGGCCCTGCCTTCTGCCTCCTGTCACCCCGGAAGGCAGCTCTGGCCCCCGGGCTGTTCCTTCTGCCTTCTCTCGGCAGTGAACACGCTGGAGGCCGGGCTCGGTCCTCGCGGCTCCTCGGGGATTCGGGGGCTCCGGCTTTCCACGGAAGGGGCTGTCTCTGTCACCAGCTCCTGTCCTTCAGTCCTGCTCTGGCGAGCTCAGCCAGGTAGGACGGGGAAGGGCCGCGACGACGGGGAGGGAACTCGGGCCCCGTGGGAGAAGAGCCTGGGAGCCAGGGCTCCTCGGGACTCCCGCGGCCTCAGAGCCGGGGCCTGGCCGGGCAGCCGCCACCCTCGGGCCCGCGCTGCCCAACCCTCGGCCGGGGGCCGTGGGAGGAGGCTTCTGACCGCAGGGCCGCTGTCTCCTTCCCAGGGCTGCGGCCGAGACGCCCGAAGGGAGGGAAGCCGGGCCCGGCTCCCCGCCGGCCTCCCGCGCGGCTGGGGACTGCGTGCGGGAGGAAACTTTGCTCGCGGCCCCTCGGTGCCCGCCGCGTCACGGGGCCTCCCGCGGGAGCACCCGCGCCCCTCCCGGCCTCCGGGGTCCGCCGGGCGCACTCAGAACCGGGTCGGAACCTCGAACTGCTTCGCGCGCCACCCGGTTACCGTGGCAACACCATCGGCGGCGCCCGGCGGTCCAATCGGAGCCCGCGGCCTCCCCGGAGCCCTTCCCAAGGTGGGGACCGGCCGGGACGCGGCCCGGAGCGGGGACCGGGGTCGGGCCGGGGTCTGGGCGCCCGGGCCTGGCGGCGGGAGGGGGCCCGGCCGGCCGGTGTGGTGGGGGGGACCGAGAAAGGGGGGGGGGCTCGGGCGCCGGTCCGAGGGGCGGGGACGCGGGTGACGTGAGCCGGGCGGGGCGGGAGGAGTTGGGACCCGCTGGGGGCGGCGGGGGCGAGCGCGCGGGGAGACGGCCGCGCGGAGGGAGGCGGCCGGGCGGCGCGGCGCGGGCGGCTCTGCGCAGGGCGCGGTGGGCGCGGGCGGTGGGGGCCTCGCCCGGAATCCCCGCGCGCCGCCGCCGCGCGTCCGCACGCCCCGCGCTCCACGGCGCCCTCACCCCGCGCGCTTCCCCTGCCCGCCTCCTGCCCGCCTCCCGGGCAACTTGAGCGGCAGCACCTGGCGACGGCGGAGCCCCGGCCAGACCCCGCGACCCGGCGGCGCGAGCAGGGGCCCCGCGGCCGTCCGAGGGGCCGCCGTCCCGACTTCCCCCGGCAACGCCGTTCGCTCGCGTGGAGCTCCGGGCGGACGCGGGAGCCGCGCGCCGGGAGGCTCGCCCGGCGCCCGGCGCTGCCTCGGCCGCCCCAGAGGGCTGAGCCGCCCCTCTCTGCTCCCTGGCCGAGCGGCGCGGGTCCCGGAGCGCGCCCCGCCGGCTGCGCCCGTGGAGGGGCCCCGCGCCCCGCGCCCCGCGGAAGGATGTGCGCCCCCGCGGGCCGGCCCGCCTGAGCCATGCGCCCCCGCGGCGGCGGCGCGCCGGCCGGCATGGAGCCCCGCGCGGCCGCGCTCTGACTCGCTGTGCGCCCCGCGGCCGGCGGGCGGCGGGCGGCGGCGGACGGAGAGCCGGAGATCGGCGCCGCGGGACGGAAGCGAACGGGCGCGGGCGCCGCGCAGATGGCCCGGGCGAGCGAGGTCTGAGGCTCGGCGCTCTGAAACGTGACCATGTGGATCCAACAGCTTTTAGGACTCAGGTGAGCGACCCGGCCGGGGCCGAGGGGCGCGCGGCGCGGCGTGCGGGGCTGAGCCGAGCCCAGGCGGGACACCCCAACCCCGCCTTGCTGCCCGAAGGCGACCGGCGCCGGGCACCGGGGGCCGGAGCCCGCGGCTGAGGGTCTCCGGGCGCGCGGGGTCGGGCCAGGGGCGCTCACCCCATCCATGCGGGCAGCCGGACCGGCCGGGCGCGCCCGGAGCGCGCGGCGCCAGCAGCGCAGTGTCCTGGCCGGCGGCCCCGGCGCGCCTCCTCCCGGGAGCCCGGGGCCGCTCGCGGGCCGTGGGGCGCGGTGGGGTCGGGCGCCGCCGGGACGGCTCCTGCCCGGGAGACCAGCTTTCCAAGCGGAGTTGGGGAGAAATCAGAATCTCGCCGCCCTTCGTCCTCTCGCCCTCCTCCTCCCCTTCCTTCTCCTTGGAGGCTCCGGGCTGGCTGCCACCGGTGGGTTTCTGTGACCTCCGTGCCCGACGGGTCGCGGAGAGCCAGCGGGCGGCTGGGGCTGGAGAGCCAGCACCCCCCCCCCCCAGCTCCATCGCACGCACGCACACGAGTGGGTGCGCCCAGGGCTTGTTTGTGTCAGGGACTCCAGGGCCACCCGGTACCCGAGCTCCGCGCTCGTGGTGGTGACGTTGCCGCACCGACCCCCTTCTCTGCAAACTTTGCCCACCCGCCGCGGCGCTCTGGCTTCTTCAGCCCTGCCTTGGGGGCGCCCGGGGCCCGCTGGGCGCGGGCATCGCGTCTGCAGACCGGGCTACATCCTAGCCCCGGTCCTCCTGCTCGCGGTGCGTGTGCGTGTGCGGGGGGGGGGGGGGCCCTGGCAGAGCCCGGGCGTGTGGGTCAGGGCTGGAACCCGGGCGCGAGCCGTGCATAGGTTGGAGGTAGAGAATGCCTGCTTGCCGTTCTGGACTTTGTCCACTGGGCTGCACTGCGCTCCCGTGTTGGGGTCGCTGGTTGCTAGGAGTAGGCAGACTTGAAGTGGGGAGGGGGAGGGGGTGGGAGGGAGGGAGGGCCAGGCCCGCCGTCCTGATTTTGAGAAATTGGAAGGGGACTGGCCGGCTAAGCGTTTTCCAGGCTCCTTTGATTTATGAGACTTGGCACCCAAGGGTCAGTGCTGTTTAACAAACACATCGAGTGGAAATTGTCGACCGCTGGTTATTTTACTAATCCTCCTCCTGGTGGCTGAGCTTGTCGTCAGCCGTGGGCTTTAAGAGGTTAATGGCAAAGCTGGTCCTGTCTGGTGCTGGGCATTGGCTGGCCCCCGGTAGCCTGCTTGCTCCTTCCAAGAGGACAGATAAGATTTCTGCTCAGCAGATCTGGGGTGCTTACACAGGGAGCAAGGACAGCTTTTCTGGGATGACCCTGAGCACTTGCTGTCCCTCCCTAGGCCTGGCATTGTCCCTGGACCAGCCAGATTCCCCTGGGCTTTGTGAATTGCCGCCCCCCTCCCCCCATTTGCCTAGCCATGGACTTGGGTTCCCGAATGCTGCTCCAGCCTCTGTCTGGCGCTTGCCTGCTGGTGGGAACTTATTTGAACAGACTTTTTTTTTAAAAAAATATTACTAAGTTGCTAGCTTGAAAGATGAGCACATTTGATAAGGAGAGAAGAGAACAAATATGAAGGAAAGAATCCTCTCTCTCTCAGCTCAACATCACTCACAGTCCCTCTAACGGCTTCTCTGGAAGAGCCTGGGATTTGTGTGCGTGTGTTCAGAAATAGTTCTGCTGGTGATTTTGAAGTTTGACCTTTTGTTTTTCTTCCCCTCGCTGTCAGCCCAGGAGGTTTTCTGTAATTGTGCCTCTAAGGACAGCTGCCACCTCTTAGGGATCTTGATAGGCATGCTTTGTCCTGGCTCTTCCTGCCTTCTCCTAGACAGCTTAGGAGTCCTGGGCCCGGAGGGGCTGGGTGCTTATGTATCTTCTGGGCCCCAGGGGCACTGAGAGCCCCGGGGAGCTTTGTTTCTGCTATGTGCATGTAGCCTGCCTTTCTAGAAGCCCCTTGCCTTTGCTTGTAGGCATTCCCCAGCACCCCAGGTGAGCACTGGGCATCTTGCTGCCAAGCATGGATCCCAGTTAGGACCCCCAGCAGAGGTGACAGAAGGCTACACTGGCCTTGCTTGTGGCCTGTGCCGGGAAGCGGCTGCTCCGTGGGCTGGGGGAGGGGCCGTTCAGCTCCTGCACGAAGCCAAAGCCCAGGCCAGGCGCGGTTATTTCCTTCTGCGTTGGCTCTGAGCTGTACACGGAGCCTCCACTTTTTAGGAGGGAGGAACAGATGGAGTCTTATCGATTTGTTTTTATGTCCTCCCCCCCCCCGTTTTTGTCTTTTCTGGTGATAGTTGTTTCAAAGCTCCAAAGCATCTTCCACCAGCACAGAGAAGAGGGGTAAAGGGGTCCTGAGCAAAGGGGCTCTTGCAGGAGGTCGGGGGCTTGCAGCGCTGCTGAGCAGGAGCAGCTTGGAGGGTGTGCCAGGTCAGCAGGCAGGCAGCTCCTGGTTGCTAGTTGTCTGGGAGCTGCAGAGCTGGGAGCGGGGGAGTCTTGTCAGGGGTTTGCGCCCCACGCGGGGCGATCGCACCTTCATCTCTAGTGGAACCCCCAGCCCTTGCCCTGGCAGCGGGGGGGGGGAGCAGAAGGAGGGGGTCACGCCTCTTTTGCCCCTGGAGACCAGAGCTCCTTCTCTTTGGGAGGCCCTGCGTGTGTGATGACATGTTTCACACTTCCTCTGTCCCTCGTGGTGTGTGCTCTGTGCTCTGCATGTTGGGGCCTCACGGATGGCTGTCACCTGGTGCCCCGGTAGCCATGGCTGTACATCCAGGCTTTAGGGGCTGAAGCCAAATGCTCTGTCCACACACATTGTGCCCCCTCTGTGTTCTGCCTCTCCTTGCTTTCCAGCTGCTGCTCCTAAACTGATTGCCACTGAATCCATGTGGTGTCACAGGCAGGGGAGGGGGGTGGGGGGTGGGAGGGGACGTTCAAATAACTTGCAAACATGTCGGTGGCAGCTCGAAGGTTTGGGGACCATCTTCAGGCACCCCTCCCTTCTTGCTCCCCCCGCCCCCCTGGGGCTTGGTGACACTCAGCCTGTCTATCACTTTATTCCTTTCCGTGCCTTAGGAGACTTGGAGAGGGGTCCGGGCAGTGCCCCACGCCTCCCCCCTCTCCCCTCCTGGGGGCATCTGTCTCTGGGTCCCTGGGGAGTGGGACAGCTTGCTTCTCTGACTGCCAGCATCTGTACCCTCCAAGGAGGGGCTTGTTCCCAGGCCTCATCCTGCCTTTCCATCCCTACACCAAGTGTTTGGCAGGTGTGGCTCTGGGAGTTGTGTGTGTGTGTGTGTGTGTGTGTGTGTATGTGTGTGTGTGTGTGTAGGGGGGGTGGCTCTGCATCTTTTTCAAGCCTCTTGTGGGAAGACCACAGGACACCTGGCATGTGAATGGGAGTTACTCCCCAGTCCTGATGGAGGGGGTAGACACAGAGCCCTGGCCAGTGAGCCAAGGACCCTCCAGAGCTGGGGGCTCCTTTCTAGGGGTTATGGGGGCTCATTTGCTTAAACATCCAGCCACTAGGTTTTTTTCAAAGGGTTACAAATCAGTAGAGACCAAATTGATGTAAAGATTAGCTTGGAAAGCCAAATATATCCTTGATCTAGATTTCCATGTTTGAAGTCAGGCTTGAGAGGGTTCTTTCTGCCTCCTGCTATTCAGACCGGGGCGGGCGGGGGGGGGGGGAGGAGTAGGGGCTTCAAGCCAGTGGAGACAAATGGGGCGGCACCGACCCAGCTCCTTCTCCCCCTGAGACCCCTTCCAGGAATTCAAAGGGGCTGGTGACTCATGAGGCCGTGAATGGGGAGTTGGCGGTTACATAACTCAGATTAACTCAGTTAATCTGCCTCGAAGAGCAAAGCAGGCTGGTGTGCAATCACGTCAGGGCTTGGGGGCTTGTGCGGGCCCCCTGGGCCCCCCTGGCTTCTGTGCGTATTGGGGTTGGGGTCAGACCTGGCCGTCAGGGAAGGCTTCAGCTGCTCATCGAGGCCGTGCTCCGCCCTGGCAGACAACATCTAGGAAGGAGGGGAAGGGGGAGGCAGTGACCTCCCCCCTGGGCCTGGTGGTGATTGCCTCCTGCACGAGGATGGCCCAGGTTAGTTGGGTCATGCCGGCACAGCGAAGAGGCTGGGGAGCTCTGCCAGCTTGCTGGCCTGTCTCTTTGCAAAGAGCCCTGGAGATGGGGAGTGGACAGAGCCTGGTGTCCATCCACAGGCCCCGAAGAGTTAATGGGAGCCGAGTGGAGGACTGTGTGTTCGTAAGCGCCAGAGTTTCCTGTGGTGGGCGTGGGGGGACTCAGCAGGGAGGAGTCAGGCTGGTGTCTGAATTTATGTCCTGTATCTCCACTCCACAGAAAGGTGCTGCTTCCAAATTTACAAAGTCCCCCGTGCCTCTGGTGAGGCCAGCTGTGACTTCCACCTCTCCCACCCTCTCCCTGGCTCTGGCCTGCATACTTGCCCTCTGTCACTGGCTGAGGATGGCTGGTGGGCTGCATCCCTGCCCTGCCCTGCCATCCTGTAGGGTCAGCCCCATGGGCTGTGGCTGGAGAAATGTGGCCCCTGGGGCTTTGCTGCTGTTGTCCTGGGCGTGACACATTGCTCCTTAGCTTATGTGTGGCCTCGGGTGCTTCTGGAAGGGGTGGCAGAGGCCAGGTGCTTGTATGCCACGGAAACACAGTGGGGCTGTCCATCTGATACACGGGGCACGTGTGCATGCTTTCTGTTAACTGCAAAGGAACTCTGAGGACGTGAGGGCTGCAGGTCTCCAGGGATGTGCCGGGCGGGGTCCTAGCTCATACTGCTTCTTGGGGAGATTCGGGTGCCCCTGTTCATCCCGTCCTGTTGTGTGCCTGCTCCTTCCTGGCTGTGAACTAAAATCCAGGGAAATCTCCACTGTAAGGTTTTGGAGCTCCAGGGAAATGCAACTTTCTCCATCCAGCTACTGTGGCTCAGGATTCCATTCCTGTGGCTTGCGCCTTTGTCATCATTCAAAGACTGGATGTGTGAAGGAAAAACAGCCCCTCGGGACTCTTCTAGTCCTTAGCAGCTCAGTACAAGTGGCAGTGTTAGATTTGTCATGGTCTGGGAGAAAGAGTAAGAGTCGATGGGAAGAGAATGTGCAGGTGGTGGCATTGGGGTTCCTCAGAGATGGCACCCCCAGGGAGGAAAGGGCTGAGGGGTGTGGAAGACAAATTCATTGGCTTTGCAATTGTCTGAGGCCTCCCCTTGCCCTCAGCTCTCATGGGACTGAAACGGCTTATTTACTGAATAGGGACAATTGATCAGAGACTGGGTTGCTTGGCTAGAAAGAGAAGTTTTGGGTCAGTGTGTGTGTCCATGTGTCCATGGATGGGACATGGATGGGACATAGCTGAGAGGGAGGGGTCTGTCGAGAGAGCTGTGCAACATCTCCAGTCATACCCTGAGTATGAGTGGGAATCACTAGGTCCTGGGATATGCACAGCTGCTTGTAACAGGAGCCCTGTGCAACACAGGAAGCCGTGGTCTCTGCCGTCACTCACTCTTCTGACCTTCCATTCATTCCTGAGCTCTCCAGCTCCAGCCAAGCCTGATCATGAACTGATGAACTGATGAACTAATGCCGTGTTCAGTGGCTGAACACGGAGCAGGTTTCCATCCTCAAGAGACTTCGTTTTCCCCAAACTGGTGGGAATTTGTACAAGGATAAAGGCACACTTACCAGGGCTGACCTTGTCTTGCCCAACTGACAAAATTTCCTCTAGCCACACCAAAACACAGACAGGAGTGGTTTTAAGATTATACTTAATTCTACCCAATCTCCGCAAAATATCAGCATCCCAGCACGAGTTTATATAAAATACTAGCAGTGGGAACTGGCTTCACAATGCTGCTGTGCACTAATCTTTGAAGGCAGGTGTCTGATTGATTCTTAATACACGTGTCCTCATTTCAAGTGTGAAAATAAAAATGTGGTGTGGAACTCTGTCTAAATTCAACAGTGAACTCTGAGTTCTGAGACCATTCTCATACTGATCTGGCTTAAGTTGTTTTGAATACACTGACTTAGTTAAGCAAGGAAGAGATTTCTTCTAAGACCCTTAAATTCAAATGTGTCAGTCTCTGCAGATACAGAATAGCAGATCTCCAGTCAAGCACAGTGGTAGAGGCTCCTCAAACTGACATTCTCCTCTGATTGGGTCCTCTTACCTGTTGTTCCAATTCTAGCAGAAAAAGTCAGCACCAGTGGCTCCAGGAACAGATACTCATGAGAGAAAGGGGGTGTGCATTAGTTCACAAGCCACAGTAGACCAGATTTGTGCAAGGTCTTTTTATGCTGATTCTCGGGACGCAGTTTAGAGAAGGAAAGATCCCAGTGTGGAAGGCTTGGCAGCAGGAATGTACTATAAAAACTGTTTTCAAGTCATTTTTAGGATGCTGGTTTTACCTGGATATCAACGTATGTGTAGTCACATATACAACTGTAGGGCAATATTGTTCCTGAAAATAAGACAGGATGGTGTTTGTAAAATATTGATAAGTTGAATTAAGCAATATGTAAAAGGAAGCACACACTAGGGCCAAGTAAGGGTTTACTCTGGGAATGCAAGGATGGTTCAATATTTGAAAAGCACTTCATGAAATCTGCCTTGCCAGAAAGCCAAAGGAAAAATCATGTCATCATCAAAAGATACAAAAGACAAATCAGATAAAATTTGACTCACAACAGTGAGCACAGCCGTGGAGCAGTTGATGTCTCAGTAGGAGAAAAAGCTTCTGCATAATCTTGAAGCCTGCCATTCACAAGGTTGTGAACCTGGAGACAAAAAAAATCTCTACTCTCTCGGCTTCTAGTCATCATAATGGTGAAATTCTATCCAGAGTGAGGCAGGAAGGAGAGGAAATGAGAAAAATGAGGAAGGAGAAAAAAACAGATCTGATCCTCTTTGCAGTGATGGGATTGTACACACAGAGGACCATTTATCAATAAATCTTAGGCCTTACAGGTGAGTCTAGTAAAGTCATAGAATGCAAGGTAAATGCACAAAACCTAATTGTGTTTCTATCTATGATCAGTGAGATTAAAAATACAATACTGTGTTAGTCAGTTTTCCCTCATCGAAACCTACCCCTGAGGTATCAGCCCAAAAACTGGATCACAGTTTGAGAGATTTTAGTCTGTGGTCACTCTGTCCCATGGCTCTGGGCCAGTGCTGGCACCGTACCTCACAGCAGAGTGTGTGGTAGCTGGAAATAAAGAGAACAGGAAGTGGCTGGGATCGCAGGATTCCCTTAATGGGCACGCCCCCAAGACTTCACTTCCTTCTGCTAGACTCCGTCTCCCAGTAGCCTTCAGGCTGGTAACTAAGCCTTTTGCATATGCCTTTTGGGGACATTCCATATCCCAACTATAGCAAATACCATCTCCAGTTGCTCACACACAAAATATTTAGGGATAAATATAAAAGAACAAGAACAAAAAATTTAAAAAACACACCAAGCTGACAGCGTGCTGAGCAACGACACAGTGTTGATAAAAAATAAATCTAAGAAGATGCTAATAAATGGAAAGGCACGCCAAGTTCATGGAAGAGTAGAAATACTGAAGGTGGTGGTTCTCTTCGAAATGGTTATAGAAGTGACACGGTATTGTGGTCTGCATCACACCCTGGACAGTGCATGTGCAGTGCATGGCCACTCCACAATGTTGATGTCAGGGCCGAGGAGCAAGACATGTGTTTTGTGAGGAGCACAAAGCAGGATCGTGTAGAGTGAACGGGGGACCAAACAGGTCAGCGACGCAGCACAGCGAAGCAAGAGCACCCCAGAAACCATGTCTTGAAGCCACAGCCCAAAGAGAAAAGCATGTCTTACACTTCATTAAAAAATTAAGTTGAACCATTGAATGCCAAATGATAAATATTGGGAGGAAAATGTCCAGGGAAAGAAGTTTTAGGTTTCCTACCAAAGCCATCAGCAATGCAAGGAAAAGCTGATAAATTGGACCACGTCAGAATTTTCAACTGTGTCCTGTTAAAGACACTCTGGGTAGAAAGCCAAGTTACAGAGCAGGTGAGAATGTTCACAAAATGCACATTGGATGAAGGATGCATATGTAGACTACACAAAGGTTTGTGGAGCCTCAGACACTGTAGTTAGCAATAGGCAGAAAGCAAGAAGGATGGTAACATTTGGTAGGCGTTTCTTTTCATGGAGGAGGTGTTTGGGTAGGAACATGTCCAGCATCTTCAGCCATTAATGCAATGCTCACCAAAAGCAGGAGAGACATCGGAACAGCCCCATCCAAATGGCTAAAATAAAAATAAAAACTGACAACACCAAACGCTGGCTAGGCCACCGAGAAACAGGATCCCTGGTACAATGCTGACAGGCAGGTAAAAATGCCGCAGCAGATTCTTGTGAAATTAAGCATGCACCTGCCTTGCAACTGAGCTCTTCCTTCTCCAGCATGTACCCTGGAGATGCAGGCATGCACACCCACTGAAGCCCGTAGCACCTTTGTTTGCAATAACTGCAGCCCGGAAACACCCCAGATGTCTTTCTGTGGGTGAGTGGTTAAACAAATGGTGTGCCCAAATCATGGAAGAGATGGGATTCTGCACCCATTCTTGAGGCACTGGGCTGTGCGGGGAAGGAAAGCCACGCCCAAATCTTGAGCCCTGGGGGAGGGTCCCCTAATGCAAAACTGCAACAGGACAGAAATGGAGGGCAGAGGGGGGCTTGTGGGGCCACGTTGGGGGTGAGCTGCAATAGGAAGGAGGGGAGACATCAGAAGGGCAGCAGGAGGGGGTTTTGTGGTCATGGAGTCATTCCTGATCTTTAGATTAGCAACATGGTACCTTGTGGGAAAGATGGCGAAGGAGGCCAGAGACACCACTGTACCAATCCAACAGAGCGTACCAGTGCAGTTTTATCAAGACCTTTTAGATAAGGAGGACAAAGTGACATTCTGTGGCCATCTGTATGAGATCAACACGTGCTGCTCACAAGTCTGTGTGTGTGTGACGTTTTTAGGGAACACCTGCTTGCACTTCAAGGTGGTCCTAGATGAGGGAGAAGTGGAAAACAGGTAAAATAATTCTTCCAAACTTGCTACAGAAGAGCCATAGGGTTGGGCCTGGCCTGTTTGTGCTATAGTGGTTAAGCTCTCTGTGTACAACAGTGTTCAGGCCCCTGGGCTACACTGTTCAGCCCCCTGTGTTACAGTGTTCAGGCCCCTGTGTTACAGTGTTCAGGCTCCTGTGTTACAGTGTTCAGCTCCCTGTGTTAAAGTGTTCAGGCCCCTGTGCTACAGTGTTCAGGCTCCTGTGTTACAGTGTTCAGGCCCCTGTGTTACAGTGTTCAGGCTCCTGTGTTACAGTGTTCAGGCCCCTGTGCTACAGTGTTCAGCCCCCTGTGTTACAGTGTTCAGGCTCCTGTGCTACAGTGTTCAGCATCCTGTGCTACAGTGTTCAGCCTCCTGTGCTACAGTGTTCAGCCTCCTGTGCTACAGTGTTCAGGCTCCTGTGCTCCAGTGTTCATGCTCCTGTGTTACAGTGTTCAGGCTCCTGTGTTACAGTGTTCAGGCTCCTGTGCTCCAGTGTTCAGGCTCCTGTGCTACAGTGTTCAGGCTCCTGTGCTCCAGTGTTCAGGCTCCTGTGTTACAGCGTTCAGCCTCCTGTGCTACAGTGTTAAGCCTCCTGTGTTACAGTGTTCATGCCCCTGTGTTACAGTGTTCAGCCTCCTGTATTACAGTGTTCAGCCTCCTGTGCTACAGTGTTCAGCCTCCTGTGCTACACTGTTCAGGCTCCTGTGTTACAGTGTTCAGGCCCCTGTGTTAGAGTGTTCAGCCTCCTGTGCTACAGTGTTGAGCCTCCTGTGTTACAGTGTTCAGCCTCCTGTGTTACAGTGTTCAGCCTCCTGTGTTACAGTGTTCAGGCTCCTGTGCTACAGTGTTCAGCCTCCTGTGCTACAGTGTTCAGCCTCCTGTGTTACAGTGTTCAGCCTCCTGTGTTACAGTGTTCAGCCCCCTGTGTTACAGTGTTCAGGCCCCTGTGCTACAGTGTTCAGCCTCCTGTGTTACAGTGTTCAGGCTCCTGTGCTACAGTGTTCAGGCTCCAGTGTTACAGTGTTCAGCCCCCTGTGTTACAGTGTTCAGGCTCCTGTGTTAGTGTTCAGCCTCCTGTGCTCCAGTGTTCAGTTTCCTGTGCTACAGTGTTCAGCCTCCTGTGTTACAGTGTTCAGCCTCCTGTGCTACAGTGTTCAGCCTCCTGTGTTACAGTGTTCAGCCTCCTGTGTTACAGTGTTCAGGCTCCTGTGTTACAGTGTTCAGCCCCCTGTGTTACAGTGTTCAGGCCCCTGTGTTACAGTGTTCAGGCTCCTGTGCTACAGTGTTCAGGCCCCTGTGCTACAGTGTTCAGCCCCCTGTGTTACAGTGTTCAGGCTCCTGTGCTACAGTGTTCAGCCTCCTGTGCTAGTGTTCAGCCTCCTGTGCTACAGTGTTCAGGCTCCTGTGCTCCAGTGTTCAGGCTCCTGTGTTACAGTGTTCAGGCTCCTGTGTTACAGTGTTCAGGCTCCTGTGCTCCAGTGTTCAGGCTCCTGTGCTACAGTGTTCAGGCTCCTGTGCTCCAGTGTTCAGGCTCCTGTGTTACAGGGTTCAGCCTCCTGTGCTACAGTGTTCAGGCTCCTGTGCTACAGTGTTCATGCCCCTGTGTTACAGTGTTCAGCCTCCTGTGTTACAGTGTTCAGCCTCCTGTGCTACAGTGTTCAGCCTCCTGTGCTACACTGTTGAGGCTCCTGTGTTACAGTGTTCAGGCCCCTGTGTTGGAGTGTTCAGCCTCCTGTGCTACAGTGTTCAGCCTCCTGTGTTACAGTGTTCAGCCTCCTGTGTTACAGTGTTCAGCCTCCTGTGTTACAGTGTTCAGCCTCCTGTGTTATAGTGTTCCGCCCCCTGTGCTACAGTGTTCAGCCTCCTGTGTTACAGTGTTCAGCCCCCTGTGTTACAGTGTTCAGGCTCCTGTGCTACAGTGTTCAGGTTCCTGTGTTACAGTGTTCAGCCCCCTGTGTTACAGTGTTCAGCCTCCTGTGCTACAGTGTTCAGCCTCCTGTGTTACAGTGTTCAGGCTCCTGTGTTACAGTGTTCAGGCTCCTGTGCTACAGTGTTCAGCCTCCTGTGCTACAGTGTTCAGCCCCCTGTGTTACACTTTTCAACCTCCTGTGTTACAGTGTTCAGGCCCCTGTGTTACAGTGTTCAGGCCCCTGTGCTACAGTGTTCAGCCTCCTGTGTTACAGTGTTCAGGATCCTGTGATACAGTGTTCAGCCGCCTGTGTTACAGTGTTCAGGCTCCTGTGCTACAGTGTTCAGCCTCCTGTGCTACAGTGTTCAGGCCCCTGTGCTACAGTGTTCAGCCCCCTGTGCTACAGTGTTCAGGCGCCTGTGTTACAGTGTTCAGCCTCCTGTGCTACAGTGTTCAGGCTCTTGTGCTCCAGTGTTCAGGCTCCTGTGCTACAGTGTTCAGGCCCCTGTGCTACAGTGTTCAGCCTCCTGTGTTACAGTGTTCAGCCTCCTGTGCTACAGTGTTCAGCCTCCTGTGTTACAGTGTTCAGCCTCCTGTGTTACAGTGTTCAGCCTCCTGTGTTACAGTGTTCAGGCCCCTATGTTACAGTGTTCAGGCTCCTGTGTTACAGTGTTCAGGCTCCTGTGTTACAGTGTTCAGCCTCCTGTGTTACAGTGTTCAGCCTCCTGTGTTACAGTGTTCAGCCCCCTGTGCTACAGTGTTCAGGCCCCTGTGCTACAGTGTTCAGCCTCCTGTGTTACAGTGTTCAGCCTCCTGTGCTACAGTGTTCAGCCTCCTGTGTTACAGTGTTCAGGTTCCTGTGTTACAGTGTTCAGCCCCCTGTGTTACAGTGTTCAGACTCCTGTGCTACAGTTTCAGCCTCCTGTGTTACAGTGTTCAGACTCCTGTGCTACAGTGTTCAGCCCCCTGTGCTACAGTGTTCAGCCCCTGTGTTACACTGTTCAGGCCCCTGTGCTACAGTGTTCAGGCCCCTGTGCTACAGTGCTCAGCCCCCTGTGTTACAGTGTTCAGCCTCCTGTGTTACAGTTTTCAGGCCCCTGTGTTACAGTGTTCAGTCCCCTGTGCTACAGTGTTCAGGCTCCTGTGTTACAGTGTTCAGGCTCCTGTGCTACAGTGTTCAGCCTCCTGTGCTACAGTGTTCAGGCTCCTGTGCTACAGTGTTCAGGCTCCTGTGCTCCAGTGTTCAGGCTCCTGTGCTCCAGTGTTCAGCCTCCTGTGCTACAGTGTTCAGGCTCCTGTGTTACAGTGTTCAGGCTCCTGTGCTACAGTGTTCAGGCTCCTGTGCTACAGTGTTCAGCCTCCTGTGCTACAGTGTTCAACCTCCCGTGCTCCAGTGTTCAGCCTCCTGTGTTACAGTGTTCAGGCTCCTGTGTTACAGTGTTCAGGCTCCTTGCCACAGTGTTCAGGCTCCTGTGTTACAGTGTCCAGCCTCCTGTGTAGCAGTGTTCAGCCTCCTGTGCTACAGTGTTCAGGCTCCTGTGTTACAGTGTTCAGCCTCCTGTGCTACAGTGTTCAGGCTCCTGTGTTACAGTGTTCAGGCTCCTGTGTTACAGTGTTCAGGCTGCTCTGCTACAGTGTTCAGCCTCCTGTGCTACAGTGTTCAGGCTCCTGTGTTACAGTGTTCAGCCTCCTGTGCTACAGTGTTCAGCCTCCTGTGCTACAGTGTTCAGGCTCCTGTGCTACAGTGTTAAGGCCCCCTGTGCTACAGTGTTCAGGCTCCTGTGCTACAGTGTTCAGCCTCCTGTTTTATAGTGTTCAGCCCCCTGTGCTACAGTGTTCAGGCCCCTGTGCTACAGTGTTCAGGTTCCTGTGTTACAGTGTTCAGCCCCCTGTGTTACAGTGTTCAGCCTCCTGTGCTACAGTGTTCAGCCTCCTGTGTTACAGTGTTCAGGCTCCTGTGTTACAGTGTTCAGCCTCCTGTGCTACAGTGTTCAGCCTCCTGTGCTACAGTGTTCAGGCTCCTGTGCTCCAGTGTTCAGGCCCCTGTGCTACAGTGTTCAGCCTCCTGTGTTACAGTGTTCAGCCTCCTGTGCTACAGTGTTCAGCCTCCTGTGTTACAGTGTTCAGGTTCCTGTGTTACAGTGTTCAGCCCCCTGTGTTACAGTGTTCAGGCCCCTGTGTTACAGTGTTCAGGCCCCTGTGCTACAGTGTTCAGCCCCCTGTGTTACAGTGTTCACGTCCCTGTGCTACAGTGTTCAGGCTCCTGTGTTACAGTGTTCAGGCTCCTGTGCTACAGCGTTCAGCCCCCTGTGTTACATTGTTCAGCCTCCTGTGTTACAGTGTTCAGGCCCCTGTGTTACAGTTTTCAGGCCCCTGTGCTACAGTGTTCAGCCTTCTGTGTTACAGTGTTCAGGCTCCTGTGCTACAGTGTTCAGCCTGCTGTGTTACAGTGTTCAGGCTCCTGTGCTACAGTGTTCAGCCTCCTGTGCTACAGTGTTCAGGCCCCTGTGCTACAGTGTTCAGCCCCCTGTGCTACAGTGTTCAGGCGCCTGTGTTACAGTGTTCAGGTTCCTGTGCTCCAGTGTTCAGGCTCCTGTGCTCCAGTGTTCAGGCCCCTGTGCTACAGTGTTGAGCCCCCTGTGCTACAGTGTTCAGGCGCCTGTGTTACACTGTTCAGACCCCTGTGTTACAGTGTTCAGGCTCCTGTGTTACAGTGTTCAGGCTCCTGTGTTACAGTGTTCAGCCTCCTGTGTTACAGTTTTCAGCCTCCTGTGCTACAGTGTTCAGGCCCCTGTGCTACAGTGTTCAGCCTCCTGTGCTACAGTGTTCAGCCCCCTGTGTTACAGTGTTCAGGCCCCTGTGCTACAGTGTTCAGCCTCCAGTGTTACAGTGTTCAGGCCCCTGAGTTTCAGTGTTCAGCCTCCTGTGCTACAGTGTTCAGCCTCCTGTGTTACAGAGTTCAGACTCCTGTGCTACAGTGTTCAGGCTCCTGTGCTACAGTGTTCATGCTCCTGTGTTACATTGTTCAGGCTCCTGTGCTACAGTGTTCAGCCTCCTGTGCTACAGTGTTCAGGCTCCTGTGCTACAGTGTTCAGGCTCCTGTGCTACAGTGTTCAGCCTCCTGTGTTACAGTGTTCAGGCTCCTGTGCTCCAGTGTTCAGCCTCCTGTGCTACAGTGTTCAGGCTCCTGTGTTACAGTGTTCAGCCTTCTGTGTTACAGTGTTCAGCCCCCTGTGTTACAGTGTTCAGGCCCTTGTGTTACAGTGTTCAGGCCCCTGTGCTACAGTGTTCAGCCCCCTGTGTTACACTGTTCAGGCCCCTGTGCTACAGTGTTCAGGCCCCTGTGCTACAGTGCTCAGCCCCCTGTGTTACAGTGTTCTGCCTCCTGTGTTACAGTGTTCATGCCACTGTGTTACACTGTTCAGTCCCCTGTGTTACAGTGTTCAGGCTCCTGTGTTACATTGTTCAGGCTCCTGTGCTACAGTGTTCAGCCTCCTGTTCTACAGTGTTCAGGCTCCTGTGCTCCAGTGTTCAGGCTCCTGTGCTACAGTGTTCAGGCCCCCTGTGCTACAGTGTTCAGGCTCCTGTGCTACAGTGTTCAGCCTCCTGTGCTCCAGTGTTCAGGCTCCTGTGCTCCAGTGTTCAGCCTCCTGTGTTACAGTGTTCAGGCTCCTGTGTTACAGTGTTCAGGCTCCTGTGCTACAGTGTTCAGGCTCCTGTGTTACACTGTTCAGGCTCCTGTGTTACACTGTTCAGGCCCCTGTGCTACAGTGTTCAGGCTCCTGTGCTCCAGTGTTCAGGCTCCTGTGTTACAGTGTTCAGCCTCCTGTGCTACAGTGTTCAGCCTCCTGTGCTACAGTGTTCAGGCTCCTGTGCTACAGTGTTCAGGCCCCCTGTGCTACAGTGTTCAGGCTCCTGTGCTACAGTGTTCAGCCTCCTGTGTTACAGTGTTCAGCCTCCTGTGTTACAGTTTTCAGCCTCCTGTGCTACAGTGTTCAGGCCCCTGTGCTACAGTGTTCAGCCTTCTGTGCTACAGTGTTCAGCCTCCTGTGTTACAGTGTTCAGGCCCCTGTGCTACAGTGTTCAGGCCCCTGTGTTACAGTGTTCAGCCTCCTGTGCTTCAGTGTTCAGGCTCCTGTTCTACAGTGTTCAGCCTCCTGTGTTACAGTGTTCAGGCTCCTGTGTTACAGTGTTCAGCCCCCTGTGTTTCAGTGTTCAGCCTCCTGTGCTACAGTGTTCAGCCTCTTGTGCTACAGTATTCAGGCTCCTGTTCTACAGTGTTCAGCCTCCTGTGCTATAGTGTTCAGGCTCCTGTGTTACAGTGTTCAGCCTGCTGTGTTACAGTGTTCAGCCTCCTGTGCTACAGTGTTCAGGCCCCTGTGTTACAGTGTTCAGCCTCCTGTGCTACAGTGTTCAGCCTCCTGTGTTACAGTGTTCAGGCCCCTGTGTTACAGTGTTTAGCCTCCTGTGTTACACTGTTCAGCCTCCTGTGTTACAGTGTTCAGCCTCCTGTGTTACAGTGTTCAGCCTCCTGTGTTACAGTGTTCAGGCCCCTGTGCTACAGTGTTCAGGCTCCTGTGCTACAGTGTTCAGCCCCCTGTGCTACAGTGATCAGCCCCCTGTGCTACAGTGTTCAGCCTCCTGTGTTACAGTGTTCAGCCTCCTGTGTTACAGTGTTCAGGCTCCTGTGCTACACTGTTCAGGCTCCTGTGTTACAGTGTTCAGGCCCCTGTGTTAGAGTGTTCAGCCTCCTGTGCTACAGTGTTGAGCCTCCTGTGTTACAGTGTTCAGCCTCCTGTGTTACAGTGTTCAGCCTCCTGTGTTACAGTGTTCAGCCTCCTGTGTTACAGTGTTCAGGCTCCTGTGCTACAGTGTTCAGCCTCCTGTGCTACAGTGTTCAGCCTCCTGTGTTACAGTGTTCAGCCTCCTGTGTTACAGTGTTCAGCCCCCTGTGTTACAGTGTTCAGGCCCCTGTTCTACAGTGTTCCGCCTCCTGTGTTACAGTGTTCAGGCTCCTGTGCTACAGTGTTCAGGCTCCAGTGTTACAGTGTTCAGCCCCCTGTGTTACAGTGTTCAGGCTCCTGTGTTAGTGTTCAGCCTCCTGTGCTCCAGTGTTCAGTTTCCTGTGCTACAGTGTTCAGCCTCCTGTGTTACAGTGTTCAGCCTCCTGTGCTACAGTGTTCAGCCTCCTGTGTTACAGTGTTCAGCCTCCTGTGTTACAGTGTTCAGCCCCCTGTGTTACAGTGTTCAGGCCCCTGTGTTACAGTGTTCAGGCTCCTGTGCTACAGTGTTCAGGCCCCTGTGCTACAGTGTTCAGCCCCTTGTGTAACAGTGTTCAGGCTCCTGTGCTACAGTGTTCTGCCTCCTGTGCTACAGTGTTCAGCCTCCTGTGCTACAGTGTTCAGGCTCCTGTGCTCCAGTGTTCAGGCTCCTGTGTTACAGTGTTCAGGCTCCTGTGTTACAGTGTTCAGGCTCCTGTGCTCCAGTGTTCAGGCTCCTGTGCTACAGTGTTCAGGCTCCTGTGCTCCAGTGTTCAGGCTCCTGTGTTACAGGGTTCAGCCTCCTGTGCTACAGTGTTCAGGCTCCTGTGCTACAGTGTTCATGCCCCTGTGTTACAGTGTTCAGCCTCCTGTGTTACAGTGTTCAGCCTCCTGTGCTACAGTGTTCAGCCTCCTGTGCTACACTGTTGAGGCTCCTGTGTTACAGTGTTCAGGCCCCTGTGTTGGAGTGTTCAGCCTCCTGTGCTACAGTTTTCAGCCTCCTGTGTTACAGTGTTCAGCCTCCTGTGTTACAGTGTTCAGCCTCCTGTGTTATAGTGTTCAGCCCCCTGTGCTACAGTGTTCAGGCCCCTGTGCTACAGTGTTCAGCCTCGTGTGTTACAGTGTTCAGCCTCCTGTGTTACAGTGTTCAGCCCCCTGTGTTACAGTGTTCAGGCTCCTGTGCTACAGTGTTCATGTTCCTGTGTTACAGTGTTCAGCCCCCTGTGTTACAGTGTTCAGCCTCCTGTGCTACAGTGTTCAGGCTCCTGTGTTACAGTGTTCAGGCTCCTGTGTTACAGTGTTCAGGCTCCTGTGCTACAGTGTTCAGCCTCCTGTGCTACAGTGTTCAGCCCCCTGTGTTACACTTTTCACCCTCCTGTGTTACAGTGTTCAGGCCCCTGTGTTACAGTGTTCAGGCCCCTGTGCTACAGTTTTCAGCCTCCTGTGTTATAGTGTTCAGGCTCCTGTGATACAGTGTTCAGCCGCCTGTGTTACAGTGTTCAGGCTCCTGTGCTACAGTGTTCAGCCTCCTGTGCTACAGTGTTCAGGCCCCTGTGCGACAGTGTTCAGCCCCCTGTGCTACAGTGTTCAGGCGCCTGTGTTACAGTGTTCAGCCTCCTGTGCTACAGTGTTCAGGCTCCTGTGCTCCAGTGTTCAGGCTCCTGTGCTACAGTGTTCAGGCCCCTGTGCGACAGTGTTCAGCCTCCTGTGTTACAGTGTTCAGCCTCCTGTGCTACAGTGTTCAGCCTCCTGTGTTACAGTGTTCAGCCTCCTGTGTTACAGTGTTCAGCCTCCTGTGTTACAGTGTTCAGGCCCCTATGTTACAGTGTTCAGGCTCCTGTGTTACAGTGTTCAGGCTCCTGTGTTACAGTGTTCAGGCTCCTGTGTTACAGTGTTCAGCCTCCTGTGTTACAGTGTTCAGCCCCCTGTGCTACAGTGTTCAGGCCCCTGTGCTACAGTGTTCAGCCTCCTGTGTTACAGTGTTCAGCCCCCTGTGTTACAGTGTTCGGGCCCTGTTCTACAGTGTTCAGCCTCCTGTGTTACAGTGTTCAGCCCCCTGTGTTACAGTGTTCAGACTCCTGTGCTACAGTGTTCAGCCCCCTGTGCTACAGTGTTCAGCCCCCTGTGTTACACTGTTCAGGCCCCTGTGCTACAGTGTTCAGGCCCCTGTGCTACAGTGCTCAGCCCCCTGTGTTACAGTGTTCAGCCTCCTGTGTTACAGTTTTCAGGCCCCTGTGTTACAGTGTTCAGTCCCCTGTGCTACAGTGTTCAGGCTCCTGTGTTACAGTGTTCAGGCTCCTGTGCTACAGTGTTCAGCCTCCTGTGCTACAGTGTTCAGGCTCCTGTGCTACAGTGTTCAGGCTCCTGTGCTCCAGTGTTCAGACTCCTGTGCTCCAGTGTTCAGCCTCCTGTGCTACAGTGTTCAGGCTCCTGTGTTACAGTGTTCAGGCTCCTGTGCTACAGTGTTCAGGCTCCTGTGCTACAGTGTTCAGCCTCCTGTGCTACAGTGTTCAACCTCCCGTGCTCCAGTGTTCAGCCTCCTGTGTTACAGTGTTCAGGCTCCTGTGTTACAGTGTTCAGGCTCCTGTGCTACAGTGTTCAGGCTCCTGTGTTACAGTGTTCAGCCTCCTGTGTAACAGTGTTCAGCCTCCTGTGCTACAGTGTTCAGGCTCCTGTGTTACAGTGTTCAGCCTCCTGTGCTACAGTGTTCAGGCTCCTGTGTTACAGTGTTCAGGCTCCTGTGTTACAGTGTTCAGGCTGCTGTGCTACAGTGTTCAGCCTCCTGTGCTACAGTGTTCAGGCTCCTGTGTTACAGTGTTCAGCCTCCTGTGCTACAGTGTTCAGCCTCCTGTGCTACAGTGTTCAGGCTCCTGTGCTACAGTGTTAAGGCCCCCTGTGCTACAGTGTTCAGGCTCTTGTGCTACAGTGTTCAGCCTCCTGTGTTATAGTGTTCAGCCCCCTGTGTTACAGTGTTCAGGCCCCTGTGCTACAGTGTTCAGGTTCCTGTGTTACAGTGTTCAGCCCCCTGTGTTACAGTGTTCAGCCTCCTGTGCTACAGTGTTCAGCCTCCTGTGTTACAGTGTTCAGGCTCCTGTGTTACAGTGTTCAGCCTCCTGTGCTACAGTGTTCAGCCTCCTGTGCTACAGTGTTCAGGCTCCTGTGCTCCAGTGTTCAGGCCCCTGTGCTCCAGTGTTCAGCCTCCTGTGTTACAGTGTTCAGCCTCCTGTGCTACAGTGTTCAGCCTCCTGTGTTACAGTGTTCAGGTTCCTGTGTTACAGTGTTCAGCCCCCTGTGTTACAGTGTTCAGGCCCCTGTGTTACAGTGTTCAGGCCCCTGTGCTACAGTGTTCAGCCCCCTGTGTTACAGTGTTCACGCCCCTGTGCTACAGTGTTCAGGCTCCTGTGTTACAGTGTTCAGGCTCCTGTGCTACAGCGTTCAGCCCCCTGTGTTACATTGTTCAGCCTCCTGTGTTACAGTGTTCAGGCCCCTGCGTTACAGTTTTCAGGCTCCTGTGCTACAGTGTTCAGCCTGCTGTGTTACAGTGTTCAGGCTCCTGTGCTACAGTGTTCAGCCTCCTGTGCTACAGTGTTCAGGCCCCTGTGCTACAGTGTTCAGCCCCCTGTTCTACAGTGTTCAGGCGCCTGTGTTACAGTGTTCAGGTTCCTGTGCTCCAGTGTTCAGGCTCCTGTGCTCCAGTGTTCAGGCCCCTGTGCTACAGTGTTGAGCCCCCTGTGCTACAGTGTTCAGGCGCCTGTGTTACACTGTTCAGACCCCTGTGTTACAGTGTTCAGGCTCCTGTGTTACAGTGTTCAGGCTCCTGTGTTACAGTGTTCAGCCTCCTGTGTTACAGTTTTCAGCCTCCTGTGCTACAGTGTTCAGGCCCCTGTGCTACAGTGTTCAGCCTCCTGTGCTACAGTGTTCAGCCCCCTGTGTTACAGTGTTCAGGCCCCTGTGCTACAGTGTTCAGCCTCCAGTGTTACAGTGTTCAGGCCCCTGAGTTTCAGTGTTCAGACTCCTGTGCTACAGTGTTCAGCCTCCTGTGTTACAGAGTTCAGACTCCTGTGCTACAGTGTTCAGGCTCCTGTGCTACAGTGTTCAGGCTCCTGTGTTACAGTGTTCAGGCTCCTGTGCTACAGTGTTCAGCCTCCTGTGCTAAAGTGTTCAGGCTCCTGTGCTACAGTGTTCAGGCTCCTGTGCTACAGTGTTCAGCCTCCTGTGTTACAGTGTTCAGGCTCCTGTGCTCCAGTGTTCAGCCTCCTGTGCTACAGTGTTCAGGCTCCTGTGTTACAGTGTTCAGCCTTCTGTGTTACAGTGTTCAGCCCCCTGTGTTACAGTGTTCAGGCCCCTGTGTTACAGTGTTCAGGCCCCTGTGCTACAGTGTTCAGCCCCCTGTGTTACACTGTTCAGGCCCCTGTGCTACAGTGTTCAGGCCCCTGTGCTACAGTGCTCAGCCCCCTGTGTTACAGTGTTCTGCCTCCTGTGTTACAGTGTTCATGCCATTGTGTTACACTGTTCAGTCCCCTGTGTTACAGTGTTCAGGCTCCTGTGTTACAGTGTTCAGGCTCCTGTGCTACAGTGTTCAGCCTCCTGTTCTACAGTGTTCAGGCTCCTGTGCTACAGTGTTCAGGCTCCTGTGCTCCAGTGTTCAGGCTCCTGTGCTACAGTGTTCAGGCCCCCTGTGCTACAGTGTTCAGGCTCCTGTGCTACAGTGTTCAGCCTCCTGTGCTCCAGTGTTCAGGCTCCTGTGCTCCAGTGTTCAGCCTCCTGTGTTACAGTGTTCAGGCTCCTGTGTTACAGTGTTTAGGCTCCTGTTTTACAGTGTTCAGGCTCCTGTGTTACAGTGTTCAGGCTCCTGTGTTACACTGTTCAGGCCCCTGTGCTACAGTGTTCAGGCTCCTGTGCTCCAGTGTTCAGGCTCCTGTGTTACAGTGTTCAGCCTCCTGTGCTACAGTGTTCAGCCTCCTGGGCTACAGTGTTCAGGCTCCTGTGCTACAGTGTTCAGGCCCCCTGTGCTACAGTGTTCAGGCTCCTGTGCTACAGTGTTCAGCCTCCTGTGTTACAGTGTTCAGCCTCCTGTGTTACAGTTTTCAGCCTCCTGTGCTACCGTGTTCAGGCCCCTGTGCTACAGTGTTCAGCCTCCTGTGCTACACTGTTCAGCCTCCTGTGTTACAGTGTTCAGGCCCCTGTGCTACAGTGTTCAGGCCCCTGTGTTACAGTGGTCAGCCTCCTGTGCTTCAGTGTTCAGGCTCCTGTTCTACAGTGTTCAGCCTCCTGTGTTACAGTGTTCAGGCTCCTGTGTTACAGTGTTCAGCCCCCTGTGTTTCAGTGTTCAGCCTCCTGTGCTACAGTGTTCAGCCTCTTGTGCTACAGTATTCAGGCTCCTGTTCTACCGTGTTCAGCCTCCTGTGCTATAGTGTTCAGGCTCCTGTGTTACAGTGTTCAGCCTGCTGTGTTACAGTGTTCAGCCTCCTGTGCTACAGTGTTCAGGCCCCTGTGTTACAGTGTTCAGCCTCCTGTGCTACAGTGTTCAGCCTCCTGTGTTACAGTGTTCAGGCCCCTGTGTTACAGTGTTTAGCCTCCTGTGTTACACTGTTCAGCCTCCTGTGTTACAGTGTTCAGCCTCCTGTGTTACAGTGTTCAGCCTCCTGTGTTACAGTGTTCAGGCCCCTGTGCTACAGTGTTCAGGCTCCTGTGCTACAGTGTTCAGCCCCCTGTGCTACAGTGTTCAGCCCCCTGTGCTACAGTGTTCAGGCTCCTGTGTTACAGTGTTCAGGCTCCTGTGCTACAGTGTTCAGGCTCCTGTGCTACAGTGTTCAGCCTCCTGTGTTACAGTGTTCAGGCTCCTGTGTTACAGTGTTCAGCCTCCTGTGTTACAGTGTTCAGGCGTCTGTGCTACAGTGTTCAGTCTCCTGTGCTACAGTGTTCAGCCTCCTGTGTTACAGTGTTCAGGCTCCTGTGTTACAGTGTTCAGCCTCCTGTGCTACAGTGTTCAGCCTCCTGTGTTACAGTGTTCAGGCCCCTGTGCTACAGTGTTCAGGCTCCTGTGCTACAGTGTTCAGCCTCCTGTGCTACATTGTTCAGTCCCTTGTGTTACAGTGCTCAGCCTCCTGTGCTACAGTGTTCAGGCTCCTGTGTTACAGTGTTCAGCCTCCTGTGTTACAGTGTTCAGGCCCCTGTGTTACAGTGTTCAGCCCCCTGTTTTACAGTGTTCAGGCCCTTGTGCTACAGTGTTCAGCCCCCTGTGTTACAGTGTTCAGGCTCCTGTGTTACAGTGTTCAGCCCCCTGTGTTACAGTGTTCAGCCTCCTGTGCTAGAGTGTTCAGCCCCCTGTGTTACAGTGTTCAGGCTCCTGTGCTACAGTGTTCAGCCCCTTGTGTTACAGTGTTCAGGCTCCTGTGTTACAGTGTTCAGCCCCCTGTGCTACATTGTTCAGGCTCCTGTGCTCCAGTGTTCAGCCTCCTGTGTTACAGTGTTCAGGCTCCTGTGTTACAGTGTTCAGGCTCCTGTACTACAGTGTTCAGGCCCCTGTGGTACAGTGTTCTGGCTCCTGTGCTACAGTGTTCAGCCTCCTGTGTTACAGTGTTCAGGCTCCTGTGCTACAGTGTTCAGTCTCCTGTGCTACAGTGTTCAGCCTCCTGTATTACAGTGTTCAGCCTCCTGTGTTACAGTGTTCAGGCTCCTGTGCTACAGTGTTCAGCCTCCTGTGCTATAGTGTTCAGCCTCCTGTGTTACAGTGTTCAGGCCCCTGTGCTACAGTTTTCAGGCCCCTGTGTTACAGTGTTCAGGCTCCTGTGTTACAGTGTTCAGCCTCCTGTTCTACAGTGTTCAGGCTCCTGTGCTACAGTGTTCAGCTTCCTGTGTTACAGTGTTCAGGCTCCTGTGTTACAGTGTTCAGCCCCCTGTGTTTCAGTGTTCAGCCTCCTGTGCTACAGTGTTCAGCCTCCTGTGCTACAGTGTTCAGGCTCCTGTTCTACAGTGTTCAGCCTCCTGTGCTATAGTGTTCATGCTCCTGTGCTACAGTGTTCAGCCTGCTGTGTTACAGTGTTCAGCCTCCTGTGTTACAGTGTTCAGCCCCCTGTGTTACAGTGTTCAGCCTCCTGTGCTACAGTGTTCAGCTCCCTGTTTTACAGTGTTCAGGCCCCTGTGTTACAGTGTTCAGCCTTCTGTGTTACACTGTTCAGCCTCCTGTGTTACAGTGTTCAGCCTCCCGTGTTACAGTGTTCAGCCTCCTGTGTTACAGTGTTCAGGACCCTGTGCTACAGTGTTCAGGCTCCTGTGCTACAGTGTTCAGCCCCCTGTGCTACAGTGTTCAGGCTCCTGTGCTACTGTGTTCAGCCCCCTGTGCTACAGTGTTCAGGCCCCTGTGCTACAGTGTTCAGGCTCCTGTGCTACAGTGTTCAGCCTACTGTGTTACAGTGTTCTGGCTCCTGTGTTACAGTGTTCAGCCTCCTGTGTTACAGTGTTCAGCCTCCTGTGTTACAGTGTTCAGGCTCCTGTGTTACAGTGTTCAGGCTCCTGTGCTACAGTGTTCAGCCTCCTGTGTTACAGTGTTCAGTCCCCTGTGCTACTGTGTTTAGGCTCCTGTGCTACACTGTTCAGCCTCCTGTGCTACAGTGTTCAGCCCCCTGTGTTACAGTGTTCAGCCTCCTGTGCTACAGTGTTCAGGCTCCTGTGCTACAGTGTTCAGCCTACTGTGTTACAGTGTTCTGGCTCCTGTGTTACAGTGTTCAGCCTCCTGTGTTACAGTGTTCAGCCTCCTGTGTTACAGTGTTCAGGCTCCTGTGTTACAGTGTTCAGGCTCCTGTGCTACAGTGTTCAGCCTCCTGTGTTACAGTGTTCAGTCCCCTGTGCTACTGTGTTTAGGCTCCTGTGCTACACTGTTCAGCCTCCTGTGCTACAGTGTTCAGCCCCCTGTGTTACAGTGTTCAGCCTCCTGTGCTACAGTGTTCAGGCTCCTGTGCTACAGTGTTCAGCCTCCTGTGTTACAGTGTTCAGGCTCCTGTGTTACAGTGTTCAGGCCCCTGTGCTACAGTGTTCAGCCCCCTGTGTTACAGTGTTCAGGCTCCTGTGTTACAGTGTTCAGCCCCCTGTGTTACAGTGTTCAGCCTCCTGTGCTACAGTGTTCAGCCTCCTGTGCTACAGTGTTCAGGCTCCTGTGCTACAGTGTTCAGCTCCCTGTTTTACAGTGTTCAGGCTCCTGTGTTACAGTGTTCAGCCCCCTGTGCTACAGTGTTCAGGCTCCTGTGCTACAGTGTTCAGCCTCCTGTGCTCCAGTGTTCAGGCTCCTGTGTTACAGTGTTCAGGCTCCTGTGCTACAGTGTTCAGGCTCCTGTGCTACAGTGTTCAGGCTCCTGTGCTCCAGTGTTCAGGCTCCTGTGTTACAGTGTTCAGGCTCCTGCGCTACAGTGTTCAGCCTCCTGTGTTACAGTGTTCAGGCTCCTGTGCTACAGTGTTCAGGCTCCTGTGCTACAGTGTTCAGCCTCCTGTGCTACAGTGTTCAGCCTCCTGTGTTACAGTGTTCAGCCTCCTGTGTTACAGTGTTCAGGCTCCTGTGTTACAGTGTTCAGGCCCCTGTGTTACAGTTTTCAGGCTCCTGTGCTACAGTGTTCAGCCCTCTGCGCTACAGTGTTCAGGCTCCTGTGTCACAGTGTTCAGGTCCTGTGCTACACTTTTCAGCCTCCTGTGCTACAGTGTTCAGCCTCCTGTGCTACAGTGTTTAGCCTCCTGTGCTACAGTGTTCAGCCTCCTGTGCTACAGTGTTCAGCCTCCTGTGCTAGTGTTCAAACCCTGTCTGCTGCAGTGTTATGGCCCTGTCTGTCTTTGCTTCCTTGTATTTTAGGCCGGGTGCTGTGGTTATGTGATCCTACCTTTGCTGTCAGAAGCAGTGATAAATGGCCCGCCGCATAATGACGGATCTGAATTGCTGTCCAGAACCTTACGTAAACCAGGTCAGTTCCGAAAGTGGAGCAGCCTTCATGGGGTCAGACCCACTTTCCTGCGCTCCTGGCTCCAGGATGCTGGGAGACCAGGCTCGGGGGATTTGAAATCAAACCAAAAGCAGTCTGTGTCTCTTTTCTGGTTCAGTGAGACGTGTGGCAGGTGCGCCCAGGCAGGGGAGGCTTGGCGCCGTCCGTCCTGCAATTCGAGTCCTCTAGATGATAAAAGAACTGGGATGTGTGGGGCTCCGCCAGCCTTGTTGAATGAAGTCAGGTGACCCTCGCGAAGCTCTGCATGCTCACCTGCCGCACCCGACACTGTGCTTCCTGTCTGCCCTTATTCAGACAGGAAACGCCGAAAGCTGCTCTGCTTCTAGACTTTTCCATAACTCACCCTTGGACCCTGGGTTCCGCCTGCACCAAGCCGTCCCACTCCCTTCATAGACATCACGATGCACATCCTTACGATCTTTAAGAAAGACCAGAATTGTTGCCCTCATTTTACATTCTACTGAAGCTCAGAGAGGTTGGGTCATTTGTCCAAGGTCACACAGCTAGTGGGGGAGCTGGGCTTTCAACCCAGATTTTGAGAACTCCAAGTTCCTTATTTTCTTTTCACAACCCCCCGTGGCCTTTGTGTTTGCTATAAAATCCTATTTCTTATTCCTTTTATTAAGTTATACATTATCCTTTGGGGAAAAAAAAGCAAAACAAATTTAAAAAAATTAAATAAAGCGGTGGCCGCGGTTGCTGTGAGGATGGTGGAGTCAGGGCTGTGTGAAGTCTTCAGGAATGGGTCCTTCTGCAGAATGATGATTCTGTAGCAAGAAATTAATGAACTGTCTTGGGACAGGAAACATTCCCTTGACACAGGCTACCACTGTTCAATCTACTTAATCCTGAGGGATCAATGTGTGACGGGACCCAGCAGGGCTCTCGGGTGCTCCCGCGGTGGGAGTCACCAGACTGCTGAGGTTGGCATGCGAAGCCTGGGACGGACAGAGGACCTGCCCCTCACACATCTGTGTGTCTGTGTGTGCACACAGATGTGTGTGTCTGCGCGTGCACCTGTGTTTTGAAATAAAACTTGCATACCATGAAATTTGGCTGTGATTGTTTTGGCAGTACTGGGATTTGAACTCCAGGCGTTCCACTTTCTGGGCAGGTGCTCTACCACTTGAGCCATGCCTCCAGCCAGTTTTGCTTCTTAGTTAATTTTTCAAACAGGGTTTTGCTATTGCCTTGGGGGCCAGCCTCAAACCGTGACCCTCAGGTCTCTGCCTCTTGAGCGGCTGGGGTTATAGCCACCACCCCAGCCAGACTTGACTCTAAGTGAACAGTCCAATGATGGTTGCAAGTTCATTCCTTGTGCACACTTGCTGCTCTAGCCCAGTGTGCAGTAAAGATGAAGTTGAAGTCTATTCTTCCTCAGTAAGCATGTTTGAGGACGTGGAGCTCGGGGAGGTCCCGAGCTGGAGGGGGGGCGGCCGCAGGGGTGGCAGCGTGGTCAGCGCCTCTCCCAGCGCGGGGATGGCCTGGGCCAAGGCCCGCCCAGAGAAGAACCCAGGCGTGTTCTGGGTCCCCAGCTCATGGGCGCAGCATCGCAGGGCTGTGGGACATCCTGAGGGGCACGCGGGCCCCTGCGGGCCCCAAGCATCAGTCAGAGCTCTCCAGGCAGCCTGGGCCTGCCCTGCGTCATCACCCTGGCTCCTGGGAAGGTGGCTCCTCTTCCCCCTGGCCGTGAGCATTCCAAGACACGGCTGTCTGGGGAGCCAGGAACCTGGAGAATCTGGTTACATGCAAGGGAAACAGCCCAGTGAGATCTCCTTCTGAGAGGGACAACAGGGGCTCCCCTGCCAAGCCTCCACCCCCACAGTGGGTGTGAGTAGTGCATCCGTGCCCAGCCCCCACAGTGGGTGTGAGTAGAGCATCTGTGCCCAGCCCCCCCGCAGTGGGTGTGAGTAGTGCATCCGTGCCCAGCCCCCGCAGTGAGTGTGAGTAGAGCATCCGTGCCCAGCCCCCACAGTGAGTGTGAGTAGAGCATCCGTGCCCAGCCCCCACAGTGGGTGTGAGTAGTGCATCCGTGCCCAGCCCCCACAGTGAGTGTGAGTAGTGCATCCGTGCCCAGCCCCCACAGTGAGTGTGAGTAGTGCATCCGTGCCCAGCCCCCACAGTGGGTGTGAGTAGTGCATCCGTGCCCAGCCCCCACAGTGAGTGTGAGTAGTGCATCCGTGCCCAGCCCCCCACAGTGAGTGTGAGTAGTGCATCCGTGCCCAGCCCCCCCCAGTGAGTGTGAGTAGAGCATCCGTGCCCAGCCCCCACAGTGAGTGTGAGTAGAGCATCTGTGCCCAGCCCCCACAGTGAGTGTGAGTAGAGCATCCGTGCCCAGCCCCCACAGTGAGTGTGAGTAGTGCATCTGTGCCCAGCCCCCACAGTGAGTGTGAGTAGAGCATCCGTGCCCAGCCCCCACAGTGGGTGTGAGTAGAGCATTTGTACTCTGCCCCCCAGTGAGTGTGAGTAGTGCATCCGTGCCCAGCCCCCACAGTGGGTGTGAGTAGTGCATCCGTGCCCAGCCCCCACAGTGGGTGTGAGTAGAGCATCTGTGCTCAGCCCCCACAGTGGGTGTGAGTAGAGCATCCGTGCCCAGCCCCCACAGTGAGTGTGAGTAGTGCATCCATGCCCAGCCCCCACAGTGGGGCATGTGGAGTGCACTCTTGACCCTGAGTGTGGTGCTGCCTGCCAGGCACCGCCTTCCCTCACTGATGACCCTCACCTCCACCTTGCCAGGCACCGCCTTCCCTCACTGATGACCCTCACCTCCACCTTGCCAGGCACCGCCTTCCCTCACTGGTGGACCTCACCTCTACCCTGGCTGGTCTGTGCTCACCGCTCTGTGTCAGGAGGCCACAGAGAGGCCAAGTGACTTGTGCCAGGTCCCACAGTAGGTGAAGAGTGGGCTCCCGCATCCCTTCTCTGTGCTCTGACCTCTGACCTGCCTCTCTTAAGCTTGAAGATGCCCTGTGGCATCAGAATGTACCTAAGGAAGGGGCGTCTACCAGCCTGGGGCTGGCAGCCAAGGGTGGGTTGGAGCCCAGAATCCATGGCTGGTTTCCCCCCTGCCTGGCGGTGTCTGGTATGGCACTGACACCTGCAGCCTGAGCTGGAGAAGGCTCAGCAGTGCCACACCCGTGTGACATGGAGCCCGGGCACCACCTAACGCGTTGTGTCGGGCCTGGCCTGGGGGCCAGCTGGCCAGCTCCCAGGCACAAGGGGGGCTGGAGGCCCCATCTTCTCCTCCCCATGACTGGCGGTGTGCAGGGCTGCCCAGGCCAGGGCCCCTTTGGAGAGAGCAGGACAGGGTCAGCCCAGCCTGGCTTCTGTTCCCCGGCTTGAGGCTTGGCTTCTCTTGGCTCTGATTTGCTCCTGGCAGAGCAAACTGGGACAGTTTGCTCGGTGTCGATGACGACGGCATGACACAGCCAGACGGCACCCTGGGAAAGTGTGTCTCACTGAGTGCTGGAGGGCCACGCTGTCCCACAGAGCCGTCTTAGACCAGCGTGAAGACATGGCCTGCAGAGAGCAGGCACACTGCTGTTTCTGGAGGACAGGATGCGGTGTCTTCAGTGACCTCCCCAAACCCCAGGGCCCCCCAGGACCCAAGACTTGGCCTCAGGGCCAACCAGGGGTCATGCTCTTTCCAGTAGGAAGGAAGAACTGAGTCACCAGGGCAGGAGGGGGTAGTCCCTGTCAGGGACTAGCACCCAATCACTGCCTTCATCCCCCTCTTGGATGCAAAGAGAAAGTTCTAGGCTGTGCCCAGATGCAGAAAAAGCCCTGCTTCCTGCCGAGGGGTGCAGTAGCTTTCAGAGTGCAAGGATTCTTTGGGGAGCCAATTACACAAGACAAGAGTAAGCATGTTTATTTTTATGGTACTGCTTTTCAAAACCCCAGAAAACATTGATGGAATGGCCCCATTAGGTCCCCTGTGCTGGGGCACTGTGTTGCTGTCTTCTAGGCCCTTCTGTGTGTTCCTGGTGGGGGCAGGGCTTGGGGCTGAGGGCCAATTACCCCCATCCCCACCCCCAGGTCACAAGAGCCCCCCGGCAGCCACCCCTCCCGCCACAGCCCCTCCAGCCACAGGATCTCTCATCCCCATCTTTCAGTCTGATCTGGTTCTCGTTCCTGGCCCTGTGTGCTCCTCAGCTGCCACACGGCCCGAGATCCCCTGCAGGTCTGCTGGCCCCAGCAGAGGGCCAGCCCCTCTGGCAGGCCCGCCGGCAGCTGAGTTTGCCTGGGGCTGGGCTGGCTGCAGGACTGACACCCTGACGTGCTTTCCATGCCGGTGCCAGGCGGGCACGGGAACAGTCACCCCTGCTAGTGTTCCGGAACCTTCCAGGCGTGCACACAGGATGCAGAAGCTGAGAGGAAGCGTGCTGGAGCATTGGGAGGCTTCCTGGAGGCAGTGGTGCCGAGCCTGAGACTCTGCAGCTCAGAAGGAGAAGGGCGTCCGGGCAGCGGGGTGGGGCTGCTGTTGACGGGGGAGCAGCTGGGACGTGGGGGTCCTCAGGGCCAGGAGCACAGGGAGGGAGGTGGGGCGTGGACTGGGCCCTGTGGCCGGGGCCGGGCAGTGGGAGGAAGGGGCCCAGAGAGGCAGCAGCCCAGGGCTTGGGTCTTTGTGCCGGGGCCTGGGAGCCAGCCATAGTCCAGGCTGAAGACTGTTGGGCCTGGTGCTCAGGTGGAAAGGACAGGTGGACCTGGGACCCTAGAGTGGACCTCATGGTTCTGGGGACAGCACGGTCCTATGGAAGGCCATTCAGACTTCTAGATGGTGAGGCAGGCAGAGGCGGCCTCAGGGCTTCTCCCTGGGTGGAGGCCCAGAGGAGGCCCAATGAGGAGGTCAGCCTGGTGGACCCCTCTGCCCGCACAGGGGGAGGAAGCAGCCCTCTGGCTGGCCCCTCTCTTTCCTGGGCCCTGGGTGCCTCCCACCCGCCCTCCCTGCTCCCCTGCGCTCACCCCACCTGTACCACTGACCCTGGGACCAGTCCCAGATGAAGGGTGAGGAGCAGGCGTGCGGTGGAGCGGGCACTGGCAGGAAGGGAAGGTGTTTGGGGGATTCTGAGCCCCCGAGGCCATCAGAGTGGTAACCTCCTTTGTCCCCCTGTGAGTCAAAGTTGCATGGTGGCTGCCGGGAGGGAAGGCTGCTCTTAAAGCTGCTGCAGGAAGTGTGTGTGTGTTAAGTGTGTCTGTCAGGTGTGTGTGCACATGTGTGTATGTGTGTGTGCTCAGTGTGTCTGTTAGTAGGTGTGTGTGTACACATTTATGTGTGTGTGCAGTATGTCTGTAGTAGGTATGTGTGCACATGTGTGTATGTGTGTGTGCTCAGTGTGTCTGTCAGTAGGTGTGTGAACATGTGTGTATGCTCAATGTGTCAGTAGGTGTGTGTGTACACATTTGTGTGTGTGCAATGTCTGTTAGGTATGTGTGCACATGTGTGCACATGTGTGTATGTGTGAGTGTGCTCCCATGCAGAGGGGTGTCAGTGTCAGTAGGTCTGTGTGTGTAGGTGTGTGTTTGGGTGTGTCTAGTGTGCCTGTGCTGCTGTGGGTGTCTGTATGTGTACAGGGGTTTGTGTACCTGTGGCGTGGTGTTTCTGGTGTGTGTGTATAAGTGAAGGTGAGCATGCTGCGGGAGTCACTGTGTGTGGGGTACTAGGTCACATCTATAGGTAGGTGTTGAAATGTAAGTGTGCGTGCAAGTTTATGCATACATGATCTGGGGGTATATCCTGGGTTTCTAGGTATCTGGAGTGTGTAGGTGTGTACATCAGTGTGTGAGTGTGGGTGTATGTAGGCATTTGAGTGTGAGCACGTGTCTGGGTATATCTGGTGTGTATGTTCATGCAGGGGTGTGCACATACGGGGTGTGTCTTGGGTATGTGTAGTTGTGTGCATGTTATGCATGTCTGGTGTGTGTGTGAGTACATGCGTGTGCATGTACAGGGGTCTGTCTGTATGTGGCTCTGTGCATGTTTTGTGTGTCTGGTGTGTGTGTGTGTGTTCATGAGTGCATTTGTGTGCACACATAGGTGTGTGCATGTCTAGTGTGTGGACTGGATTTGAGGAAGCATCTGTGAACTTGACAACTATCATTAAGGGATCAGACCTCCCTCTCCCCACCAGCAACCAGAGCAGTTCACGTCACTCGGGAGAACCTCAGCTGTGCTTCAAGGTCTAGAGACCCTGTGCCACAGATGGGTAAACCGAGGCAGGGTGGAGGTAAGCAGAGTGCCCTCTAGTTGCTCAGTGGGATCCCCTGTCTTGGCTCCACCGACTCTCTGTTCGTCCTGCCCTGGACCTGGAGAGGGAGTCCAGGGAGTGAGGCCACCGCGTCTGCTTCTGCAGGCCGTGCATCCACGCTGCGGGGGGAGGGGTGGGGGAAAAGGGCAGAGCCCCTGCTGGCCGGGCCGAGGGTGCCTTGCCTTCCCTTATCCCTCACTCAGTGAGCGCTGAACCTGTGGAATCTCTGGGGTGCTAGGACACCCCTCAGCCCGGCACTGCTCTAAGACCTTGTCTTACTCAGAGCGCCCACTGAGCACGAGTAGGTAGAACCCATGTTGGCATGTCTGATTTCACAGAAAGGATTCAGCCTCAGCCAACAGGAGAAATTCAGACTTAGCCAACAGGACTCAGACTCAGAGCCAGTCTTTTCATATTTATTTCTAAATTAGAGTGATATTCGTGTAACATTCACCATTTGAAAGTGTACACTTCAGCTGGCATTTAGTGCATTCCCAACCATCACCAGTTTCTAGTTCCAAACCTGTTCTAGTCGTCACCCCAAAAGGAAAAGCCCACACCCTTGTGCAGTCACTCTGCGTTCCCTGGGAACTGCGTGTCACCTGCTGCCTCTGGACTGACCCGTCCTGGACATTTCGTAGAGATGGAACCCCAGAGCACCATTCATACCGGGCTTCTTGCACCTGGCAAGAGCTTTTGAGGTTCATTCACATTGTGGCATGAATGGGCACTCCATTCATTTTTACAACTGTATATCATGCCAGTGTTGTGCGGTGCCGCATTACTGGTCTGTATCTTCGCGGATGGGTGTCTGGGGTCTCCTGGGTTTCTGGGCTGTTACTGTGAAGGTGGACTCTGAATGGGAGTGTCCCTTTCTCTTGTGCATTGCCCGTTCTTCAGATTACGTGCCTGAATGTCAGTACTTGCTGTGGCTGACATGCTGTGTGGCCTGGGGTTGTTTCCGGCGTCTCTCTGAGGGGTGAGACGGGTCGGCTTCCTCGTCTGGAAAGTGAAGCTGACAGGATGGCGGCTGTCTGGTGAGCATGGAGATGGAGCGGTTGCAGTGCCTTGAGCCACCCCCTCACAGCGTAGGGAGCCCATCTGCCCGGGCACTTGTGCTGGGTGCTGACCTGTCCATCTTCAGTCCTCGCCGGGCGAGGAGAGGCTTGGTGAGTGGCAAGCTTCTCTTAAGCTCTCGGCTAAGCAGGGATTATGAGCCATTTTGGGAGTGGATTAAGGCAATTGCCCCTGGGATGAATCTTGTTCTCTATGACTTTTACTTCCCCGTCGTCTTGGACCTCAGAGCTGAGCCGTGCAGTCTGTGGACAAACACCCAAGTGGATGTTGATCCCTTTAACAGGGTGCCAGCCGGGACCCACAGAGACACGGATCTGACCTAGCTGTGTACTGCAGGCAGCAAGCTTTCCTGGTGAGGCCCTGGCTCGAGAGCTGTTGCTTTGCTTTAGAGCAAAGCCCAGAAGTGCTCTGTTTAGTCCGATGTGGGCTGATTGCAACACCCTGGCCCTCCACACCCCTTCCAGTCCGCTGGGCAGGGGTGAGGTGTGGGAGGGGCGGGGGCTGCACCTCCTAACTGCAGCCCTTGCTGTTTCTTAGCCCAGGAACCCACCAGATAATATATTCAGGAACAAAAGGTAAAAGCAACAGCAAACCCAGATCAGCCAGGACAGGTTTTTGGGATGTTCTGGAATATTTAGCTCTCTCCCTTCTGGAGAGGAAGGAGAATTTGGAAGCAAACTGCTGATAGCGGGGAACTGAGATTTCAGAAGACACCTTGTAGGGATATCTCCCCTGCTGGGAGGGACAACGCTGTGTCAGGTGGAGCACGTTACTCACTGAGCACACCCATGGAGTACTGACACACCTACCACACATGCACATGGCACACTGACCAAACAGTTACCCCACCCAATACAACCAGCAGAGCCCAGTGCTGTCTGAGAGGAGAAACTGAGATCCAAAGCAGGAGGAGCCATGCCAACCTCACGACAATAATTGCTGTAAGGACAGCCAGATGTTCTGACTTCCTGTTTCCCACTTCCTGTGTCTGCCCCAGCATCAAGATTCCCATGGGAATGGGGTGCCGGGTGTGGGTGGCTCAGCCTTTCCCCAGTGGATCGACACCACAGCAGATGGGGACCAGGTGGGCCCACCCAGGACCTCACTCTTTTCCCACATGCCTCATCCATCCCGTGGACCTGTCACGTTCCTCTGCCTCAAAGGATGGAGGTGTGAACCTATGTGGAAACCTCCTTAGCCCCGCCTCCAATCTGATCGATAGTTGTCCATCAATTGCCCTGCTTCAGTAAACCCAGAGACCTTTGCAAAGTCAAGTCCCTGCAGGAAGAAGAAACAGAGGTAAGGAGCTGGTTAGAGCCTGCTTTTATCGTGGTGGTCTAAGTGGACCCAGCCATGTGGGCCCCACCCCACCTGGAGCCTGGTGACCAGCATGGATTGTGGAAGTCAGTGCTCTGATGTGTCCTGTAGACCTGATCTGGGTTGGATCCCAGGAACGGACCATTGCATGAGCTGCGAGGATTGCAGGGCACACGGGTCTTCTGGTGGCTACCCGTGTTCTCCAAAGTGGCTGCCGGGAACAAGGCTGTGCCTGCAGCTGCTGCGCTAGTTCATGAGACTAACCAAGTATCATGAATGATGCCGATTTGTGAGTCCCTCACAGACTCTGCCCAGCCCAGAAACCAGGAGGACCTGATGAAACCAGATGCTCACTGTGTTACCTGACGATGCAACCAGAGTCCCTGGGGCCCCGAGGGGCCAGGCTGGGCCTTGGGGAACCACAGAATACAGGCTCCTAGCTGCTGGTCTCAGGCCTCCTTCCCCGGCTGTGGCAGCTTTCGAAGCTCCAGAGGCCCCGTCGCAGAGGGGACAGGGCACCACCGTCCTCCTCCCTGCCTGTGTTTTGAGATCTCTGTTAGCAAGCTCTTTGCAAACTAAAGACTCATTTCCTGGGGCGGGGGCGGGAGGGGGGATGGAGGGCAGGGCAGCCGTGGGGACTGTAGAAGGCACGTGACCAGGGCAGCGCTCTCTCTCCTGTCTGGCCATCAGTGTGTGAGAAGCTAGGGCTGGGACATGCCAGGGGCCGGCCCCATTTTTGACACCTATTGCAGCAGTTGGTGGCCCCCGGACTCCTCAACACCAGGCTCAATGACTTCCCGCAGGGCTCAGGGCCTCGCTGAACACTGTGCTCATTGCAGGGGTAGATTATCACAAGGAAGGGAAGGGAAGGGGCACAGATTAAAGCCATCCAAGGGGCAGGGGCCTGTGTGGGGCAGAGGCCAGGGGTTGACACAGCCAGATGTCCCCTCGGAGCCTCTCTGTGTGGCCCACACCTCTCCTGGCCACAGGGATGCTGGCAGCCCAGAGAGCTCCCGGACCTCGACGTACGGAGTTCTTATTGGACTTAATCATACAGACGTGGTGGTTTTTCCCCAGGGGTTGATCTTGGTCTCTAGCCCCCAGGAGCTTGACTAGCTACAGTGTCACCCAACACCCTCATCCTAAATCACACTGCTGGCCCGTGCAGTACCCGAGGCTCTGGGTGCAAACCATGGTTATTTATTACACAGGGCATTCAGATGCCTTCCAGGAGGGGCTGGGAGAGCAAAGACCCCGTCTCTCCTGAGCAGAGTTAATTTCTTCACTCCGTTGTGTGCGAAGCTGGGGACCAGGTGCCTGTCACAGACTGAGAATTGGTCACGGCCCCCTCCTCCTGCTGCACTGCCCCACCGGAGCAGAGTGTGCTGAAAAGCTGGCGTGGAGTCCGGTGGTCAGCAGGACATCGCCAGCAGTGAGAGGGCTCAGAGCCCTTGTGCTGGTGGGGAGAGCCACCCCTGTGGGACCCTCGCTCCTTCACCCCCCCAACTCTATGACTGCGGGACACTTGGGGGGGCATGGGGCGTGGCGGGACACTCGGGGGGGCACGGGGTGTGGCGGGACACTCACTGGAGGGGCACGGGGTGTGGCGGGACACTGGGGGGGCACAGGGCGTGGCAGGACACGGGGGGGCATGGGGTGTGGCTGGACACTCGGGGGAACATGGGGCATGGTGGGACACTCGGGGCACGGGGCGTGGTGGGACACGGGGGGGCATGGGGCGTGGCGGGACACTCAGGGGGGCTCGGGGAGTGGCGGGACACTCGGGGGGCATGGGACGTGGCGGGACACTGGGGGGGGCATGGGGCATGGCTTTGGCATCCACCTGCCTGGTTCTTGTTGTCCCAGAGACTGTGGGCCCCCAGTGCCGCCTCCTAATTTCATTTTCGGTGCTGCTGTGTGAGTCACGCTCCTCTGATTTCCTCATCCCTCATGTACTTGCTCCTTCTTCTTCTTAAAAAAAAAAAAAGTTCCAAAAAAAGATGATTTGTGTGAAGGGAGTGAAAATTGAGTTTATTTACGACAATCAGTAGAATCCAACTTTTGGCAGAGAAAGCCAGGAGAGGCGACTGGCTGCCGATACTGGTTTGGTGCGTCACGGCGTGCGACGCTTCCGGTCCAGCTGGCCTGGGGAGGCTCTGACCTGCCTCTGTCCTCCTGGGAGGCGCATGCCCATGAGGACAGCATCCCTCCTGAGAACCCAGGCCAGTGCTGCCTGGGGGGTTGGGGGACTCTGCAGAGGCGGCTCTGCAGAGAACAGAAGGCTGTTCGCTGGAGCTCCAGGCCCCGAGTAGCAGGATGTGCTGCGGGACGGAGGGCAGGGCCAGCGGGGCTGGCACGCGGGTCGGTCCTTAGGTTCTGGGGACATCCAGTTCCTCAGACAGGTCTCCTCTGCCCAAGTCTGCACCAGCCGGACCCCAGCAGCAACTCTACCACCGAGGAGGCTTTTCAGCCTCCAGGGGTTCCATGAGGTGGTGTGCTACAACACTGGCCCAGAGTAGGAACAGTGTATCCGACAATGCTGGCTCTAGAAGTGCTTGTCGCTGCCCAGAGGGGTAAGTGGAGATTGTGTCTCGGGGATGGAGGGCCAGCCAGTGCAGCTCCCTCGGCAGGGGGCACAGGCCGCCTTCAGATTCCTGAACCCTTCTGCTTCTTCAGACCAAGCTTTGGACCCCACCCCCTCCTCCTTGTGAATTCTTGTCCTCTGGTGACAGCGCTGCTGCGGAGCCTGTGTATGGACATCCCGGGGCAGGGCGGAGGCATGGCGAAGACCCTGGCCTGTGCTCACCACACTCCTTCCTGTTGCCTGCAGAGCCTCAGAGAGAACATTCTGGAGTGCCCAAGGCCCAACGCCTCCTGTGGCTTGTCCGTTCTCACCCTGCACGGCCCCCTCGCAAGGGCCTCTCTGGCCGTCTTCTGTGCAAGTTGTCTGCGTCCCGCTCTCTGCAGTCACTGATGTCGGATTGTGACTCCCCTGGCCACTGATGTGTTCCTGACTCTTCACCCCAAGAGACTGGGGTGCTGGCCAGGACCCTTCAGCATCCCAGCAGGCCCAGGTCCCCTGGGGGTCCTGATATGCTGGCCCCATGGGAGGAAGACAGGTGGCGGGACACTGTGCATGGGGAAAACAGGGACTGTGTGATCGTCCAGGGGACGTGGCTTGGGAAAGTGCGTGTGTAAGAGCGGGAGGCTGAGGTGGGAGAGGTCTTTGGTGGCCTAGAGATCCCAGGATAGAAGGATAGAAGGGAAGGCATGGCGGGGGGGGGGGCAAGGAGGGGTCACATAGGAGCTGGGAGCACTTCAGGGTGAAATCCCTGTTGCAAGAGGCATCCATAGAAATGACCCTTCTCGCCAGGCCAGGCCAGGCCAGGCTGTGAGACACACAGGAGGCGAATGCAGAGGGGAGGCCCGGAAGACTGGTGCGGGGGAAGGGGGGGGGGGAATGGAGGAAAACTGTCATTTCCTGCCCATCCCAGCTGTCAGGGCTCCTCCGGAGGGTGGAAGACTTTCCCCCATTCCCAACAACCCCCCCGCCCGCCTTGTCCCCCCCTCCCCCGCCACAGGACCTGGCCATCGAGTCGCCCTGACCCAGGGAATTCTACTCCTTTCCTGTTTGGTCAAGACAAGTTGGAAGACAAATTTGAGGGGCGGCAGGAGGCTGGCGGGGGGGGAATAAAAGACTAAGCTTGTCCCAGTGTGTGGAAGAACCCCCTTGTTATAAAGTGAATTATCCCAGAAGCCACATTTTGGGATATGGAATATTGGAGTCTTTATTATACAGTTAGCAGACTGCAGGAGGCCCGTTGTTACAAAGGCCTGCAGTCCCCCAAACACATAACAGGCTAGAGAGGAAAGAAAGAATAAAAGCAATACCAACAATACCAACAATCCAATAATCCAATTTGGCTCCAATGGAGAGCTGAATTGGAATACCATGATGACAAGAGATGAGCCAGGAGACAGGACACAGGACACCGTCATGGAGAGAGACACAGGTGGCATGGTGTCTGGGCTGGGCTGGGCTGGGCGTAAAAAGGGCCGGAGCAGGGGGTGGATCCTCAGGAAATTCCCAGTCCCAGGCACTGGACTGACAGATTCAGTAACCTATCAGCCAAATGCCCACCTCTGCCTCTATGGATCTGGACATGCCCATTACCTGGGAGGCAGGTGATGGCCAGAGGGCATTTCCTCCCCCCAGCATGAAGACAAGATGCCAGACCCTACCATCCACCATGTGCCAATATAGTGCCGGCCAGACCTGACCTCCTTACTTCACCCTAAACTCGTTTCTACTTTTCAAGGGCTGGAAAAGCCCGTCTTGTTCTCAGGGGAATCTGGGTCTGGAGGGAGTGGGAAAAGCGTGTGTGGCCTGGGCATCTGGATCCTTAGGAGTGCATACTAAGTATGTCCCATCCCATAAGTCATTGAAAAGTGTGTATTTCTTTTCTCTGCCCTTGAGGTCTTTGGAGCCATCTGGAATGCTAACCTGCTAATTTGCGTAAGAAATGGAACATCAGGTGGGCTCAGGCATTGAGATTTACCTGAGGTACCTGGTTTCCTGGTAGCTTGGGGGTGTGTGGCCTGGGCAGGGCTGGGCCCAGTGACCAGGGGGGGTGGAGGTTCTTTGCTTGGACCCCATACAGCAGGGAGGCCCCCAGCAAGCACGGAGACAAGGTGCCTCTCTCCAGCTCTAGGGGCCAGGCTGATTTTGCAGCTACAGAGCTGTGCAAGACTTACTCTGGCAGGCAGACGGAGAGGTGAAGGATTGAGAGGGCCAGCACAGGGCGGTCACTGTGGGCAGCGGGCAGAGAGGCCGGGCAGTAAGAGCTGAGCCCTGCTCTTCCTGCCGTATCAAGATGGGGTGGGACTGGCTTTGCTGGGGTTGGTGAGGGTCTGCTTGGGTTTCTCTCACTCCTGGCCGTCTCTTTCTCGGCTGTGGTTCACATCCTGCGCCTGCAGCATGAATGACTTGAAGCTCAGCGTTCGTAACTGCAGTCCCATCTCTCGGCTTATTACCAGAGCTCAGCTCACCGCTATTCCACCCGCACCTTGGTATTTATTTGTGTGTCCACTATGCCTCCTCCCTCGGGAGATCTGTGCTCGTGGGATTTCCTGCAGTTAGGGAATGAGTGTCAGGGAAGCTGACCTAGGGCATGGTGCCTTGACCTTCGCCTTCGTGTCAGGGGTCAGAGTGGGGCTGGGCTGCTGTTTGAGAAGCCAGCTGTGGCTGTGCCTGCCTCTGTGCCTGGTGGTCAGGCCCTCATGGTACCGGCAGCCTGCGGTCCTCATGGGCCATCTCCCTGCTGGGCTCTGTGCCTTGCTGGCTGTCAGTCAGCTCTAGGCCCTGAGGCCTCCAAACCAGAGTTCACAGTGGAGATTGCAGGGTCAGCAGGAAGAGCTCCACTCCCCCACCCCCAGCCAAGTGGATATACAGCTTTGGTCATGGAAGTGGCATCCTCACCCTTGCTAGTCTGTGGCTGGCAGGCAAGTCGTGGGTCCCCCTGACCTCAAGGAGTGGGCTAAGGAGTGAGCCCGAGAGGCAGGGGCCACGAGCGTGTGCGAGTCTGCCCACCGCTGCAGGCAGCGCCTTCCTCGGGGAGGCTGACATAATCGTTGATGGGGGCTGAGATCGGGGTCTCCTGACTCACAGCCCCACAAGCCCGGGCCCACGGCCTCCTAGCAGGCCGGCTCTGGCCTCACTCAGTCCTTAGCTCAGGAAACTGATTCACAGAGAAGCTCGGGAAGAGTTTGAAACCCACGGCTGGACATCCTGGCCTCCCTCCTGGCCTCCAGGGCTCCACCAAGTGGCCACACCCCTCCTGGATGACAGGGGTCACCATCGGTCCCCAGCACCGGTCACCAGCCCTGCATGTGCGCCTTGCTGGTGTCCTCCCCCTAGAGCCTGAAGTCCACGTGGTTGACAAGTGGACCCTGTGCCCCCAGCTCCAGAGCAGAGACCACTGCACTATGAAGATGCAGGGGTGTGTGGTGGGTGACGAGTGTCCCCGCACCCCGGCCTCCAGTCCACCAGAGGCTGCTGCAGCTCAGGACTGCTTGCAGATGACTTAGACAGCAGAGTGCGCTCTCTCATGGCTACAAGTGCCCACTGTGGAGAGGGCCTGTGCCTTTTGCAGGCCCCAGGACCAACCTTCCTGCCTCTCCAGCCTCCCATGGCTCCTGCTGAGGTTCCATGTCTCACTGCCTCTGGCCTCGCACAGCCTCTTCTGTGTGTGTGTGTGCATGCGTGCACTTGTGCCCTCTCCCCTTTATAGAGTCACAAGTCATACGAGTCAAGATTCTCTGGAGGAAGGAAGCATTGGTGGCATGTGTTGCGTTGGTTTGTTACACATTGTGTGTAGCACATGTGTGCTTAGGATGATGTCACAATTGGTAATGGTTTGACTTCTCAGTGGTGTGCAGGTGATACGTGTTTGCTAGAAACTGTGCTTTAAAGTTTGAATATGGGTCTTTCCTTGAGCTAGTAACATGCTGTTCACAGGGCACACTGCCACACCTTTCCTGTGCCAGACTGCAGGGAGCGGACATTTGGTACTTGGTGTTTCCACTGCAGTGACCAGCTGTGGAGAACCCCTGCGATGCACTGAGGGGTGGAGATGAGGCTGCTCATGGTACAGCTCCAGGCTGACGGCCTGAAAGGACCGGAGCTTAGGGGAAACTCCCGTTACCCTTTCCCGCTGTGCCGTTAGCTGATTGGACGAGGTTCTCACACTGGGGGATGCTGGATCAGACCTCCATTAACTCAGGGGTTCATCTCACTCAGGGGCTTGTCAAAGAGCCCCTGGAGTAAGGTTGGACCGGATGTCTGGGGCCTGGTCTAGCCCGTACCTGATAGTAACCTCACATGGCCACTGGGGGCTGGTCCCCACAATCCAACATGGATCCATCTTTGCTTACGTACATCTTAGAAGGCCCTCTTTCTAAATAAGGCCCCAGTCTGAGGGTCTAGGTAGACCTGGGTTTTCTCTGTTCATACCAGTGTACTTCCGGGCAGGCAGAGGCCGGAGGAGGTAGGGGTGCGTGCCTTGGGCTCCCTTCCACTCCATCCCTGGTGCCTAGTGTTTTTCTTGGGGGTCATATACAGAATACTCTTAGGGAGCCTCTGGCGCCATCTCTGTTCCTTGTAAGCCACTGGTGTTCATTTCTGTCTCTCGCAAAGCCGCCCTTGAGCCTGGGGTGGAGATTGGGCCGAGCGAGCCTCTCCCTGGGGAAGGAGGATCAAGAGCTGTATTTTCAGATGCACTGGGGTTTTTATACGGATGTATAAAATTCATTTTGGTCCCAGTAAAGATGGTGAAGTTCAATGTCGCGTATCTACTTAGGGTCCCCGATTCCATCAGGAGACTCTCCTTGGCAGTGGTTTTATACAGACTTGTGGGTGAAGGGAGGAGAAATGGCTCATTTCTCTGCAGGATTACATTTTAGTGTCTTCTAACCTGTGCGATGGATGAGCTAAATGATAGGCCTTTGGCCTGAGAATTTGGGCGGATTTGGAAATTTAACAAAGATAAACTCTGAGCAAATTCTCCAGCACCCGTTATCGGTTTAAAATCCTGGGGGTGGGGGGGGGGAAGAGTTAAATAAATCAAAGAGACAGGTGCAGTTTTTAGATTAAACAGCCAAACTCAGACAAAATCCCTTTGTCTAGGCAGGACAAACATCAAGTGTTATACTTCAGACAGTTTGATAAAATGCCCCACTGTTAACCCACAGCCCGCTAAATGCCCGCAGTGTTTGCTGAAGGCCGGGAAGCGCGCGTTTGCAGCAGCACGGGCAGTGTGCAGAATTACCACAGGCTGCGGCGTGAACAGGAGCCAGCAGGGCCACACTGCCCGGGCCCAAGGCCAGGGAGAGGGGGCTGGGTGCTGGACACGCCCGCCCGGAGGACCGGCATCGGGGGGCCCCGCAGGGCAGCTAGTGGCTCCGGGAAAGCCCATGGTGGATGCTTTGGATCCCAGAGTCTGGGAACCCAGTCCACAGAAGATCTTCAGTCCTGTCTGAGTTCCAGGCCCTTCTGCCCCACTGTCCCCGGCCAGTCCAGCTGGGGAGACACTGCTCAGACAGAAACCATGCTGGAGGCAGAGCTAAGCTCCGTACCCAGGGCCACACGCACAGGGCCTGGCCTGTCCAGAATTGTATAGAACATGCCGAATCACATGTCCTGCCTGCTGTTGGATACACAGGACAGGCCGGCCACACGCAGGACACTACACCTCCACAATCAGACAGACCACTGAGTGCAACAGTGATAGCTCTACAGTCGCGGGCAACTTACATTCTCCGCCTCAGTTTCGCCACTTTCAAAATGAAGGGGGTGACTATAGTCACAGACGCTGCTTCCCTTGGGACTGCTTGTCTGAGGGTCAGCACCTTGGTGACAATCTGCATTTACAGGTGAGGTACAGAGAGGGTTGACAAAGTTGGTAATGCCACACAACCAGGAGCTCACAAAGCCCAGATCAGCCTGGCTCAGAGATTACCAGTGGACTGGCCCAACATCCTACTTTCCCAGCTACATCTCAGGACCTAGGCGAGGGAGGGGCAAGCCACCGAGGTCATGGCACCACCGGAGGGACGCCATTGTTAACGTCCTGTTGCTGAAATTGCGTCTCCCTTCTCATGCGCCTCAGAGTCTCTGACCACGCCCAGCCAGGCTTGGCCAACTGCCAGCTTCTCCCAGGCTCCCCACCTCCACCTGACCCTACTGGTCCACACAGGCCAGTTCGAATTTCCGCTGGGCTTCACACTAGAGCCTACATCCTGTGCTCCTGGAACACCTCCCCCCAGTAGGATGCCCCCAGCCATGCTGAGCTCCTCACGCTGGTCTGAGGGGGTGTGGCCATGACCAAGACAATGGTGATGACGAAGGTGGTGGCAGGGTAAACAGTGAGCCTTCACCATTGTCCAGCTCCCGTGTTGGCCCAGCATCCCTCTGCCCTGGAGTCCAGCCCCAGGGTGGCTAGGCTCCGCCCACCTCATACCAATTGCCAGAAACCTGGCTCTCTTAACGGTAAAGCAGTTCAGATTTGGGTTCAGATCTGGACTCTTAGCTTTCTCTGTGATACTGGGCTCATCGCTCGACTTCTCTCAGCCTCATTCCCTCATCTGTCCACAGGGGGATAATTGGGCCAATGCCTCTCAGGATTTAGCCAGGTCAGATCAATGAATGCCCAGGCCCCTCACACAGTGCTCGGCTGAGTCAGGCAGGTACTGTCACTGGGTGCTAACAAGAGAGATCTTGTGGAAAGGTCTCTTTCTGGGCCAGGCCCACCAAGAGGACTTGGCTTCAGTGCGGGTCAGGGGGTCAGGACAGCTCCACCAAGCCTTCCCCAGGGGCATCGCTGCACGTAGTCTAGACTCAGAGCTGATCTCCCTGGGACTCACCTGGCTGAGAATAATGCATGTCTGGGGTGGGAAGGTGGCTTAATGGTAGAGTGCTTGCCTAGCATGCATGAAGCCCTGGGTTCGATTCCTCAGCACCGCATACACAGGAAAACCTGGAAGTGGCACTGTGGCTCAAGTGGTAGAGTGCTATCTTTGAGCACAAGAAGCTCAGGAACAGTGCCCAGGCCCTGAGTTCAAGCCCCAGGACTGTCATTCTGTGTATTGGCGGGCACCAGCCAGGCGCCCAGTGGCTTTGGTCAGAAGCAGCATGAGAAGGTGGCGATGGGTGCTCTCCAGGGTCTGGCCTCGGAGGGGCAAGGGCTACCGTGAAGGAGGTGGCAGGAGAGGAGCGTGGGGATCCCTGGGAGAGGCCGGGCCTCCCTGGGACTCAGGTGTAGTGATTGCTTCCTGTCTGTGAGGCCCCGGGATCCAAATGTTGCTGCGTCTGCAGGCACGGGCAGGGCAGAGCTGCTTCTCCGCTGTGCTGGGGGCAGCTGTTAATGAGCGGATAATTCTCCCCCGGAAGCCATTCTCCTCCTAACTGTTGTTGGCTCAGCGTATCTGCAGGTTGAAGAGTTCAGGGGTAGGCTGGGAGGGGCAGGCGTGTGGGGAGAGATAGAGGGGCTCACACCTTCCTAGTCAGCTTGGAGGATCTGCTGAACGAGCCTTGGGAGACCCCGCAGTCTGTGTGGGAGGAGCACACGGAGCACAGGCCTGCTGTCCTGATTCCAGGAGCATCTCTCTCCCACCGCGCTGGAGACCTCCAGAAGCTACCGCCCTTCGCGGAGGAAGCCTGGGATGAAATGGTCTTTGAAGGGCCTCTGGCTCCTCCCCTACCTTCAAGCACCTGTGCCTCAGCCTCAGACAGACAGGCCTATCTGTCTTCACTTCATGGAGGAGGCATAGTCTCAGAGGTGTCTGTTGTCCCAGGGTAGCTGGTCAGTACCCAATGAAGATGGGAACAGGGTGGGCCAAGACAGGGTGGGGCTGTCCTGTCTTCACTGGGTCTTGGTCTCCTGGCTGTGCCCAGCTGAGACTGCCACCATAAGAGACCTCTTGCCTTTGACAGCTGGGCCTGGGGTGGCCTCAGAGGATGGAGTCACAGACAGTCCCCAGTGCTTGTCTCCTGCCTTGGTTGTCATCAGTCTCGATGGCAGAAGGAAAAGAGGCGAAACAACAAAGCCATCCCGGGTTGCGGTGTCCTTCCCACTGGGGTTGGAGGGAGAGACGGAGGCGCCCCGGCATCCAGTGCCTGTGCCACAGCAGCCTTCCTGGGCACCCAAGGCACAGAACCATTAGTGTCATTATCGTTAGCGTGATCACCATTAGTGTGTTCACTGTCAGGGTGGTTGTCGTGAATATGAGCACTGTTAGCATGACCTCTGGGAGGTGAGGTCATTAGTGTCAGCATGAAACACCATTATGGTGATCGCCATGGGCATGATCTCCGTTAGCGTGAGCACGGTGTGTATGATCACCATTCGCATGACCACCATTGGAGTGATTGTGTCTAGTACCAGCAGCTACAAAATGTTCTAAGTCCATAAACCATGGGGAACAAAGGCATACCTGCAGGTTTAAGGTTCTTTCTACACCACCAGTGCAGCACGGAATTCAGTCATGAAGTGGAAGAGCACTTCCATGTGTGTAATTCTGTACAAGAAACCAGCACATCTCTGCATTTCACAGGCTGCCTGTGCAGCCTCTCCAAGTGTCCAGCGGAAGGTAGAGGGCCAAGCTCTGTGTAGCTGCCTTCCCTGGGATTTTTATTTAGGGGTCTTTTAATTCCTTGCCACAGTAGTTCATTTGCAAAAGGTCCGAGAACTGCTAACCATGAGTACTTCACAATTCGTTGGAGCCCACCTCACCCTGTGTCACAGCGAGAGGTCTGTAAGCTCCCATTGGTAGGAGGCCCTGCTGAGGACCAGTGCGGGGGACCCTACCCTTGCTGCTCCTGCCGGGCTGGGCAGACACATCCATGGGTAATGCCCACTGGTACTCTCCTGGCGTGCACCGTGGGGGCACAGTCTGCAGTGCTGCTGGTGTCCAGTGTGCGTTGGCTGCTGGTGTTGGTTGTGGTCTCCGTGGTCCCTCTGGTCCGTCTGGGATGCAGGGTTGTGGTTTTCCACCTTGGCTGTTCCCATGCGTTGTAGGGTTGTGTTGGCAGGAAATGTCAGATGATGGATGGAGCCGGCAGTCATGGGAAGAGACTCTGCTCGGAGGAACTCTTTATTCCTTGGGGTCACCTCCAGTTTCCTCTGGGTCTACCAGAAGTCTACGGTGGTGGCGTTCAGACTTCTATTCCTCCCCGAGCTCCCTGAAGACATTGACCTGCCACCGTCCTGGAGGGCAGAGGTCCAGACGAGATGCCAGCAGCTCCAGCCTCCATCTGGAGATGCATGGGCGGCCCTTCCCACCTCTTCCAGTTCCTGGTGGCTCCGGCATCTGTGGCTTCTCTCTTGTCTCTGCCTTGATTTCCTTGTAGCTGCTCCCTTATGTAGGAAATCTTCCTTTGTCTTTTTCTTATAGGAATACTGGCTATGGAATTGAAGGATGACCTCCTCAGGACTCTTCGTTAACTTAATTACATAATCAAAGGCCGCTTCTTTACAGACAGTGTCCACCACAGGACCGGGGTCACAGGTCAGCCTGCTGCAATGATGTCACACGGAGCACCTGCTGTGCCAGGACCTTCATGCTCTTTCGGAACCCGGCCCCATGGGCAGCTCTGTCACTCCTGTTCTGTGAAGTTGACAGAGTCACAGAGGCCCCAGTGCCTGTTATAGTGGGGAGGGCAAGCTGGACCTCACACAGGGCTGCTGAGTTGCAGTGCTTAGGCTCCTCCCCCGATAACCCCATCCTTTGTCTCCCCCCTGAACTGGACGCAGGAGGCTATGCTCAAACTCTCTTGCCTGAAAATGTGCTTAAGACCCTTAATTTCCTTGTGCCCCCAGAACCACCCTGACCCCCCAAAAGTACCTCCTGCACATTCATATGTGCAGGACAGTTTGCATGCTCACACTCATGCATGCACGTAGACACACACACACGTGTGAATGTGCATGCATACAAATAGACAATCATGCATATATGCACACGTGCCCTTATACACAAGGATGCGCAGCTACATGCATGCAGTCACATGCACATGCAAAAAAGCACACTGTATGCACATACACATACACATGCTGGTGTCTGTGTGATGCTCATGTGCTCATGGGTGTGCAGACATGCAAACGTGTATGCATGGGTTTCCTGGGTTCTGTCCTGAGCTGGCTAGCACTTCCCTTCGGCCACAGCGGCAATTCTGGGCCATGTCCTCTGCCTAGGTCAGTGTGTGTGGTAGACCGGAGGCCCAGTGCTTCCCTGGGTCCTTCACCTTGGCCATGTTCTTCTCAAAATGGACCGTGTGCCTCTTTCTCCTTCGAGTCTTTCTCAAACAGAAAATTGTTAAGTGTTTAAAATCAAGATCATGACGAGCATGTATGCTCGTGGACCCGCACATGGTGGGTGGCGGTTGCCCGGTGAGATCCCAGGAGAGCTTATTCCGGGATCATTGTCACAATCTCCCCCTAAGTGATGTTTGGAGCCGTGCGTCCCTCACACTGAGCAGGAAAAGGTATAGGAACGCCTTTCCAACCTTTGCCAGGCTGAGTGAGGGATTCCAGGGCGATTCTCCTCAGCGGTGGGGGGGGGGCAGGGAGAGTCAGGAGCGGCCTGGTGGGCAGACCAGTCCGGGCAGGACGTTCTGGAGTTCCTGGAGGGAGGGGCAGGGTCACGTGCTGCCGGAAGAGGTAGAGAGCTGGCCGGGGCCTCGAGGATCACCGGGGACCGTGGCTCGTTAAGCACACATAGGCTCCCAGCACAGTGTGTGCCCGCACTCCACTCGGCCACAGCGGACCTCGGAGGAGCTGAGCACAGGGAGCATATGGCTGTTGTTGAATGCGGGGCACTTTGGGCCAAGGCCCAGCACAGGGCAGCAGAGGTATTCACTGATGCGCTCACTTATTCATTCATTACATCCACTGGCTCACTCATTCATTCACCCGTCCATCAGGCCCTGTTCAGGCCCAGCCCTCCGTGTATGGGCATCAAGGACACAGGAAACACTCTCCATCCGCAGAGGAGGCAGACAGCAAACACCAAGACATCACACAGGCAAGGCCCGGGCTGTGGCTCTCCACTGATGACAAGGGCTCCCAGTGAGCTGCATGAGGCCTTTGTCCAGGGCAACAAAAAGTCTTCAGAGGATGGAATATTCCCCCAAGACCCGAGGTTGCGGACGTGAGCGTGGCCAGCGTGGGGGCATTGTGTGGGTGGAGGCCTCGAGGTGAGGACTTGGGTGTGTCCTGTGGCCTGGGGTTGGTAAGACGGGAGGAGGGGGATGGAGAGAAGGAAGGGAGCTGGCATGGTGAGGGGAGCAGGGCCTGGCCTGGCCTCCCAGCGACCACCTACACGTCATGCAGGGCCCGGCCAAGGCTGAGGCTGAGCCTCCGTGACTCCTCCATCTGCCTGGGCCCCCACAGGCCCGTCCAGGCACTTTCTGTCACCAGCCTGCCACGCTGCGGATTCCTGCTACATGGACTCTGAGTTTGGAGGTCCCCCTCCCCTCTCCCTGCCACTGGGAGCCCAGGCCTGGTTTGGATGATGAGGAGGAGGAAGCAGGGAAGGAGAGGAAAAAGGACAGATTGACATCCTCAGGTGAAATGCCACCTGGGGTCACGTGGAAGCATCCTGGCCAGTATTCAAACCGGTCTCGTGTGAGGAAAACATCCAAGATGTGTGTAGCTTCATACTATAAACAAACAAGTGATTAACTTCAAGACAGAATTTGTGGCAAGAAGGGCCCGTTGGCTGGTTTTCCTTTCCTTATTGTGAAGATGTTCACAGACTGGAGTCATTCCCACTCACCAAGTTCAAGGGAGGTTTTCCTCTATAGGTGGGGAAACCAAGGCATGGAAGTGCATATAGGGCTACCAGCTCTGCTCTGCTGTGGAGAGTGGACGTCTGGTTGTTTGTGGGGATCAGGTCTGAGACCCTGTGGTGCCCCAACCCTTCTCAGATGTGTCACTTCACAAAGCCTGCCTGAGATCACATAGAAACAAAAGCGCATCCAGAAAAGTCCTCGGCAGAAGCGAGAGAGAAACACAGCAACACCTCTGTCCCCAAAGAGGCTTCAGAGACAATTACTGATAAATCGGAGCAACGTGCCTGCTATGAATTCAGCTGATTACGGCTGCTAAATTGTTTTTCCCTTGCCAAAGGGTTCCCGATTAACAACCGAACAAGAAAGCTATTGCACCTGAAATACCTGTTTCCTGAGTTAGTGTCGGAGAGGTGGAGCATCATACAACCCACCCACAAGAGGGCTAAGGCCAGCCTGCAAGGCCCAGGGCCGCGGTGGGGAGAAGGCATTCCTAGTAAGCGGGATTCTGGGGCTCCAGAACCCCACCCTCCGATGTGTCCAGCGTCCATGCTGACTCTGTTGCTGTAGGGTTGGCTGTGTCCACCTGTCCCCTGTACTTCCCAGCCTCCGTGTGGAAGCTAGCCCCACGCTGGCCCCACAAATACCGAGTAGGCATCCTGTGGTGACAAGCGTGTGCTGGTCTGGATGAAGCCTGGGTGCAGGGCCAGGGCGTGGGCAGCGTCCACACCCAGGGTCAGGAGGGCGGCCGGCTGGCTGTGGTGACTCAGCCGGGAGCCTGTTGTCTGTGCAAAGGGGCTGGAAGGCAGACCTAGAGATGCGTTGGTAGACACCTGGGACAGCTCCATTTCTTTCTGCTCAGTGAAGTCACTAGGCTCAGGCAGTGTCCAGCCACACTCAGCCAGTCCTCCTTCCCAGCCTCCTGGGACCAGGCCTGCTCGCCTCGGCTGGCTGGAGCTGGACAGTGGGTTCAGGCCAGGGGTAGATGGCACCTCCTGTGGTCCAGTAGGGATCTTGGGGGCAGGGGACAATGGAGCCAGCAGAGCCGGTGCTGTGTGTGTGTGTGTGTGTGTGTGTGTGTGTGTGTGTGTGTGTGTGTGTGTGTGTGTGTGTGTGTGTGTGTGTGTGTGTGTGGTGGGTGTCTCTGCCCTGTTGGTACTCTGTGACTCACTGCACTGCCGTGGGAGTGTGGGCCCATGGCGGGCATCCGGGGAATCATTGGGGCTATGCCATGGGGCTAACTCTTCAGGGTCTGGAGAGGACCCTGTGGTGTCAGGTCTGCAGGTCTGTCTGTACAGTGTGCCCAAGAGATGCCACCAAAGCCCAGAGATAACTCACTCCTTGGGAGATGATCTTGGGAGGTGAGACTTGTATTTGGATAAAAACAAAATAAAAGCAACTGACTGCCTCAAGCTGACAGTAGAAGCTCCCTTCCACTCTCTTCTTTGGTTCACTCTTTCCCGGGGATCTCAGCCCACCTTCTGCTCCATCCAGGGAATTCCTCCCTGGTACTCAAGACCCTGTTGACTTCTCCTCTGGGCTTGCCCAGCCAGAGTGGAATCCAGGACCAGGTCCTGCAGCTAAACTGCCTAGTTCCTCAGGTAGCATATTCATTTCTCATCACTGGGGCAACATATCTGCTATGAACCATTTAAACAAGGAAAAGAATGAGTTTACAGTTTCAGAAGTTTCCGTCTATCATGGCAGGGAGAGTGTGGTGGGGAAGAGCTAGAAGGGTGTGGTGGGGAAGAGCTGGAAGGGTGTGGTGGGGAAGAGCTGGAAGGTGTGGTGGAGCACAGCAGGGAGGTAGAGACGAGCAGCTCACCTCTTGGTGAGGTCAGGAAGTAGAGAGAATGCCGGAGCTCATCACTTCTTTCCCTCCTTTCACTCTCACCGGACCTCCAGACTACAAGATGGGACCACAGACACTCGGGGTAGGTCTTCCCTCCTGCCAGTTCTGCCTGCCAGCACCCACACAGACATACTGAACTGCACCTTACTAATATTCTAGGCATTTGTCAATCCAATGAAGTTGATAATCAACTTCACCACTCACTCACCCACCCATCCACCCATCCACCCATCCATCCACTCATCCATCTTCCCACCCATCCATCCATCTATCCAGTCAACCATCCATCCATCCACCTACCAACCCATCCATCCATCCATCCATCCATCCATCCATCCATCCATCCATCCATCCATCCATCCATCCATCCATCTGCCCACTCATCTATCCACTTGTCTACCCATTCATCCATCCACTCAACCATCCATTTATTCACCTGTCTGCCCACCCACCTACCTACTCAGCCAGATAGCCAGCCACTCATCCATCCATTCCTCTATCCATTTATTCACCAACTCACCCAACATCCATCCATCCATCCATCCATCCATCCATCCATCTTCCCACCCATCTATCCATCTATCCAGTCAGCCATCCATCCATCCACCTACCAACCATCCATCCATCCATCCCTCCATCCCTCCATCCATCCATCCATCCCTCCCTCCATCCATCCATCCATCCATCCACCCATCTGCCCACCCATCTATCCACTTGTCTATCCATTCATCCATCACTCAACCATCCATTTATTCACCTGTCTGCCCACCCACCTAGCCAGATAGCCAGCCACTCATTCATCCATTCCTCTATCTATTCATTTATTCACCGACTCACCCAACATCCATCCATCCATCCATCCATCCACTCACCTACCTACCCATCCAGTCCCAAGCTAGTGGATGGTGAGCCATGACAGTGCCGTGTGCTGCCAGGTGAGGGAGAGGGAAAGGCACTCGCTGCTCAGTTCCACAACCAGCCTTCTCATGGCAGGTGCTTAATACATGGCTGTTGAATAACTACATACAATGACAACAATGGGCACGCCTCATTGAAGGGCTTTGTCAGGGGCATCTCAGAGTTCCTGCTGTGAGCTAGCCCTGAGGGCTGGTGCAGCTGATCGTGTTGAATGACTGCACGATTGCACCAGAGTCTGGTGCTGGAAGGACCGAGTCTTGAGCCTCCAGGTGGGCCGAGTCAGATGGGGAGAGACGGAATCGGTCCAGGGCTAAGGTGCAGCAGGACTTTTGTTCCTACTGGGGCCTCTCTATGGCTGCTGGATGCCGTCTTCTCCCTCACAGACCTTTTTCTGTGCGCTCATCTCGGGACACCCTGTGCCACTGGACCAGGGCCACTGTACTGACTTCGCTTTAACTGTCCCCAGCAAAGACTCCGCAGGCGCAGGTACACTCCCAGCCCTCTGGGGTAAGGACTAAGCCTGTGGATTTGTTGAGATACAACGCATTCATAACCAGGCCCTGGGGAGGCGGGGGCCAGCCCCCAAGTAAGGCACTACCGCTGAGAAGACAGCGATTGATTGCTGTGCTTGTGGCGGCCCTGGGGCGGGGGAGAGGGGAGGGAGAGGAGGAGAGGGGAGACAGGAGAGGCCGATCCACTGGGTTTAGAGGGAGTTAGAGAGGGCTGGGACAGAGCAAGGACATAGGGATGGATGGCTGAAGTTGGACAGCCGACCTCTTTGTGGAAGAATCTGTCCCATGCCCTGTGGGTTCCAGTGGCCCCTGGTCTTTGGGTCCCAGTGTTGGGATGTCCTGACGAGGTGGGCTCGGTACCCGGCCTCGAGCCCTACAGGTACTGAGTATCAGCAGATGAGCACCCCACTTTCCTTACCTCCCAAGCAAATACATGGCCAGGGGCATCAGGAAGGCACCTAGACAAAAGCCTTAGGAGCATGGGCTGTGTCGTGTGCAGTGTTTTTGAGTGTCTTGTTTGGATGTCCATGGCACAAGGAAGACCATGGACTCGGAGGACGGCTGCTCCTCAGGTGGTGAGCACTGTTAGGCAGAATTTGGTGTCTGAATCCAGTCACCACGGTGGCATGGACAGGTGGTCAGGGGCACCCTGCTCAGGATCAACTTCCCCTGGAATGTCGGGTGTTCGGGTGTGTTCCGTGAGGGTCCTCCTGGGCCGGCCTTCCCACCTCTGATTAGCCAGAAAAGATGCTCCCCCCTGAAATAGAACTTCTTCCCTTGTCTTTCTCAACCCAGAATCCTGGGGCTGTCTGGACGCGCTGACAAGTTCGCAGACACCCACTCTGTCCCAGCAGCCCCGGTCCTTCTCACAGAGTCTTAGAGGTTCAGGTCCCAGGCGTGGTCCCGCCCCTTAGCCACTGTCTGGCTGCCTCCTCTGTGTTTCTCCGTGGATGATTGCCCGGCCCGCAGCGTCTTGTCCCCATGCCAGTGGCTGGCATAACGCCAGCCAGGCTGTGTTTACTGCTCTGTTTGGGCCTTGGAAGGGAGGATGGATCTGGGGTGGGGGGAGGGGAGAGATAGTCCTCAAGAGATAGTCCTGTGGGCTGTGAGGGAGTTCACAGCCAGGCTACCAGAGGGGATGTGGGAAGGATCATTGCACACACACGGTGTGCACACACTGTGTGTACACACAGGCGTGTGTATGTGTGTACCTCTCTGGGCCCCCGTGCACAGGAAGTCTCTGTGGATTTGTGTGTACATGTGATTGTGTTTTGTGAGGCACACGTGTCCATGTGTCCTCTGCCGGTGCACGTGGGAGGGTGGGTGTCACAAGAGGATCGCACAGGGTTAGCTGGGCCCTGGTCCTGCCGAGGGGGCCGTGATGGCTTTCCCCAGGAAGGTTTCTGCAATGGGAACACCATCTGCCCTTGCTCCGTGACCGCGGAAGTGCTGAGGTCGGCATTGTCTCCGGGGTTCCCATGGCAGGTGGGCACGGACCAGTCCAGCCTGTCTGGGGGCATGCGGCCCTGTGCACCAGGGCGGGTTTGTGGGTGGGAAGTGCTGGCTGTGGGTGGAGCTGACTTCCAGCCAGCTGCCCACGCCTCCTTCTTCCCACTGCCTTGTGGTGGCACCTGGGAACCTTTCCCCACCCAGGAGACAGAGCCACACCTGCCCTGAGCGAGTAGCACAGGTAGGCTCTCCCACTCCAGCCCACCTCCTCGTCTGAGCTTTGCTCTCTACCATGGACGGTGGAGAGCTAGGAGGTTGCCAAGGAGCCCAAGCCCAGAAGACATGCCTCACCTTCGTCCCTAGCCTTCTCTGGGCTCTGCTAGAGGCTGCTGAAGGGGAGCTTGAACTCAGGGCCCTAGTCCCCTTCCCTGTTGGGTGTGAAGCACTGAGGACCGCAGTCTGTTTTGAGCAGGTATGAAGAAAGTTTCTTAAGTGCTTCTGGGGTCCCAAGGTCACCTCAGATGGGCTCAGCTTCAGCCTGTGCTTGGTGCCTGAAGTCAGGCCTGCCCGCCTGCCCACCTGCCTTTCCTCTCCAAGCCTGAGATTCGGGGCTTACAGACTCAGAAGGACCCTCAAGGTCACCTGCCTTCCTCGTCACCCCGGCCTTCCTCAGACATTCAAGGTCATGCCTGATGGGCAGTCCTTCCCAGGTGTGAAGGTCATCAGACACATCCTCCATGAAGTGCTGAGCCTCGCTGGTCCCCTTTGTGACCAAAGTCCCAGAAGCTCCTTTGTCTACTTCCTGCCGGGGCTCTGCTCTTGCACTCCAGATGGGTCTTCCTCACCTGCAGCCCTCTCCATGCCCCCGCCACGCTCCAGCCACATGGAGGCCATTTGGCCACTACCCCAAGAAGATGCCCTTTATCAAGCTTCTCCTTAAGGGTAGAGGTCAGAGAGAGGCGTGGCCTGCAGAGCAGAGGAATAAAACCATGGGGTGTCTGGCCATGCTGGCCCAGCTGCCCCTCCTTAATGCCTTGGCCGTCTGCCCCTCCAGCACTGGGCACACAGCTGCTCTGGGGACCGTAGCCTGCCGTGGCTGGAGTCCAGAGATGTCTTCCCATTCTGGGCGCGCCTAGCCAGGCCCTCTGCAGGAGCTTTGCCGGCTCCCTGCCATGATCACACACGCCAGGGCCAGGAGAGGCCCGGGGACTCACTCTGGCCACTGGTCCAAGATCTTGCTGGGGTCTGGGGCTGTTGGTTCCAAGCCCCCTGACCCCAAGCACTGTCCCGGACCACCGTGCCCTTGGGCCCCTGCCAGGCCTCTGTACCCGGGCAGTGCCATTCTTTTGAGAATCCTGGAAGCCAGGGGGCTGTGCATTTGAGAGGCAGCTGCTCCTCGGTGGCTCTCCTCCCCTCCTCCTCACTTGATTTAACAAGTGCCGGGCAATCGTGTGGAGTTTCGTAAATACGAACACAACCATTGCGACAAAAACCAAAATAGAAAATTCCTGTGAAGATACAGAGGCTGCAACGGGCGCTTAGGAAGTTGGCGACAGCCTGACATTTATTCCTCTCAGCTCCCCTTGCAGGAACAAGACTATCAGTAATGAGCCACAGGAGCCACATCTCCACACGTGCAAGGCTGGCGAAGAGGAACGTGTGCTCCCCAGTGCAAGAGCCAGGGAGCAGTCCCAGGGTGCACACTGTGGGGAGGCAGGGGCGGGGGGGGGGCTGTGTCCTTCCCGGGACCAGCTTCTGCCTGTGACGCCCTCCCTGAACGCCACCTTTTTCAGTTGTATTTTTAAGAGCCGTCCCTGCAGAGAGGCCCAGCTACTATTTCTGTTTGTCTCTTTTCTGCAAGATGAGAGTAACACTCGTTTCTCTCAGGTTACCGAGAGAACGGGCGAGCGAATGGCATGAGACGATTCTTGCAAGATGCCTGCCTGGCACACAGCTACTGCTCAGTCCCTGGGCGGCGCTATTTTAGGATCCCACTGGCTTTTTCTCTCCACGCTCAGTCCTCCGCGGTTTGGTTTTCCGTCGTTAAATATGCACTTGCGTGATGGCTCTTGTGTCTTCCCATGATGGCCTAGAACCTTCCCTGACAGTCTTTGCGGCCAGATGGCCCTGTGTCCTGGACTCTGAGTTGAACGTCTGGCACGCTGGTGTCATCACGTGGCCCGGGGTGGCTCTGCTTTGCCCTCATGTCAGCCAGCGTCCCTGGTCCACCTCCTCTGCATCTGTGGCAGGGCTGCCTGTCTCCCCCGGCAGACCCCGGTGCTGGGTTCTTGGTTAAGAGCAGGCAGGAAGTAGGGCGTTTGTTGTCTCTTGACTCGGTGTGCTGGTTTGTGCCTGGAAGCTGACGGGTGGATCTCGACAGGGCCTGGATCTCTGTGCATGGTGAACTCCCTCCACACCCCCAGCGAGTCTGGTGAAGAGAAGCTGAGGACTGTGCCGGGTGTTGAGAGCCAGCTGTGCCCCTGCAGGCCTCTGCGCTTCCTGGCTCCAGGCAGACTTCTGGGGTTTGCTCACGGAAGGCTCCAGGCCAGAGCTGATCCGCGGTCCCCGGTGCCAGCTCTGTCCTGTGCTTAGAGGCAGATGGAGAAGGGACAGGGCATGACGCTGGTGTGGGCGGGATCATGCAGGGACCCCTCACAGGCCTTTGACCCTTCACCCCTTGGAGGGGTGAGGCTAGGTATGGTTCAGGGCACGTGGCAAAGTGAGGCAGATGGGCGTGGGCTGCTCGTGCTGGGCGGCTGGCTGGAAAGGACACAGGCATGCATGGCGTGTGGGCTGGGCCCTCTGGGCGATGGGCCTTCTCCGGGCAGTGGGGCCTGTCCCCGTGTAGCTGTGGGACGGCAGCGGGGACAGGGGAGCCAGGCTCAGCTTCAGATGCAGAAGCCACACTCCCTGCTCCGGGACCCGGTACATCGCCACCCACCGCTTGTCACCACTTCCCTCCTCCGGAATGCTTGCGGGCACGTTGCCCGGGCAACCAGAATGCCAACGCGTTGCTATCCTTCAGTCTTCTCGGAGCACCTGCGAGGGCTGGTGGGCCCCACGCCTCGGGGGGCCCCTTGTGGCTGAGGAGCCCCTGAGGAGGAGTCGGGCCTTGACCGCTGAGCGTCAGGAAAGGAATGGAGGAGTTGCGGAGGCCCTGAGAATGCTTACCCAGAGCCAGCCTAAAAATACCCACCGTGCGGTCTCCAGCATGCCCTGAGTGGGGGTACACACAGGGAAACTGAGGCCCAGAGTGGTTAAGTAGGTTGACCAAGTTCCTCCAGCTCGGGGGTTACAGTGCCCAGACAAGAAGCCCCGACGCTGCGTGGTCCCCGGAGCTGGGTTTCAGGACCACCCTTCCTCCTGGAGGAGAGACGGCTACTGCTGTCTGACCTGCGGCAGGGGGCGGGGGCGGAAAGAGGGGGGAAGAGGGGTCTGTGCATCAGGGCTCCCCGACTGGGGCTTCAGCGTTTAGGGTGGGGTAAGTCTTCAGGGCGGGGCCACCCGATCTCCAGGAATTCCCCAGCTTCTGTTGTTTCTCTCACTGGGTGTTGGTCATACCCTTGAATGGTGCCAAGCCCATGTGTCCGCAGACACTGTAACGGTCTCCTTGGGGACAGGGTTGTCCCCGGATGAGAGCCAGTGATGTGTCGGGATGATCGTTGTAAGTGCAGGACGCTGTCCCTTAGAGACTTCTGCACAGGGGTGTGACGTGGCTGGTGGAGGCCCCTGGGCCTCGGGAGGCCCCACAGGTGGACACTGCTGACCAGGGTGCCCTGCCCACCCCACAGGCACTGCCCTGGCTGAATGCAGCTACGTGGATCATCCAAGAAGGAAAGTTCTAGACACTTAAAAAGTTGTGTCTGCTCCAGTTTCTCTAACAGATGTTGGGACTCCTGAGTCCAGCATCTTCGTATTCTAGGTCCTGGGCTTCGGGTCTGCCTCTGAGGCCAGCACGATGCTGTCCATGCCAGGTGCTTCCACGGCGGGTCTAAGAGGGCTGGGGAAAGACCTGCGCATACTAATGGGAGGCTGGCCCAGTGCAGATGCACCGGTCCACATGATGTCCCAACAGAAAAGATGCTGCTGGTCCGTTACTTTGAGAGAGCTTGATCCCAGAACCCTGTGGGCGAGGTGCACGGACACCTCTCCCAGGGTCCCGGGGTGGGGAGTGCATGTTGGAGCAGGCTGGGTCAGCCTGTGGGCCTTCCTTTTCTGGGGTAGAGAACCAGTCACATCAGTGCCAGAGGCCTGGCCTGGAGGAGGCCCCGTGGGCAGGGGAGAGGGGCTGTCTGTCCAGTGCCTTCTGGACGTCCCAGGTTCTCACCTGTGCCTCCCGGACCTGGAAGATGCTTCCTGAACCTCGGGCAGGGAGCCAGGGGGTGCCCTGCCACCCTGGGCTGGGTGTTGTGGGGACCCCGGGGTGTTGCCGACCCCCACGCTGGGGAAGGAGAGCGGCGTGGGCTCTGGGGGGGGATCCGGGTGCTGGAGAACTCGGCTCTGGCATCCGCTCCCCCACGAGTCAGACCCGGCGGCAGGCACACCTGACAGGTGGGGTGGGGGCTGCTAGAGATGAGAACCCTGGAGGTTCCTGAAAGGGAGGGCTGTTTTCCAGCCTTTTGAATCAGGAGCAGTGTGAGATTCCACTGTGACAGGACGCGACAATGACAGAAGCCACCAAAACCACCTTGGTGAATCACGGCCTAACACACCTTCATGAGGAAGATGGAGCCAGCCTCTCCTCCCAGGAGCGGGTGAGGGGCGCTCCCTTCCTGGGCTGGCTGGAGGGCTCCTGGCCAGGTCTCTGCCTGAGACTCGGAGGGGCTGCCTGTACCTTTCCTGGTGTTTAGCTAGGCGATCTGGACCTGGCTGTCTCAGGGGAGCCTGGCTTGTTGTTGGCTGAAGGGAAGAACCGGCCTTGGTAGACAGCATCCTTCTCTCCCTCCCAGGGGTAGAAACACCTGGAAACTTGAGCAGCGTGGGCTCCGAGGGGAAATTAGAGATAATGGAACCATTTCCGCCCCAGACGCAGAGATCTCGCTTCTCAGTAAACATCCCATTTCTCTTCTGGAGGAAAGCACATTTTCTCTGTCGGAGGTCAGGCAGGACTGGGAGGGAAAGGCCTGTTCCAGTCAGCTTCCCGTCACCATAACAATACCAGAGGCCCTCTCTCATCACTCAGAGAGAGGAAAGGTTGGGTTCTGCTCACTGTGTGGGAGATCTCAGTCTGTGATCAACGGTGGTCCCGGCGGTGCGTTGGAAGTGTGGTGGAATGTCTTGGCAGGGCAAAACTGCTTCCTTGGTGGTCAGAAAGCAGAAGAGGGGGGAAGAGACTGGAGCCCCCAGGCACCTTCCAAAACATCCTTTACCAGCCCGTCAGTCCTCCGGTGGACCTGATCTGCTACAGCTTCCTCTCCCTCACCCCAGGTCCACCATGCTGAGGAGCAGATACTCAAGATGGCGCCTCAGAGGACCCTAAGTTCCAAACCCACAGCAAGTGGGCCTCCCCTGGAGCTTTTCTCTGCCCTGAGACCAGGTTGAGCCTGGCTGGCACTGTGCCCTTACCACAGAAGTGTGGCCATGCCACCGGCTCCTATTTCCAAAAAGCAGACTCTTCCTGCTCTTTCTCCTCCTCCTGTTTCTCCTCCTCTCTTTCTGCTTGTCCTTCTCTTCCTCCTCTTCCTCTTCCTGTTCCTCCCCCTTCATTTTTTTGTGATGGTACTGGGGTTTGAACTCAGGGCCTACACACTGCTCCTTAGCTCTCTTGTTCAAGGCTGGTGCTCTACCACTTGAGCTTTTTAGTGGTTCCCTGGAGATAAGAGTTTCATGACTTTTCTGCCTGAGCTGGTTTTGAACTGTGATCTTCAGATCTAAGCCTCCTGGGTAACTAGGATTACAGGCATGAGTCCTGGTGTCTAGCTTCAGCTGCTTTCTTACAAGCAAAGGTGGGTCTGTGCATGCTTGAGTTCTTCGCCTCCCTCCCAGGCCTCCAGCCCCCCCCCCCATCCCACCCCAGGAGAGATGCAGGGAGCAGGGTTTTGCCTTCCAGAGGCTGTCCTGTCGCCCCAGCAGCACCTGGAATTCTGGAGGGAGGTGTTTTTATTATTATTATCTTTAAGTACTTGTACAAAGAAATTTCCAATCTACAAAATAGTATATGAGCACAAAGCGTCTGACAACATTGTCACATCTCTCCTAACCCATCCCTTCTCTCACTTTTTTTCTTTAATTGAGATTAGGTGATTATATAAATTTCACATATTTCGCAGTATTGTGGAATAGTGATACTCAGGTAAAGTCACAAACACATTTTAACCCTCACAAGGCAAATTGCCATTATCATGGTCTATACAGTTTGTGAATTCTATGAGCTTTGACAATACAAGCTATTTTTTCCACATCAGGTGATGTTTACCTTTTTTTCCTTTTGCTTAGTGTAGGCTGTTCCCACTTCTTCTGTTCCTTCTCCGGGCTTCCTTCCATTGCATGCATATATCTACCATATATATGGTCAAGCACATGGAATCATTTAACAATGATAGGACAAAATGGGTGGCTGTCCTTTGTTTCTTGAGTCCTGTTACTTTGTCATATCTTCTTGTATTTTGGCTTTAGCATCCACATATCAGGGTGGAGGGAGGTTTTAAACAAAGGGACAGTCCTGCCTTCTCTCCACCCACGGTTGGGACAGGCAACACGCCAGGCTGCCTGGGCTCGCTCCTGCATGTCCTGGCTGTCAGGAGTCTGTGGGTGTGTCTTGAAGAGTTCACAGGAAGTGGGTGAGCCCAAGGATGTGCCTTGTGCTAGTGACCGGCTTCCCAGCATGGCAGCGGGGGGGGGGGCCCTGCCCAGGGGTGACCCCTGCAGGCAAGCCTCCTTCAGGTGATGGTGGTAGAGTCCACCACACTGTGGAGAGCAGGTGACCTGGATGGGAGGGGACCAGAGGGCACTGCACCCCCAACCCTGGACCCTCATCTAGTCACAAAGCCGGATGGAGATGCAGCTATGGATTCCCCGCCCAGTGCTGCTCAAACCATCCAGGCCGTCACAGTCCAAAGCATCAGAGGAGCTCCCAGCAGAGCGGAGCCTGAGGAGACCAAGGCTGCCCAGGATGGTACACTTCGTCCCGGGTGGGATCTCAGGCACAAACTAGCGAGCTCGAATAAAGAATGGAGTCTGGTTAACAGCCACTGCGCCGGCACCTCTCCCTGAGTGTGGCAGCTGAGCCAGTCATGTGTGGAGTGACATGTGAGGAGGGAAGGCTGGGAGGAGAGTCCCAGGAACGAACTGCACTCCTGCAGCTTCTGTGTCAGTCTAAAAGCATTCCAAAGGGGAGTCAAGGCGCAGCCCGAAAGCGACTGAACGTGGAGCTGTGGGCTGGGTGCACACTCCGCCGAGCCCCTCCTCATCAGGCGAGGGGACTCACACAAGGCCAACTGGGCAACTCGTGGCCCCGATAAAACCTTTCTGGGGTCCTGTTAGCCGTGCCCTGTGGGTTGTTGGCTCCAGACACACGGGGCTTAGAATGGGAGGAGACCTCAGACCAAACGCTCCGGCTGTGAGATGGAAAGACAGCATATCGGAAGTGACAGGCCCAGGCTCAGGTCACCTCTCCAGCACACAGCTTTGTCCTCTCCGGGTTCAGAGGCAGGGGCGATGGGACAGGTGCAGATGTTGACCTGGGGTCTGTAGCTGGTCTGGGGTGGATGGCCCAGCTGTCTGGCAGCTCTTCAGTCCTGTCCCATCCTAAGATTTCAGGATGGCCTTGGACTCCCAAGGTCTCCACCAGGCCCCACTCCCTCTGCCTCAGTGTCCCAACGAGTCAGGGACCAGCAGTTTCCAGAAGCTCATGTTGCCAACCCCAGAGATAAAGAGGTATCCGTGCCCCCTAAAGGACAGTAACTTTTCTCCTGTGAGGAAAGTCTACAGAAGGCAATGAGTCTCAACCCACTGGATCTTATTAAACCATGACGCCTATAATCCTAGCTTTTCAGGAGGCTGAGATCTAAGGATCATGGTTCAGAGCCAGTCCTGTGGCTCAGTGACAGAACCCAGGCCCTGAGTTCAAGTCCCAGGACACAGCACAAAAATAAGTGATCTCAATAAAAAAAAGGGACAAAGGAGAGTATCAAGAAGCTGCCATAATAAGGGGAGGTGGCACAGTATTTACTCTCTGCCAGCATTTGAAAAATGTCCCTGGAGAGATTCGAATGACAATGTCCAGGCCTGTCCTGGTGGGGAGGGGTAGACGTGGGTCAAGCCGGGGGGAGGGGGGAAGTGAGCCCTCAGGGAGCCTAGATACAATGTGGAGGACCCTGGAATTCTCCACTGTGCATTCAGGCCTGCCTGCCGCTCCGAGGGTTAGCTCAGGCCTTTCCTCCTTCCCACCAACCAGACTCTAGGATTAGGCGTGGAGACCCCTTCATCAGCCACCCCCAGTTCCCCTCGCATACCCCCTTCTCTGTCTAGTTCCCTTCTTTTTGGTTGAGGTGTAATCTACATGTCATTAAACTTACTTTTTGGAAGTGTCTGGCTCAGTGGCTTTACTGTTTTATAAGGTGCACAGTCAATTCTAGAATATTCCATCACCCCCAAAGAAACCCCATCCCCAGCAAGCAACCACCCCCATCCCTCCCCTCCCCGAGCTCCGTAGACAGCCATCTCTGTCTCTACGGAACTCTCTCTCTCCTGACCCTTCCTTGGGATGGCCAGGTCACTAGTAGCCCTGCCTGACCCTGCTCATTTTGTGTCACCCTTTAAGGCTCCTCCTACTGCACGTGGTCCCTGCTTCCTGCCTTAGCCTGGCCCGGCAGTACCCGTCTGAGCATGTGCGGGCACTGCTTGGCTTGTGGGCACTCTGGGAAGCTGGGTGGTGCTTTGTGGACACTGGTGTGCCGGCTTTGGTTGGATCGTAAGAGTAGGGTCTCATCTCAGGATCTCTGTCAGTGCTCACTGCTTGTAAGGAATTAACTGTCCCCTCACAGATGTGGGCCTGTTCACCTACCTCCCCCACCCCCATGCACCAGGATTCCCCTCTCTGCCAGTCCTGCTGCCCTGGGGGTCGGGGGAGGGTCTGCCTTCCTGTCCTGTAGCTGGGTTTGTGGGTATCATTGGTGGCCTGTGGGTGCCCCAGCGTGTGGGGGCATGGGTGCCAGCTCTGCCCGGCCTCCTGGGTAGCACGTCACCCTCCAGCTCTAGTGATGACAGTGCTGAGCAGTGCCTTGCCGCCATCTTGGCAGATGGCTGTAGCACTATGGCGGCTTCCTGGGGCAAGGCCCATCCAGCAGGTCTGGGCCTTTGTTGTGGAGTGGCAGTGTCTTTGGGAATCCCCAGCCATGGGCTGCACAGGGTCAGAGGCACTCTTGGGCTCCCCAATGTCAAAGCCAGCCCAAGAGGGGTGGAGAGAGCTTGTACGAGTCCTTGGAGATACAACAAAGCTTCCAAAGGTTCCAGCCAGGAAGGCCCTGAGTGACTCAGAACCAGGAAGTCCAGCGAGCCCAGGGGCCTGGCCAGGCCTGAAGGAAGGGCCAGGTGTCACTCAGGCACTGCCCGATCACATCCTCCTTCTCGGGGCCCCCGGGGGACAGAATCAGTCCTGACCACCTTGAGGGAGCTGCTGTCCTCTGTGGCCCGTGTTTCCTGGCTCCCAAGTGTGTGTGTATAGGGGCGGGGGGTTGCTGTGTTCCCACCCACACACCTCCCTCTTTTCTCTGAACCCCTTCAATGAAGGGGAGAAACTGGACTGAAGAAGAGAAGGGAGCTGCTTCCCCTGCCATGCTGGGTTTTCTGCATAACAGCTGGGAGTCTTGGAAATGAGGGGGTTTCTATGGTAACCAATTACAGCCCATGATTGGTGAAAAATCACAGAAATATCCTGTGTGTGAAGTTATGCTGGGGAGGCAGGCCCGGGCTGAGGTGCTGGGGTTTTAATTTCCTGGGGCAATATTTCACCCGGCACTGCGGGCAGGCGGGAGCGTTTGCCTCCCATTTCCTGTCCTTCAGCCTGCTCGCTGGGGCCTGCAGGGACCTGGGGAGATTGATGGGGCCTGGAATAGGTCTGGGAGGCCTATAGGGGCCTGTGAAGGCCTGATGGGGCTCTGGTGGGGCCTAGGGATCTAGAGGTATGTGCTGAGACCTCAAGACACGAGGTGGGACCTAGAGGGGCTTACAGTGGCTTGGGGAGGTCTAGTGAGGCCTGCAAAAGCCTGACAGGACTCAGGAGTCCTAGGGAGACTTGGAGGAAGGGCTTGGATGGGCCCAGTGTGGCTTAGGGAGGCCTGGTGGGGTCTATAGGGCACTACTGAGGCCCGGTGACACCTTGTACCTTGTACCTGCCCAACACTCCTCATTCCCCTGAGGCTGGAGTCCTGTCTAGCCGTGCAGCCAGGGGGACACACCCAAGGTGCTCAGCCATGCCCTGTCACCAGTGGCTGCAGAAGTGCCTGTCCTGGGGAAGGGGGGCGCTCAGGGAGCCTCTGCTGACCTAGATTTCTGTGTGCAGCGGCAGCGGCCCTGCCCCTCACCAAGCTGTCTGTGCAGGGAAATTTCACAGGGGCAGGGCCGGCGTGGAGGCACTCGCGTAATGAGCGCTCCCTAATCTCCGCAGCAGAGCACTTTCGTTCTGATTAACCCGGGCCGTATTATTCGGGGACTAGCCCTTTTTGGTAATTAGCGCTCGTTAACCAGAGTTCCTTCCCTCGGCTGTCTGGAGGACTCCTGCGAGCTGTCTCGTTCCCACGTGTTAGCGAGAGTCCACCCAGTCACGTGGCCAAGGCACGCTCGGACACACTTGCATGCACACGTGTACATCCACTCATAAGCGTGCACAACCAGCTCCCAGCAATGTTCACAGATGCACTGGGGCGTGCCTGCACTGTCTCTCACACTGAGGGACGCTCATTCATGTACGTCGTCACACCCACCGTGCTGACACACTCGGGCTCCTATTCACTGATGCACTGACTCACACAGTCACGCCAACACATTCATGTACCCTCACAGGGTCACACTCACATACCCCTCACCTGCACACAGTGGGCACAGCGACATGCACACCGATTCATCCTTTGTAGAGACACGAGACTCTGTAAGGAAACTGCTGAATGCGGTGCTCGGCCTGCTCGGCCCAGCTGTTCAGGCTCGCGCACAGCACCCCTACCTCCTGCCCACCCCCACTCCAGCAGCTGTGGAAGTTCCAGATTCAATTTAACTTTCAGACAGGGGGTTGGTGACGAAAGCTGACTTTGAGTGGCACCTCTAATCAGTCTTCAATTACCCGTGCCTGTGAAGAGGGAGCGTGGGTTGCGCCCTCCAAGCCCCGCTGTGGTCTCTGCGCTGTGCTTCGGATGGGCACGTGATGCTCCAGGGTCCAGTGGTGGAAAGGAAACTCAGGCACAGGGACCAGGATGCTGGCAGGATCCAGGTTAGGGGTCTGGCCTGTAGGCCTCAGACACTTAGGTCTCCTCGGGCTGTGAATTCTCCTGTCATGGCCTCCTGGGAGGCAGCTCTGCCTCCCACCTGGTTTTGTGGTTGGGCCTGTCTCAGCCCTCCTTGAGCTGATGGGGGCAGAGGCCGGGGTGGCAAAGGCACCCCGCCAGAGGTAAACAGTGGGAGTGGAAATGTCCACAGAACAAACACTTGACCATTGGCAAACTTGAGCTTATGTGAGATCTCACTACTCCGCCATGCAGAAGGAAGGCACCCAGCCTGCTCTGATGTGTGGGATCTGAGGAAGAGGAGGAGGAGGCCGGTGACTTCGAAGGGGCCAGGCTGGCCTGTGTCCTCACAGAAGGTGGCTCCAGGGCTGTGCCTCAGGGGATGCTGGAGGCCCTGGAGCCCCTGTCCCTCGGGACCTCAGGAGGGTCCACAGGCCTCATTGTCACTGCCACTATGTCTGCTTGGTGTCCTTATGGGCCAGGTCTTCCAGGACATTCTGGCAAGGCTGGCCCTGGGATCGTTCTGAGGATCGGACCTCCCTCCTCACTGAAGGAGGCTTTGGCGATCAAGGGGTGGGGCTCAGGCCTCTGACCCGAGGTGGGCTCTGTCCTTGGTGCTGGAGAGGAAGTGGCATCTGAGCCCCTCTGGGAAGGGTGTGGGTTTCTCCTTGGAGAAGAGTTTCCTGGCATGGGGGGGAGCAGATGCCTCCCCAGGGAGGAGTCCCTCTCCCTGCTCCCTGCTTCCCACTGACCTCTCCTCTCTCTCTCCCTGGCAGCTCCATGTCTATCCGTTGGCCCGGCCGCTCCCTCGGAAGCCATGCTTGGATACTGATAGCCATGATGCAGCTCGCTGTGGATTTTCCATCCTGTGAGTCCTTGGGTCCTGGCCCCGAGTTCCGGCTCCTGCCGCGGCCCCCACAGCGGCCCCCACGGCTCTGGAACCTGCGAAGTGGGCAGCCGGCCCGAATCCCCACGCCCGTGTGGAGCCCACGGGCAACCCGCACAGAACGGGCCCATGGACAGATGCAGACGCCTCGTGTCCGGCGAGCCCACAGGCCTCGGGACCAAGTGGCCATCCTTGTGCCCAAAGCGGGTCTTTCTAAGCCCCCAGCTGCTGCCAAATCCAGCCCTTCTCTGGCCTCCACGTCCTCCTCCTCTTCTTCCTCTTCCTCCACCATGGCTGCCGGGGCGGCTGAGCAGCAGAGCCTCCTGCGGCGGGGCCGGCGGCACATACAGGACGTGGCGTTCAACAGCTTTGACTTCAGAGGCAGCAGGCCCACCACAGAGACTGAGTTCATTGCCTGGGGCCCCACGGGGGACGAGGAGGCCCCAGAGTCCAACACGTTTCCGGGCTTGTTTGGCCCCACCACCATCTCCACCTTACAGACACGGAAGACAACTGTGGGTACCACCACCACCACCACGGCCTCCACAACCACCACGGCTACTGCCGTGACGCTGCAGACTAAGGGGGTCACGGAGTCCCTGGGTCCCCGGAGAAAGATCCCTGTTGGGGTTAGCACAACGGAGCCTTCCACCAGTCCCAGCAGCAACGGGAAAGACAGCAAGCCCCCAAGGATTCTGGGGGAGACCTCAGGTAGGTGCCTCTCCCAGGGTTCCTGTCTGGAGGGGGCTCTCAGGGTATGGCGCGGGTCAGGAGGGACACTGAGCCTCTCTGGGGTGAAGACTGAAAGAGGGGCGAGGTATCATGTGTTGTGCAGGTGCACGCTCCTGTGTCAGCAAATTTGGGAATAAGGTGGATGCAAGGAGGGTATGCTGCCCCAACTTCACATCCACTTAGAAGTGGATGCTGCATTCCCATCCTGGGCCTCTGGGAACCCCAATCTACCCACAGCCACATGTCCTGGAACCTTAGAACTTGGTCTCCAGGGACCAGTACAGCTGACCCTCCAAGGGTGTGAACCCTAGAGGGCAGGGGGAGCATGGTCCAGGGTTAGGAATGGCCTTCAGTACCAGAAATGGCCAATGCCAGTCAGAGCAGAAACTGCCATCATTGTGAGCTGAAGCTTTGTAACAGGGCTGCTGCAGTGCGGTGGAGGGGAGGGGGGAGGGAGAGGAAAGGAAGGGGATGGGATGGCCAGAGGTGAAGCCGGAACACAGGACATTGGTTCTTCTGGTTGCCGTCCTCCATGCATGTGGACACCGCAGCTCCTTGGCTTGAGCCATGTCTGTCCCTGCTGCTCTGCTTGTCTTCTTTCTCCCTTCCTTTACCCTCCAGTTGCTTTACCAAGATTAACCTTGGCAGCATCCCAGGCAGAGCAGCCCCTGCAGCAGGAAGAGCCCCCAGCCAGGTCTCCTTTCCCCCTGGCCTGGCATCCTTGGCCTCTCTTGACAGGCTGGGGTTCACAGTGACTCAGAAGTTCACACATGGACCCTGGTAATAGCACAAACCAGACAAAAGTGCCATCTGCTAATTCCTAAGGGAGGGAAGGCATTCGAGGGTGTAGATACATGGGGCTGGTGGTATGGTCAGCCTCCCTGCAGCTCACATGGGTTTCTTCTGAACCAAAGGAGGAAGGACCTGAAGGGCATTCAGCTCAGTTCCTGGAGTCTGGTTCAGGAGATGGATGTGCCTCCTTTTACCTTGGCAGACAGGTCTTCATGGGTGGACTGTGTTTATCTTTCAGTCTTTGCTTTCCTTCCTTATTTCTTCCCTCTCTCCTCCTTCCCTTCTCTCTCCTCCCTTCCTCCCTCCCTCCCTTCTTCTTTTCTCCCTCCCTTCCTCTCTTCCTCCCTTTATCCCTCCTTCTCCCTCCTTCCCTTCCTTCCCTTCCTTCCTCCCTCCTTCTCTGCTTGTCTGCCTTCCTTCCTTCCCTTCCTCCCTCCCTTCCTCACTCTAGATGGAAGAACATGCTGTTTCTTCTTGGATCCTCACTCTTCAGCAGCTTGTCTATGTGAGCAGAGCCTGAGAGGCCTGCCTAGGCATAGGTCTGGCCAGGCTGGGAGCTGAGCTTGGAGGCTCCCAGGGAAAGGGCCTGGGGCCTTCCTAGGCCTAGGGCTAGTCAGGTTGGGGGCTGAGCTTGGGGGCTCCTCCCAGGGAGAGGGTCTGGGGCCTGCCTAGGCTTGCCCCCATGCAGCCTCTTTCAGGTATCTGGAGATACTCAGGGATGCCCAAGGGTCACCACCTTGGTGCTAGGTACCTACAAGTCTTTACAAAGCTCTGGTTTTCACCTCAATAAACTCAGAAGCCATCATCATAACAGAACTCTCTGTCACATCTTATGTAGACACAGATGAGAAAATAAGCTCCCATTTATTCCAAATTGCATTTGTTATTACTAAAGTTAAGTGCTGGGGACAGCATCATAAGGCTTAGAAAATTAATTCACAGTACACTGGATGTTGCTAATCCAACATGACAGATGCTTATCTCACAGAAGATTTATGGCTCCTTGTAATCTGGTGCTCGATTGATTTGTTTAGCAAAACAAATTTAAAGTAAGGAAAATATGGGTGTTTGTTACTTAGGCAAGGACTTGTGAATTCTGGGAAATGACACTGGCCTAGGAGGAAAGAGAAGGCCGTTGGTGGCAGCTTCCTTGGGGGCTGAGAGGCACTGCTCTGTCTCCAGGACAAGGCCAAGGAAAGAGAGGGAATTCTGGGATGGCTTTCCTGATCAGGTTCACTATAGCCCAGCTGGCACTATCTAAGTGTATTATATACCCAAGCAGGAGCAATTCAAGCTACACCCTTGGGAGAACTGCCTGGAGGTGTAGGAAGTGAGTTATTTTCCTGGGTTACTTAAGTCCAGGCTTGTGTGAGTTTCTGGATGTGGATGGGAGAGGTCAGGAAGGAGTCCTGGCCTCCCTGTCTTCTTCAGCTTGTGTCAGACTCAGGCATAAGCTCCTGGCACAATGATCAGGCAGGGTCCCAGACAGCAAGAGCTCCAGGATGCCAGAGTTTGTTCTGGGGAGCTGTGTTTAGAGGCCACAGGCAGCCTGTGCCAGAGGCTGGGGTTCAGGTGTGCATCTGAACCTCTCTGTCTGTGCTGTGTGCCCCTGGGAAAGGTCTCTTCTCTCCTGATGTCTTCTTCCTCACCTGTGAGCTGAATGCTTGAAATTCGTTCTCCTAGACCACTGCCGAGAGGAATTAGCATTAACTTCCCCAACAGTTCCCCTGATCGGCACTTGTTTTTATACCCAGCAAGAGTGGCTGCTACAAGAAAAGTAAGAGTAGAAAGGTCGACTCTCAGCAGTCCAATTGGCTTTACTCAAGAAGAAATGGAATGAGAGACGAGTCTCCTTCAGCCCAGGATGACACGCATCTCTTACAGCTAGGGTCCCACTAAATACTAGGCAGACAAAGTGGAGGTGTGTACTTTAAGCAGTCTCAAGGTGTCAACAGCATCTGTGTTCACCAGGGGTGTCAGCCTCAGAAGTGGCCTTGGTCTCAAGCTCTCTTCCCAAGACCACGGTGTGCATTTGTTCAGGGGAAGGGGAGGGGAGAAGATTCAGTGGGTCATCAGCAAGCACAGTTCTAGGATGTGGCTGTTGGAACAGTGAGTACTTCCACTTCAAGCCATCTTCCATCAGCTACGAGGACAGGGTTGCTGGTGGCACAACCGTCTACCAGGGACTGGGAGTGCTGTCACGTCAGACTCACCCACTCCCTGCCTGAGGGCACCCAAAAACCTGGAAGAAGGGTGTTAGGAAGTGACGCAAGCTGTCACTGAGTCAGATCTGTGGTCTGAAGAGGGTTCTTCAGGGCCAGGTTGGGAACTGAGTTTTGTCTTTTTGTTTCTGTGGAAAATGATGTAGGAAATGCAAGTTACACTGTTCCAATCTGTCTGCAGTAAGGCATTTCTGGGCTCAGAAATGGTAGGGCATAGTGTTTTAGGGTGAAATCCCTGGGGACCTATGGTTATGTGGAATACCTACCTAGTAGGAATACAACAGGTGGAATAACTCAGAGATCTTCCTTCCTGAATTTTAGGTTAATGATGGAAGACTTTGCTTGCTTGTTTATTTATTTATTTGGTGCCAATCTAGGGCTTAAACTCAAGGCCTACATGTTATATCTGACCTGTTTCACTCAAGGGTGTCACTCTACTGCTCGAGCCACAGCTCCACTTTGAGATTTCTTGGTAAATAATTGGAGATAAGAGTCTTACAGACTTTCCTGCCTGAACTGCCTTTGAACCATGATCCTTAGATCTCAGCCTCCTGAGTAGCTGGGATAATGGGCATGAGCCATCGGTACCTGGCAAGACTCTTCAATCTCTGGATTCCCTTGATGTTAGCCATATGAACCTGGACAGCCTGCCTGACTCCTCTGTGCCACAGTGAGGATGTTTGGTGTCTCTTAACGTTGTTGTATGCTGAAAGGAGAAGGAGCACACCATGTGGTCAGGGCCTGGCACGTAATTGCTCAGTATGTGTTTGCTGCTGTTAATGTGAGGATGACGATGGTAACCTGATCATGATGATGGTGACGGTGATGGTGATGATGATAGTAGTGAGACTGGCAATAATGGTGATGATTTTGGTAACAATATGATAATAATGATGATGACCATGATGATGATGATGATGTCAATATCAATAATAGTGGTTGTGATGATTGTGATGTGGTACTAACTAGGATGATGATGATGATGATCATACAGGTGATGATGGTCATGATGGTGATAAGGATGATGATGATGGTGGTGGTCATGGTGGTAGTGATGGTAAAGCATGATCATGGTAATAGTAATGATGCTGTCAGTGGTGATCTTGGTGGTGATGATAATGATGATGGTCATGGTTATGATGATAGCAGTGCGACAGGGATGACCACAATGTTTTGATTGCTGTCACTGGCTGATTTGCTGCTGCCAGCTCTGGGAATCATCCGATGAAGTCCTGAGCCCTTGTTCCTGACCTTGGTGCTCTGTACAGAGGTAGAGATGGCTCTCACCAGGAGCTGCCCGAGATGGAAAATCACCTGGTGCAGAGGGTTAGAGATCCAGCCTCCCATAGGTGGCAGAGCAAGGACGTGGGGCGGGTCAGAAGTTCGCCTGAGGTTGAGCGAGCAGGCTTCCCACAGCGCGTCCTGTGACAGCCCTCTCGCTGATCAGGCTCAGAATCTAGAATTACAGAGTCTCCCGGGAGAAAAGCAGAAAGTTATTTCCTGAGCTTTGATCTTAAGACCTCATCAAGAGCCAACCGCTCTGGGCTGCTGCATGTACCACCTCAGAATGCCTGGCACATGGGTGCCTGATGTACGATCAGTGCTCAGGGGAGGCCCCTGACCATGGGTGGTGGCATTTGTCCCTGAGACTCCCAAGCACGGTCTCCAGATGCCCGCACCTGGGACTCTTGGGACAGTGCCCTTGCCACAGGAAGGCGGCCAGGCCTGCAGGCCCCATCCTGTCAGTGAAGAGTCCTCTCTGTTGGCTCAGTCACTGCTCGTGACATCCGGCAGTCCAGGATGTGATGGCTCACTTGTCACTTGAGTCTTGCCTTGTAATTTTCACGTGACAGCTCACTCATGCGTTTCCACGGTGACTTCCACACCACTTTGTCCTTGTCACTTTCGATGTCCTTCCGGTACGCCCCTCTGTGAGCACTGTGTCTTCACTGGCCGTCTGGCAGACAGCTGCTCTGAGTCGCCGTGGTGCTGGCCAGCGAACCCCAGTGATCACATTTGGTGACGAGAAGATGTTTTCTAAATACTGGTACTGAAGTGGGGGGACGTAGAGGCAGATGTACCAGGGAGGAGCAGGCGCCCTCTTCCTTTGGCCAGAAGCCGTGTGGTGACAGTTTAAATGCTGAATCCCTTTTAATTAAGTTGCTGGGTGTTTGCTGGGAAGGAGGCGAATCTGTCCTTAATTTAGAGATATTTGAAGCAAATGACTCATGAACTTCAAAAGTTTTGAGTGGCTTTAATTGGGGTTAGAACATCAAAGAATGTAGGAACGGCTGGAGCGGCACGAAGCACTGGAGACTGCACACCACCACCGGACCGGGCTTTCTAGTCATAATTGGGACTTGTTCTGAATCCATGGGACTGGCCCTTCCCACGAGCCATTGCCTCTGGTTGGTGACCCCTGGCCGCCATACACAGACACAGGTGAGCATGCACGTGGACTCCCAGGCGGTCCCTGAGAGTCGCCGCTCCCTCTGATTTGCTGAATGAGGCTGTGTTTGCCCCAAGAGCACAAGCGAGCAGGGACTCGTTAAAGCCCACCTGTGTTCTGAAGGGGTTTCTTCCCAGTTCCTGTGCATTTAGTGCCTCCTTAACTTATTGGTTCAGCTCCTCGGGCGTGGGGAAGGTGCTTGGATTCTTGCCCAGCCCAGGTTCCAGGTTCCTCTCCTAAGCGCTGCCTTCCTGGGCACTGCTCAGATCAACTCTCCGGGGTCCTTTTCTTCCTCCGGCCCTTGAGAGCTGCCTCTGTCTGCGGGTTGTTTTGCTGGGGACTGGGCGGCACTGAGGGGCAGCCCCAGGACTCCTCTGCCTGGAAAGCAGCCCGCTGCCTGGGGCGGGGGGTGGAGGGGATCCCACCAGGGAGGTAGGGCACAGTATGTCTTTCTCTGTATCCTACATGCCACTGACTACCAGATTCATTCAGACCCTCAGGATTGGAGGGGACCACAGTCCTGAGTGGTGAGCTCAAATGCCATATGTACAGAACGCAGTGGTATTTGAGGACTTTCATTTGACTACGTAAGACAAGGTTTTAGATTCTTCCTTCTTGACCAGCTATGTGGACTAAGATTCTAGGAAGCCACCAAAGCTCAGGTGGCGAGAGCAGGGAGCCGGGTGCGCAGCCTGGACCCTGGTCCCGAGGGTCTAAGCCTCTGTCTGGCAAGTGAGACAGATGAGGACATACCTTTGTACAAGAGCAACACGGCAGGTGAGGACCACAGAAGCAGTGTCGCACAGTGCTAACCTCACCCATGGTCTGGAGTTCAGGGGGAGCAGGTGACCCCTCCTGTCTGGGGGGGGCAGGGGGTCCACTGCGGTCCAGAGGGACAGGGTGAGTTCTGGGAGCCACGAGGGAGGACAGGGAGGGTGGGGCGGTGGGCAGGGAGGAGGGAGTTGGAGGCGTCTCTTCAGCCTGACCTGTGGGAGGAGCTGGGCCAGGGGCCACAGGAGGACTCGGGCTCCTAGCCCAGCCTTGGGGACAGGGCAGCCCTGTGCTTCCTAGTGGCTCCAGGGACCCCCTGCTGAGAGCCAGAGCAAGGGCCAGAGAGACCGACTCTTCACCGCGTAGCCGTCAGCACAAGGAGAATGCCGGGGCGCTCTGCCCTGCCCTCCTCCCCGCGTCCAGGCGTCCTCAGCATTTGCTGGGATGGGTGGCTGTGGACGGGGGTGATGAGAGCCTCCCCCTGCTGAAGCTGGTCCCCGGTCCCCGCCTGGGAACAGCCTGACGTGGGGCTTGCAAAGATTCCGCTGGAAAGAACAGTTCACCTTCCCGCGTCCCCCACCCCCCACCCTGCCCCAGGCATCTCAGCAAAGAAGTGCTCCACCCGCCCCCCATCCCCACCCTGGAGTTGGTCCCAGCGCCTGGTTCTGGAAACTCAGCCAGAGTCACAGCAGACAGGACAGGCAGGTGTGCCACGTGGTCCAGTGTCCGGAAGACAGGTCCAGGGCTGTGTGGGGAAGGGGATCCGAGAGTCCCAGGCCTCCTCCTTGAAGCTCTCGCAAGGGTGTGGTGAGAGGCCAGGATTTCTTTCCACACCGGGGCAGACACATGTGTCAGGTGAACAGAGATTGGGCATTGGCCATGGAAGGGCGGGGGGGGGGGGGCGGTGGCGGTCGGGGAAGTGGTGGAGCGGGGGGGCCCAATGGGAAGAACGGGCCTGGGCCCTGGCCACTGTGGCACGTGCGCACACGTGTGTGTGTGTGTGTGTGTGTGTGTGTGTGTGTGTGTGTGTGTGTGTGTGTGTGTGTGTGCGTAGCTACACTATGTGTGACCTCTGGACTGCTTTGCCTGCACAGCTCTCAGAGTGGTTCTGAGATTGGACCCCATCAGCCGGTGTGAGCACCGTTCAGTGCTGCAGGGAGCACATAGGCCCTGGCAACCCGGGGAGGGCTGCGGGAACATGGGGTCGTGATTCACAGTGCTCAGCGCGGGCGAGTGCCATTCGCCGTCTGCCCCCTTCATGCCCCTCCGCAGAGACCATCGAAATGGACAGCGGTCCCCTCAGAGCCATTCTGTCCTCTCTTGTGCTCAGCCTAACCCACTCCGGGAAGCTAGCTGCAGGGTGTCTGTCCAGTTTGGAGGTCTGTGGTCTGACTGTCTGTCCCCTGTCCCACAGGACTCGTGACATCCCTGCCCAGCCTAGCCAGGATTAGTCACATGACAAACAGTTTTAAATGTCTCCTGGGAGGCCGTGACCCAGTCCCAGTGGCCACTTTGATGAGTGTGTGAGTACCGGGCTTGAACTTGGGGCCTAGGTGCTGTCTCTGAGCTTTCTCACTCAAGCTTTGCACTCCACTTGAGCCACACAGCTTCACTTCTGGCCTTTTGCTGGTTAATTGGAGATAAAAGATACACGGACTTTCTTACCTACGCTGGCTTTGAAACACGATCCTCAGACCTCAGCCTCCTGAGGAGCTGGGATGACAGGCGAGAGCCTCTGGTGCCAGGCTCTAGGGTTTACTTTTCACCCAGGCCATGTCAGCTTATGACCCACCCATGTCCTGCGTGGGTGAGGGGCCAGCCTTCAGGACTGATGTGACCTCAGTCCCTCTCAGCCGGGAGGCTTAGGTGTGGAGTCCCCGTGTGGCCTCCTTGGAGGCTGGAGAGGCTCCTTCCAGCCTCTCTTCTGGCTGGCCCACCATCCCCAGGTCTCAGCATTTGTCTTCTAAGGACACTCAGGGTTCAGGGACCCCTGGATAATCCGGGGTGATCTCATCTTGAGCTCCTCAGCTGAATCACACTGCAAAAGACCCTCTGTCTAGATGAGGTCACATCCTCAGCTTTGGGTCTTGCTCAGCCCCCTAGACTCGGAGCCTGTGTCAGTTCAGGGCTGAGTGCTGGCATGGTTTTGTTTATCTGCAGGTGTCCCCCAAATCTGGACTTTGCTAGAGAGGAAGACGGGCCTTGCGGGGAGGGCACTAGCCCAGGCCAGAGCCGTCCAGAGGCCCAGGGGTCTGGGCCTGGAGGAAGCGGAGGCTGCCTTGGTGTTGAGTGTGGGCGAGGTGACCCGTGTGCCTCCAGGAGGCCCAGTCCCCTGTGGACCTGTCGTTCGGCCTGCTGATGAGTCCCTCACGTGCAGGGTTCACTGAGTTCCTGCCCTGGGCTGTGACCAGAGCTGAGGATGCTCTGACACAGAGGCTTCTCCTGCCCCCAGGCCTCTCCCTGGGTGCAAGCAGACGGCCATCAGAAACAAGAAAACCTTGTTTTTTTGTGTTTTTTTTTTGTTTTTGTTTTTTGTCGGTCATGGGGCTTGAACTCTGGGCCTGGGTGCTGTCCCTCAGCTCTTCAGCTCAAAGCGAGCGCTCTACCACTTGAGCTACAGCGCCACTTCCCAAGAAAACCTTAACTCCTGCAAGTGGGGGGACTAGGGACACCTCATCTTCGGAGGGGCTGACCACAGGGCTGAGACCTGGGACGGGAGAGGAAGAGACAGGGGGAGGAAGAGTGTGGTGGAGGCCTAGGAGCCTGGAGGAGGAGAGCAGGGCAGGAGAGGGGATGTGCAGTGGGAGGGCAATGGGAAGTCTTGAAGGTGGGAAGTCGGGACAGGCAGGGCGGAGATCCTGCACTGCTCCGGAATATTCCCGGAATCCAGGCAGGAGGAGCAGACAGCCTGGACTTGGGTAGAGGCGAGGACTTCTGAGCTGTGCACGCCCATCTGCAGGTGTGCATCCTCTGAGGAGGATGGGGGTGTGGGTGTGAGGAGCAGATGCCACTCTGGAGGTCTGATGACTCTGGTGTGAGCCACTTGTGTCCCCTGCTGAGCACAGTGCCTTCAGCCCTCTGGGCGGCAGGCTGGAGAGGAGGGTCGGCGGCGGCAGCATTCTGGTATTCAATGGAAGCCAGACGGCCAACTTCGGAAGAGGAGTTCATTCGGGCCCACAGGGTCAAACATTTCAGCCCATCTCCTTTGGGCCCATTGCTTTGGGCCTGTGACGTGCACCATGCTAGAACGCGGCGGAGGTGCCCGTTGGCCGGGTGGGAGGGGCAGGAAGAGGCAGAGACCAGAGTCCTGCGGTGCCCTTGGAGAGTACTCGCCAATGACGTCCACTATGCCATGCTTCTTGGAGACAACAGTGACAAGCTGGGCATGAACCCCACCACGCAGGACCTTCAGGGAACATCCTCCATCCCCCGGCTGGCTCCGGTCAGAACCAGGTCCGGGGAGATGCCACCCACGGGCCTCAAAGGCACCGGGAGTCAGGCGTGCCCCACACGGTGGAGTGCCCACCTCGGGAGGGGCTTTCGCCTCCATCAGCGCCTTTGATGGGGGTCTGCACCCGCGAGCTCTGGTCCACAGCCAGGAACGGCTCGCTCCCGACCACGCTCAGGCTCAGCTGGACGTGAAAACGATGGCCGCTGTGGGTCCCTCCTATGCCAGGGCTTTGGGGGAATAATCGTTCCACCAGCCCCCTGGGGACATCGGTGCACTTTTTAGAGCATTTGGACCACAACGTAGAGCCATTTCAGTACCAGTGAGGAGCAGCATAAGCGCTTAGACACCAGCCTGATTTCAGCCAGATGGGGCCTTCTGACCCCAAGGAGTCTTCTGACCACGAGGGGTCTTCTGGCCAGGCAGGTCTCATGCATCAGAAGAAAGCTTCCGGGGCTCCTAGTTCAAAGGCTTAGGGGCTGGAGTGCTGGAGCTATCTAGAGCAAGATACACAGCTAGCAAGAGTCCCTCTTGCAGGGGACAGGGCCTTGAGGGTGGGGTGCTCTGGGCCATTATGTGGGATCTAGAGCCATCCAGGCAAGGCCTCAGGGGCTGCTGCTCCCGGGGGTAGGTCCTCTCTGGCATCTGCCCTGCTCTTACTGTGAGCTTCCCCAGGGTGGGTGGCTGGGAGATCTTCCATTCCCGAGCCTTCCTGAGGATCCAAGCCCTGGGTCCTGGCCTCGGCCTTGACCATGGGCTCTCGTGTAGGCAGGTTTCCTGGAGCAGGCTGAGAGCTCAGGGTGTGGTCTGCCCGCCTCTCCAGGGGATGGGACAGTCACAAACTGCCCGGATCCTGTAGCCCCGTTCCCCAGCCATGTCTCCTAACCCTGGGGCTAGGGTGCCACGCCATCTGTAGACCTGAAGTGGCAGTGGGAAGTACAGTTTAGAACACTGAGGACACTATCTTCCCAGGATGCAATGCAGCTGAGACCTGGAGCCTTGGGGTGGGGGATGTAGCTCTGCCCTTACCCCCACCTGGAAGGGGACAGGGAGGAGAGGGCCTGTGTGGGACAATGTGGCACTAAGGTTTTCTTTTGGTCAGTCGTGGGGCCTGAACTCTGGGCCTGGGCGCTGTCCCTCAGCTCTTCAGCTCAAGGCGAGCGCTCTACCACTTGAGCCACAGCGCCACTTCCAGCTTTTTCTGCTTATGTGATGCTGAGGAATTGGACCCAGGGCCTCATGCAAGGCAAGCGCTCTACCCCTGAGCCACCTTCCCAGCCCCCACTAAGGTGTTTTGTGAGGACTGGTATCCCTTCATCTCATACCTGGGGTCAGAGCTTGCCGAGGGCACAACCCGTGCTATTGACCCTTCGCAGGGTGGAGTCTAAGGGACCACCCCCAGACAGACAGGGATTCTCAGACATCCAGGGGGCAGATGGGAGACAGCAGGTTTGGGTGCCCGGAGGAGATTGCTGAGCAGGAAGACAAAGCCATCCCGGCCCGTGCAGAGGTGGGCTACAGCCCCCCCCCACATGCACTCGGACTGCAGAGGGGGCTGACCCCCAGGGATGGTTTAGAGGGTGCACGTCTGCTTCCTCTTTAGAAGTCTTGATTCAGACGGGTCTGAGAAGCTGCGTATGGAGCTCAGTCTCCAGCATGCGGCTCGCAGGAAGTGGGGAGCCTGCACGCTGAGTGCAGTCATCTCCAGCACCATCTCTGGTGGGGAGAGGCTGACAAGTCCCCCCCCACACCCCGGCCCCCACACAGAGCAAAGCACTACTTACGGCAGCTGCTTGCGTCTGCTCTGCCGCTCGGGCTGCATCTGTTCCTGGGTGAGTCACGGCTCGGCTCTGAGCCTCGTGGCCCTCTTCTCACCAGGTGGCCTTTCCCAGGTCTGCTGGGTAAATATCACGTGAGCCAGGAGTACCCTGGAGCAGCCCAGGAAGCTCGGGACCCTGTGACCTCCTCCCTTCCCGCCCCCTCGCCCTGGAGATCGAGAGATGCAGACAGCTCTAAGTCCCCTCCCCGTTCAGCGTGCCCAGCCCACTGACCTCACCACCGCCACCTCCCCCAGCGTCCATGACTCTGAAGTCTCCCGTACGCTGGGTTTACGGCCCAGCCTGCTGAGGTGCGCTCTGGAGACCCAGTGCTGCTGATTTCCAGGCACGTGGCCACACCCTATTCTGACTACACATCTGTATTTACCACCACAACCCAGGCAGCAGAGAGACCATGCTGTCCTGTAGTGACCCCCTGCACCTGCCCCAGGCCTGGTGCTAGGCAGGGTAGATGCTGTCATCTCATAGAACCAGCGAGGGCAGGGCCTGCTAACAATAGATGAATGCGTAAGAGACCCCATCCCACCATTGTTCTCAGAGACTCTGCCCTACCCCTGAGGCCGGGGAGCTCTGCCTCAACAGCTTGGGGGAAACCAGCTGTCTGTGTCGGGATCAGGGAGGCCCTGTGTGTGTGGGGGCTGCAGCCTCGAGCTGAGGGGACCCACACATCACAGCCACACACGTGGTACTCAGCCTACAGAGCAAGCGGTGAGCCCTGCTGCCCCGGGGATGGGCTGTGCACCGCCCGCCCAACGCAGCTTCCTGGACTCCAGCGACTTCCGCAGGCACAGGGGCGTCAGCTGCCCTCCATTCCTTCCATCCCTGAGAGGGGATCCAGACCCGCCCTGGCCAGGCCCCCCGGTGCCCTGGGTGGTGATAAGCCAGAGGTTTCTGCCCTCTGGTAGAACACGGGCGACTAGAAGGCTGGAGCTGGGTGAGGGCTGGTGAGCAGGCTGGAGTGGGTGGAGTAGGAAGGGAGGGAAGGCCAGGGGATGGCCACGGCGGCCCGTCTGACATGTAGAGTGCTTGAGGCCCTTGCGGGGTATAGAGAGGCAGCTCCCACTCAGCTGTCCTTCCCTGTGCTCTCCCCTGGGGCTCCCTACCCCCTGTGTGCCTCCTGTAGGTCTCTGCAGGGCCCCATCCTAATTGGCGTAGGGACAGTTTCCTGACCCTGCAGCATGCTGGGGGCAGGAGCTGGATGCACAGAGCCCAGGGACACCCTGGAGCTAAAGGTCACTTTGCTGGGAACTTCTGTCTTAGGCTACACACAGCGGGGCCCTGGTTTCTGAGAGAACCGCAGTATCTGATCGGATGAACCGCCAGGATTTCTCTCCAGCTTGGCTTTGGCTGTCGATGCTGGACTGTCTTTGGTTCCCTGGTCAGAGCAGGAGCCCTGACCCCACCTGTCCCCCATTTAGCTTCTGAGCAGCTCACAGCCTGCTCCTTGTACCCAGGTGTGATGTGCCCACTGCCCCTCCAGCCTTGGCCTGCCTGGAGCTCATTGGTCTGTTAATGTCCTTGGAACAAATAGTTGGGATGAGTCACACAGCGAGAGGAAGAGAGGGGTCATGGGTTGACCCATTCAGCCATCTTGATTTCTCACACCACGCCTCGCTTCGATGGGAAATGAGTCAGTGGCTCAGCTGCTCAGACCAGAACGCGGGTGACTTCTCTTATGAGGGTGCAGGCCGGAAGGGGGGAATTCCTGGGCAGGGTCTGTCCCCGGTGGGTGCCACCCTCCTGCCTGGAATGCAGGGTGCCCAGATGGCTTCTTGGAGCCCAGACCCATCTGGAGAGAGCAGGGGAAAGCTTGGGACGGGGTGCATGGTGAGAAGTCGTAGAGGAAAGAGGGTTTGACCAGGGGGAGAGGGCACCATGTGTATGCACTGCCAACTCTTCGCTCCACAGGTGCAGGAATTCCTCCAGGCTTTCCTTGATCAGAGGTGGAAAAGACAGGAGCAACCGAGCTTGCTGCTTCTGTAGCAGAGGTGCCCGTGAACGTTGATTGTATTGTTCCCTTTGGCTGCTGGGGGAAAGGGTAACCCAGCAGCACCCTGGGAGGGCACTCTGAGCAGTGTGGCCCCAAATGGCCAGAAACCCAGATTCAGCCCCATTTAACCCGCTGTCTCCCGGGAGGAGTCGAGGCCCGGGGGACACCTGTCAGCTTCCTTACCTCGCATGCCTTCAGATTCCCAGGCAGAGCAGAGCCTCAGCTGCTGCTACTCCTGCTCATCTAGCCATTGGTGCCCAGCAGCCCCTGGGAAGGTGGGCGGAGTCTCTTGTGAACCAGACAGCGGACCTACAGGCAGGTTGCACCAGGCAAAGGCCATGTCCACTGAGCTACCCCTTGAGACCATCCCCCAACACGGGAATGCTGGTCACCTCTGCCTGGCATGGAGCCTGCCGGACCAAGGCTGTCTCCCAGTCTAGAAGTGTATTCCTGCATCCCAGACGGAGGGGCACAGGAAGAATAGACAGACAGAGCGACACTCAGCCTGGCCTCCCTCCCGCACTGTGAAGGAGTGCTCCTAACCTCTGCTGGATCAAACTGTACCTGCAGCCTTTCTTCCCCGCTACGTACAACATAGCTGTCCCTCAGTCCCTCTCCTTGCCTCCCTCAGAGACTTGGTGCTCAAATGCAACAGGAGATGGCGAATTGTTCTTACTATGGGGACATGACCGCTTACTGCTTTTAAAACAAAATGTGTGAAGAGCCAGCGTTCACTCAGACTCCTTTAGTAGTGTTCTTTACATCGGTAGGTGTATTGTGATGGGCTGAGAAGGTACGGATGCAGGTAAGCACCTTTGTGGAGAGGTCTGTCTCTTCAGGGTGACGGAGATGGCTGGAGAGGGAGGGGCTGCAGTAACGTACTGGAGCCCCGAAGAGGCTCATTCCTGTTGATTGTGCACAGGGCTCTGGGAGGACCGTGGTGCCAGCTCCCACCTGAGCCGTTCCCCTCCCCCCGGGCAGTGCCAGCCTCCCCGCCTGCCCGAGACAGTACCGGGGACACCCGCCACCCACCACTCTTGTGTCCACCCCAGTTTCTGGAGAGAAATCAAAGCCCAGACGCAGCTGTGCGTCTGTCCCCGTCCCTGGCTCTGGCGGGTCTTGGGAGGCTGGGGCTCCCCCTGGGCTCCGGCGGCAGGACCAGGCCCTCGGGGGCTCCTCTCCCCGCTGCTCCCCTGGGGCTGGCATCCTGCGACAGTGCGTGTGTGGGTGCGTGTGTGGGATGGGGTGCACTGCCCTGCCCGCCTCGCCTCCAAGCTCCCGTCTTCCCCCAGGCAGCGGCATCGGCTTGGGCCGATGCCCAGTCCCTCTCATCTCAGCAGGGCAGGGCAGGGCAGGGCAGGGCAGGGCATCCCTTCGGTCTGGCCCTCTGCTCAGGAGCTCCCACAGCACCAGGGCAGGAATGGCCGCCTCTCTCCTCCCATCCCCGGGAAGCTGAGGAGGGATGTGGCAGGACTTCCCGTCCCGCGTCCCAGGCTCTGTGGGCCCCGGGCCGTCGTCCTCCTGGGACAGCTCCCTGCGGAGGGGGCCCATGGCTGACCCAGGCTCCGGGGCTCCTCCAGGGCGGGGATGGGGAAATTGTGTGTGAACACACAGAAGTGTGCACCTGAGCGCACCTGCTCTGCAGTCCCCCCCCACACCTGTCCGCCATCTGTCTCCTGAGCCCCAGGGCCCAGGAAACGTGTCCGCAGCGTGGGCTCCTCAGGGATCCCTCCGGGATCTCCCTCGGGCAGCAGCCCTCCTCCGAGTGCTACCTGCTCCTGTCCCTGTCACTTGTGTGTCCTCATCCTGGGCCTCCCCGGGCAACATGGAGGGAGCCGTGGGTGAGAGTGGGCTGAGTCTGAGCTGGGGGGGACTGCATCTGTGACATGGGAACAGCCCTCCCCAGCAGACCCCGCTCCCTCCCCAGGCAGTGGAGGCAGAGCTCTCCGTGTGCAGCTGGCTGGGGCCCTCACCCCCCTGCCCCGACGTCCCCGACACCTTCAAACAGCAACCTGACCTCCCGGGCGGCCTCTCCCCGCCTCGGTCCCCACACAGGAACTGAGACAGATTCCGGATTCGGCCCTGTGAGGAGTTTCAGAACTGGTGCATTCGAGAAGAACGTCACCAGGGACACGAGGGTCTGCACTTAGCCAAGGTCCTGACAGGACCACAGCTTTTATTCCCAAGGCCTGGCCAGAGGAGGACCCACAGGGGCAGACAGGACCCACAGGGGCTGGACTTACCGTAAGGAGAGGCTGCACCGAAGCACTGTATAACTACTTACTCCCCAAATCCTTCCTTCCTTCCTTCCTTCCTTCCTTCCTTCCTTCCTTCCTTCCTTCCTTCCTCCCTCCCTCGCTTTCTTCTTTCCTTCCTCCCTCTTCCCACTCTCTTCCTTCCTCCTCCACTTCCTTTCTTCCTCCTCCATTTCCTTCCTTCCTCCCTTTCCTCTCCCTTCCTCCTTCACTTCCTTTCTTCCTCACTTCCTTCTTCCCTCCCTCTCTTTCTCCTTTACTTCCTTCCTTCCTCCCTCACTTCCTTCTTTCCTTCCTTCCTCTTCCCTCCCTCTCTTCCTTCCTCCCTCTCTTCCTTCATCCCTCACTTCCTTCTTTCCTTCCTCCTCTTCCCTCTCTCTTCCTTCCTCCTTCACTTCCTTTCTTCTTCCCTCTCTTCCTTGCTCCCTCTCTTCCTTCCCTCTCTTCCTTCTTCCTTCACTTCCCTCCCTCTCTTCCTTCCTCCCTCTCTTCCTTGCTCCCTCTCTTCCTTCATCCCTCACTTCCTTCTTCCCTCCTTCTCTTCCTTCCTCCTTTACTTCCTTCCTCCCTCTCTTCCCTCTCTTCCTTCTTCCTTCACTTCCTTCACTCTCTTCCTTCCTCCCTCACTCCCTTCCTTCCTCACTTCCTCTTTCCTTCCTTCCTCCCTCACTTCCTTCTTTCCTTCCTTCCTCTTCCCTCCCTCTCTTCCTTCCTCCCTCTCTTCCTTCATCCCTCACTTCCTTCTTTCCTTCCTCCTCTTCCCTCTCTTCCTTCCTCCTTCACTTCCTTCCTTTTTCCCTCTCTTCCTTGCTCCCTCTCTTCCTTCCCTCTCTTCCTTCTTCCTTCACTTCCTTCCCTCTCTTCCTTCATCCCTCACTTCCTTCATCCCTCACTTCCTTCTTTCCTTCCTCCTTTACTTCCTTCCTCCCTCTCTTTCTTCCCTCTCTTCCTTCTTCCTTCACTTCCTTCCCTCTCTTCCTTCCTCCCTCACTCTCTTCCCCACTTCCTCTTTCCTTCCTTCCTCCCTCACTTCCTTCTTTCCTTCCTTCCTCTTCCCTCCCTCTCTTCCTTCCTCCCTCTCTTCCTTCATCCCTCACTTCCTTCCTCCTTCCTCCTCTTCCCTCTCTCTTCCTTCCTCCTTCACTTCCTTTCTTCTTCCCTCTCTTCCTTGCTCCCTCTCTTCCTTCATCCCTCACTTCCTTCTTCCCTCCTTCTCTTCCTTCCTCCTTTACTTCCTTCCTCCCTCTCTTCTTTCCCTCTCTTCCTTCTTCCTTCACTTCCTTCCCTCTCTTCCTTCCTCCCTCACTCCCTTCCTTCCTCACTTCCTCTTTCCTTCCTTCCTCCCTTCTTCCCTCCCTCCCTTTCTTCCTTCCCTTTCTCTTTCTTCTTTCACGACCGGCATTTGAACTTACCTTGCTTTCTCCTGGCTGGTGTTCTATCACTTGAACCAGGCCCCCTGCCTGGCTTTTTTGCTGTTTCTTTTGGAAATAGAGCCTCATAGACTTGTCTCGCCTGGACTGGCTCCAAAACCTGATCATCCAGGTCTGCTCTCCCGCATCGCTCATTATGGGGTGAGTCACCTGTGCTGGGATGCAACCACTGGCGTATTCAACCACCAAAATCACCACGTGACCGGTGCTCTGTGCCGGAGGGGACCTCCGCGGGGCAGTGAGCTAGATCGGCCCGGGTCCACGAGGATGCTTCCCCGGGGACCAGACGCAACAACCGTGCTCCCAGAACCCCCACGTGTTGTCTGGGGAGAAAAACGTGGAGGAAGGTTCCTGCGGCCTAGGACCGGAAGTGGGAGAGGCAGGAGCACTGGCTGCCACGGGGCCCCTCACAGGGCAGGAGAAGGCCACTGTGACATGTGCTATTTCCCAGAGAAAACTCTCACTGCCATCCGCCCGTACACAGTCCATCGTGTGTGTGTGTGTGTGTGTGTGTGTGTCCAGAAATAGACCACAGAACAGCCTCGCTCTGATTTCCGAGCTCATGATTCTAGGGCAAGATGCCCTTCTGCGATGCCGACCACGGGAGATGGGGGTGGAGCAGGTCACGTGAGGCACACGGCCCCAGCCGGGCCTCGCCTGTGCCCCAGTTAGCCACGCTCGGAAACGAGCCCATCCGAGCACGGACTTGGCTGGGGCCGGGCCAAGTCCTGACGATGAAAGCCCAGCTACGCGTACAAACCTTCACCAGCCTGACCTGGCGCGCTCGCTCTGAGCACCGGGAGTTGGACGCCCGGCCCGCACGCTACGCTGGCTTCGATGAAAGCAGCACACCAGCCGGGCTCAGAGCAGGGGGAAGGGAAGGAAGGACCCGTCTTCTCTGTAATTCCTTCCTGGATATGACAATGAGTGCCGCGGAGACACCCTTCTCACGAGCTGGATTCTATAAGCTTGCAGTGTGTGCCGCAGGCCCGGGTGGCAGCCGCTCGTCTGCGTGTGAGTCAACAGAGGTGGTTACCGGAGATGCAGAGATGTTCAGACGTCTCACCTGTGGTCACTCTGGGTTCAAAGTTGGGCCCCAGGGCTGGGCCTGTGTTTCCACCACGTCGGTCATTCACCTTGCTCCCCAGACCCTGGTGTTCTTTAGAGATCACTTGACACATTAAGATGGGCAACGGCGGAGCGGTGCTTGACGGGAGGGTAGAGGCATTGCTGTTCGACCCGGAGCCGGGGACTCGGGTGCGGTGTCTGAGCCGCCTTTGGCTCACGCATGAGGAAAGGGGAGGGAGAGCCCTCCCAGCAGGAGCCGCTGGTGGTGGCCACACTGTCCTCCAGGCAGGGTTTCTGGGGGCCCAGGCACACCCCCAGTTTCCAAGAAGGCTGCAGAAGGCACAGTGTCTGCCCTCTTTCTGTCCACCGCCCACACCGCCCCGCCGCACGTGTCCATCCTTTACCACACTGGAGCGCGGTGGGTCCTGGCCTCCACGTACTCCCCTGTCCCCACGCCCAGGGCCCCGACTCACCGTGGTCCAGCGTCACGGTGTCATCCCACCTTTGCAAGGGTTTGAGGTGTACTGCGTCTTCTCCTGGGCTTGCCCTGCAGGGTCTCACCGTTTCCCATGATGCTGGGCTGCCCGCAGCACCTCTGCGAGCGCAGGACCCCGGGGAAAGCAGTGGGCACCCGCAGTGGGCTTTGCTGCGAGCGTGGAGCTGAGCCGGATTCCCCGCGCGCCGTGATGGTCAGGTTCCTCCCCTTCCCCCTGTGCGGTGGAGAAGGCAGAGTGGAGGGCAGAAAAAGGCGACGTTTTAACGTGCTGGGACGGTGCCCGGTGCCCAGCCCTGGCTGTCAGGTGGCCCCTGAGTTCACAGAAGTGCCCGCCACGCTGCAGCACGGCTTTCCCGAAACAGCAGCTGCCCCTCCCCTGCTCAGAACTCCAAGCATGTGTCCCACCACAACCCTCCTGACTCCCCACACAGGCCCCCATCTTCTCCACAGCCACTCACCACAGACACATCCCCTAACCCTCTCCTTTCCCAAATACGCGTCGTGTCTACCCGATTGTACCCATCGACTCAGGTGACCACAGATGGGAAGTGAGCTTCTGACTTCTTGATTAGCCCCTCAGACCACAGCCTTAAAAACGCCAGTAGTGATTGCCAGGGACCGGGGTGTAGGGAGTCAGGAAGGGGGCTGCGGTCAGGGTGGGGGGGGGGGGAGGGAGGCCAGCACAGAAGGCCTGGAAAGCCACAGGAAGCCCTGGAGGACATCTGAAACCCAGAGGGTTTCAATTGGAGACCACCAGGGCTGACGTCCATCTCCAAAGCTTCCTGTGGTTAGGGGGACCGGGAAGGATCCAGATTGCAGGAGAAGCACAGGTGGCCGGGACTGGCATGGAGGATGGGAGGGGGCTCTGAGACCTGATTTGGATCAGTACAATGGGGGTGGTGGGGGAGAGGAAGCAGGAAGGCTGGGCGTCATGGGACAGTGGTCATTGCCACATTGGAGAAGGTGTTTGGACACAGGAAAGCCAAGGGTCTAGAGGGAGGCAGAATCTCTTTTCTCATCTCCCAGGAGCTCGGATTACCCACTGATACCAGTGCAAGGCTCCTGGTACTTGGAGCCAGATAAAACAGCTAGACAGACACCAATGTAGCCAAAGATCTTGGTGTCTCCAGCCATGGAGAGTTGCTTCCTGTCTGGTCCAACATGGACTGTCCCCACTGGTTGTCAGAGCAACCAGTCAGGAAACCAGTGCTAGAACTAGGTTCTCAAAATGTCCCCCTCCATACTCACACACAACTCACCCTTGTTTTCTGCTTAGAAGGTGATTCGCAGGGTCCTTGTAGCCTCCCACAAGCTTCCTGGGGAGATAAGTCAAAAAGTTAATTTGATTTTGAGCAGATCCTTAAATCAACTCCCAAGAGGCAAAGCTCAATTTGCACCCCATCTTTCTCTCTTAGTCACCCCAGACAGGATTTCAAGGAGTTGGTGGCATCCTTCATGGTCTCTCCCTGCACAGCTATGACCCTGAGAGAACTTTTTTTTTTTTTCCAAACAAAGACAGCCATCTGAAGATTCAGTGGGTTCTGTGATGTTCTTTCCCCTGCGGTGTGGTCTGGTTGTGGCCTCACTCACCTCCGAGATTGAGCTAGGGACTCGGCCATGCACCTTTCTCTCGGCTCCCCTAGCAAGCAGACTCCAAGGTCTCCTGACCTTGCTGCTCTTTAGGTGTTTGGCCGTCTTTGGCCGTGGTCTCCTGAGCAGGCTTCCAGGAAAGCTCCCCTTGGGAGGGGGTCTGGCAGTGAAAGGACCTGGTAGAATCTGTGCCCCAAGAAGTGAAAACCTCCACTCGAAATGACACGGGTGTTGTGTTGGCAGCAGCCTGTGCTCCCATCCACAGCCGTGTGCAGACACACAGTGGGGCCCAGACCCATCCGTGAAGCGCCTGGAAGGAAGGGAATTGAGCTAGAGATGTGGCTCAGTGGTACAATGCAAGGATAAGGTTCTGAGTTCAAACCTAAGTAAGGAAAACAAACAAGAAGAGAAAATTCAGACATGAGACATCCAACGTGGGTGGCCTGGGGACACTGTGCTCGGAGATGGAGGCCAGACATGAGGATTTGACTACTTCCTGTAGAGGAAGTAGAATGGGGAGCCAGGGGCTGGGGTTGGAGTCAGTGTGTCCTAGGGACAGAATCACAGTTGGGGAGAGTAAGAGAAAGGTCTGGAGACCTACAGTGTGAGTGTGCTCAATGTGGTAGAACTGTGCACTTACAAGTAGCACTTTTATGCGGTGTGTATTTTATCACAACTTAAAGTGTGTATCTTACCTACTTAGGAGGCTGCGATCTGAGGATCACAGTTTGAAGCCAGACTGGGCAGAAAACTCTGTGAGACTCTCATCTCCAATTAACTACCAGAGAGCCGGAAGCGGAGCTGCGATTCCAGCAGTAGAGCACTAGCCTTGAGCACAGAAGCTCAGGGACAGTGCCCAACTCCTGCGCTCAAGCCCCAGGACTGACATACACACAGAACAGGGTATGATGGAGGGTGTCCTGTAGGTTAAGGAGCAGGCAGATGGCTCTCCCTTGGAGACCTCTGGTCCACCCCTGCCCCAGTCCCTGTGCCGGAAGCAGGGTAGCCAGTTCCCTCTGAGGGGTCACAGGACAGGGACTGGCCGTCTGAGGTCAGCCTCATGTGGAGGAGAGCCTGGGGAAGGTGCTGGGAACTGGTTCCTCATGGTGAGCAGAGAGGTAGAAGTGGGGAAGGGACTGCGGGGAGCCCACGCTGCCCGGCTGGACTTGGGGTGTGTATTCATTCACAAAGATGAACTGGATGACTTCAAACAGCAGTACAATGTTTCCTCCCAGAGTTTGAAACCAAAACCTAGATCAGTATGTGGGCCAGGCCTTGCCCCCTCCAGAGGCTCTGGGGGAGGCTCCTCCTGCCTCCTCCAGCTTCTGGGCTGCAGGTATTCTGCGGTCTGTGGCTGCACGGCATTATTCATATTCCAGATCCCATGCTCCGGGCTTGGCCCCTGCCTTACCAACCCTTTTCCACATAACAGGCACACTCAAAAGTCCTTGTGCACATGACTTGGGGCACACTCTTCAGCTCAACACAGAGTTTCCAATGGGTGCCAACTTGTGTTCCTCAGTGTGTCTGTCACACAGCCCCTGGCTCTCTAGCTGCCCTGAGCCAACCTGCTACTCGGGCTCTGGTTTCCAGCATTTTCCATGAAAATGCTCTTCAGGTTACCAGGGAAATCAGTTAAGCCTGGACTCTTTGGGTTCCCTAGAAAGTAAGGGAGAAGTCAGGGAAAGATGGAGAAGAGTCAGAAAGAGCCCGGGGCTCACTGCTGGCCACACCACGAGAAAACAAACCCTGGGACAACCAGCCACGGGTGACACGGAAATCCCTGTGAGCTGGGGGAGTGAAGGGTGTGTTTCCTCTTACAGTAGCTAGGTCCCCGGTACCATGCCTAGCAGAGGTCAGACCGTTTCCCCACACGTGGGGCACGGGCTGAAGGCCTTGTCCCCCCCACAGATAGGGCGTGGATTATCACTGTTTCATGACTTTCGTCCCCAGATTCCTGGAGATCTCAGACAAGTCAGAATTGAGGGACTTTTCTACAAAATGACTAGTCTGTAATCTTCAAAAGGCCGAGGTCAGGAGAGTCTGAAAGGAAATGGTCCCGGGTTGAAAGAGACTGGGACAAGAGACACATAAACGTTGCCTGGAACCCGGGAGCTCCCGTTTTTCTACCACCAAAGGCAAACCTGGAATCTCTGTGGACCTGCAGGGCGAGGTCTGGGGGTGGAGACTGAGGGGGGCGGTGCTTTGCTCCTCTTCTCCAACATTGAACGTACGTCAGAATAAAGCAAAATATGTCAAATAGCTCAGTAGCAAAGCCTGCTGCCTCTTTGCTCCTCAGTGACTTCCTGCCCTGGGATCGGCTGCCAGCCCTCAGGAAGGCCATGTAGGCAGTGATCCAGCCCTTCCTCTGCCTGCCCCACCTGCAGGGCAGCTCAGAGCGATTCTTTGCTTTTGTGTTTTCTCCCAAGGCCCTAGTATGCAGAGGCCGATTCACTGTGGATAGATCTGGAACTGATGCCTCTGACTGGAAGAAACAAAAACCTCCTGGCTACCATAATACATGTCGGGAAGATTCGGGTATGCTGGGGTATCCTGGAAAATTCTTTAAGGTTCCTAGCCCCATACAGGTTCTTTAGCTTCTATGCTGTGTGGCTGGGCATCCAGGCCCTGGCCGGTGCCCAGCTCTGCCTCATGATCAACACAGTGGTGACCCTAATCATCAGCTGCTGGCCACGGAGTCTCCTGGTGCTAGGAACCCCCGGGGACCTTTTGGCTCTGTCCTCAGGTTGTAGGCACTTGGTCAGGAGGGAGGACAAAAGCTGTGAAGTTGAGTCTCTGTATCCAGAGATGAAAACCGTAGATGAAAACCGTAAGGGGCAGAGCTGGGAGAGGAGGGGTAAAGGGGGCTGGAGACAGAGAGAGGCTGTGGGGAGCTGGAGGGAAAACAGCCCCATTTGGGTGTGAAAACACTGAGCACAAACTCCACAGAAACAGAGAGTGGGGCTTATCCCGGCTTCCTGCATGTCATTCTGTGAAGAAACGTCCACCCATAGGTGCACATTCCTGTTGTCATTTGCTTGTGCATGCATACATGCATTCATTTATGCATTTGCACATTTGTCCATTGGTGCATTTATGTGTTTGTGCATTTGTTCATTCATTCCTACATTCACTTGTGCTCTCATTCATTTGTGCATTCGTTCATCTATTCGTGCATTCGTTTCCAGCAGACTTTGCCAGGAGCTTGCCAAGAAGGGCTAAGATGACTTTTTAATTTTTCCCTCTCCCTCCCTGCCCAGCAGTGAGAGTCGGTTTTACATTTTCCACCAGACCCATAAGTGCTCTGTGCAGCTGGGGCAGAGCCACAGAGTGAAGGTCAGGTTGGTCCAACACCTCTACAGGAGGTCTCCACCGGAACAACTCCGGACTTACCTGCTGGAGGTTGACTGGCAGTAATCGGCCCGCTAACTTCAGGGATTCCAGCTTGCTGATTCTGCCTGATGATATAACTACCCGGGGCTGGGGAGCTGCCTGGTCTGGACTCAGCCAGGGCCGCCCGGAGGGCTCGCAGCGCAGCACAGAGGTGAAGCCACTGGGAGTTTCATTTGGGGAGAGCTGAGCTCTCTGGAACGGAAGGGATGGTTGAGGGAACCTCAGGCTGGGGATCGGCAGGTCACACAGAGGCACACAGGCTCCCTGCCAATGCCATCGTATTCTCTAAGGGCATGGATTTGAGGTCAGACTGGCTCGGGAGGGCCTGTGTCGCTGTGTGAAGGGCAGCAGGCCAGCTGGGTCTACTGCAGTTGCTCATGTGTGTCGGTTTTGCCTGGGAAGGAGCTTGGGCCCCGGATGTAGATGATCAAAGTTCTCCTGCAGCCCAGGCAGCCCTGCCCCCAAGCTGCCCCCAAGACCAGGCTCACACGTTTTGTAGTGCTCTGTGATTGTTCAGGGCTCCCACAGATTTGTTCCCCTGGCAGACAAGTGGGCTGAGCACATAAGTGATCTGTCCAAGGTCAATGAGTCAATCAGCAGAGCAATTATTGAACTCTATTAGTGTGGGTGTGTGGCTGCAGGCCATGGGCAGAGGTAGGTGGAGAAGGAGGCAGGCCCAAGGCTCAGCTCTGCAGAGAGAGAGAGGAGACCTGCACAGACTCAGGCACGCACGTGTGTGTGTGTGTGTGTGTGTGTGTGTGTGTGTGTGTGTGTGTGTGTGGTGTGCATACTCATGCATTCACAGACTCATGCCCAGCTGTGTGCCTACCACATAGGCATACACACCATGTACTGAAGAAGATGGTTACTAGGAGCAGGCCATACCTGATGGTTGGCCAGGTATGGTGTCACCAGCAGGTGTAATGGGTAGGCAGAGAAATGGGGCCTGCTTGGGTTAGCAGCTTCAGATCTCTGAGAGTCTGGAGACCTGACTCATGTTCTCAGGAGGCCATTCTGCCACCCAGTGAGGAGCTAGCCCTTAGGCAGAGATCTTGGAAGGAGTGAGTGAGCTCTTTGAAGCCTTTTCCCACTGCTCTTCTCTCTGTAGCTGGGGTAGAGGTGCTGAAGCTAATTGCCTGCCATCATGCTAAGACCATGCAGCAGTAACACTCAGTCTCCAGAGACACCTTCAAAGCCTGGTACAATGACAATCTCCCGGATAAATTGTTTCAGGGTCCCCACCTCAGCCTGCACTGTTCAGCTGCAGCTCCTGCCCCAGCTCCTTCCTTCCAGGGTGGACACAGGGTCCAGGCTAGGCATTCTTTCCCCATTGTGAGCCCCATCTCTTCACACCTTTGGGTGCGATACTCCCTGCCCTCCAGCCAGGACAGCTGGCCCACCTCTGCAGGTCTGTCATCAGATAGTAGGAGAGTCAGTAGAGTGTGCCACTCTGCCCAGCTCCTAAGCCTGCTTCCCTGTTCTTCTACCAGGCCCATGCCACCCACCCCTGGCCATCCAGCAGCACACCTCTTGCATTGGCTGATGTACAGAACTGAATTATGCATGGCTCAGAGTTCTCAGGGCGTTTGATGGAGAGCTGAGGAGAAGATCAAAGATGAAAGCCCTCCCCCACCAAAGAGGCAGAGCTTGCTTTGCGTGCTTGGCCTGGAGGCCAGCCTAGGCAGGGCGGGTGGGGGTGGCAGGTGGAGTCTGCCCAGAGGAAGATGCAGATCTGGGCAGTGCTTTCTCTGAACTCAGTGTCCTCACTCCCCCAAGTTCCTCCATCACCCAGGGACGTCAGTCGCTTGGGATGGGAGGCTCTGTGGAGGTGGCTTGGGTTTGGGGAATCAGGCTCTGCTACACACCTGGACAAGTATCTCAGCCTCCCTTCCTCTTTGGGAAATGAAGAGAGAATCACCAGCCACCCTAGTTTACCCTATCTGCCTTAAAAATTGCCACAGGCAGGGGGACTTAGACCAAAGGTGTTCCCTCCATATTCTGAAAGCCAGCATTCTGCAGGTGAGGCATTGCCTGGGCGGGGGGGGGGGGGGGGAGGAGGGGGGAGAGGGGGAATCCAGGTGTCCTGGCTTGAGGCTGCATTGTTCCAGTCCCTGAGCATGGGGGATGTGCATCCCAGCTTCGGGGAGTGGGGACTGCCGGGGCCCAGCCGGGGCCGGCCCGGCCGGGGCGGGCCATGCTGGGGACCCCAGTTCAGGAGGGTCATGGCTCTTCTTATTCTGGCTTCTGTCAGATTGAGGTTGTGATGACACTCTCCATCTTTATGTCCTGTTAGGCCTACAGCAGAGTAAGCAAACGAAGTACGGTAGAGGAGGTGAGCGAGTGGGAATTCCAGGACGACAGGCAGGTGTTAGGGGAAATGACCTGGGGTCGCACTACCCCTCACTCCTCTATAAGAGGATCTCTGGGATGCTGGAGATCCTTAGCCAGTCACATGGGTAGATACCGTTTCCAGGTTTGGTCCCATTCTCCGTCTGGGGATTTAGGACATGGACATTTTTTTCGAGAGAGGGGCACCGCTCAGCATGAAACACCTACTGGGTCAGATTAGCGTGGTAAGAATGGACAGGAGGGTGAGCGACCAGCCCTGCGTAGCACCTGGCAGGCAGCAAGGCTGTGCGTAAGAACCAATAGTGGTCTGTCCTGACCTGCCCTCTCTCACCCAACCCTCTCCTCCTTGGCCCCTTCCCAGCTGTGGTACCTCCCCTCCCTGGCTCCACCCCTCCCTGGCTCCACCCCTCCTTGGCTCCACCCTTCCCTAGCTCCTCCCCTTAATGGCTCCACCCCCTCCCTGCTCCTCCCCTCAATGGCTCCTCCCCTCCTTGGCCCCTTCCCCAGTGACTGACAAGGCTTCTCATACGTGCCTCACCGTGAGCCACTGCCTTATTCAGTTGAATTCCATTCTTTTCCAGCTCCGTGGGCAGCAGTGTGGGTGAGTGTGGCCAGGTCCACATGTGGCCTGTCCCTAGGTAGTTTATAGACCGGGGTGGCTATGGCTTCCACCGGCCTTCTACAGGCCAGTGGGCAGCACTTGGGGAATGTGATGCCGCCCACCGCGTCAGGAAAGAGGCATGTCCCTGGGACACTGGATTAGGTGGAGGGCACAGGGCAGAGACCTAGGTTTGTCTGAAAGAAAGAGATTCGCTGTTCTTGTTGGGTCAGCCATTGGCGGGCTGTCTTGTTAGACTTCCTCCTTGCCAGCCTGACCCAAGGGGTGTCAGGGGGAAGTGCTCGGGTATCCATGGGGGATTGGAGGGGACTGACCAGCACAGAGGAGGCAGAAGGCAGTCGGGGCGATCACGCAGATCCTCTGAAGTTCTGTGTCACCCTCACCAACCACACAGCACACTGCCACGCGGCAGCTCTGTGCGTAGCCCAGCCCGGCCTGGCCTGACCCCTCTGTGTGTACTTCCTGTGCTTGGCCCCACCCTCACCCAAGGGTATCTTCCTCCTGGGCTCCTGGCCCCTAAAGCCGCTCCTCCCATCCCCCAGACCCAGATGGCTCCTCTCTCTCACCCTTCCCCTCTCTGTCACCTGCAGAGAGGGGACCTCGTCCTGTCCTGTCTGGGCACCCGGGGCTTCCTGTGTCTCTCAAAGCCTCTTCTCTAAAGCAGTGGAGTCTGGCTGTTCGCCTCCCCTCTTGGGCTCTGCCAGCTGTGGTCTCCATCTGCACCTTGCTCCCAGGTCTCTAACTTGCTCGCCGGCTACCACGGTCCAGGGGTCCCTCAGCCTGGCGGCTGGCCTCTTCCAGCCTGGCCACGTCCTCTGCCTGAGAACTGCTCCAATCCAGCGTTGCCCATGCCATTTCATTCACCCCTCAGCCACCCAGCGCCTTCCTTCCTTCCCAGCTCTTCTGCCTGCTCCCCACTTCTCTTCAACCCATCCACCCCGGTTCTGCGGCATTACCCCAAACATCCTTCTGACTCCGGTTCAGTTATGGCCATCGATCCATTCATCTGTCCCACACTGTTACCTCCTGGTCCCTCTTTGGTTCTGTTCTACTCGACTTAGGGAACCCCGTCTTGGCTGAGCGCCTCTGCCTGCCTCCTGCACGTACATCTGCCTTCTAGCAGGGCTGAGAGTGCTCAGCCAGGCTGCCCTCAAGTTCTCTGTGGTTGACCTCACGTGGAGTCTGGCTTCCTTGCTCTGTGCCCTATGCACCGCCCATGTGGTCCCTCCTCCTCTCCCGAGCACCCTGATTTCATCCACACACACACTCCAGACAACTTCTTCTTCCTGATCCCTGGTCGCTTCCAGAACCTCTGTGTGTCTGCCTCTGTCCCTCCAAAAAGATGTCCGTTCTCCACCTGATGTAGCTGCATCTGCCTCGCCTGTGTATGGCCTGCACGGCCTCACTGGCAGGGAAGCCTGCTGACCCGCTGCGCCCCATGGGATGGGTGCGGGGGGGGGGGGTGCCGGTGTGGTGTGGGCTTCAGGCTGCACCCACTCGGGCTGTGTGCACACATCCATTCCACAGCTTGTGATTGCTGCATGAGTGGTTTGTACGCACACACACACACACACACACACACACACACACACACACACACACACACACACACACACACACACACACAGAGTGCTCTTACAGAAGAAGCAAGGAGAGCTTCTCCTGCCCTGCGGCCCTTCCTCCGCACAAGGACACGGCAGCGAGCTGCCATCTTGGAAACAGAGGACAAGTCCCCAGTGGGCACAGCATCTTCCAGTGTCTTGACCTTGGACTTCCCAGCTATCAGGAGCTGTGGGCAGTTGCTTTCTTGAGCTTGCAAGCTACCCAGCCAAGTGTTTTGTGACCACAGCACACATGGACGATGAAGGAGGCTCACCCAATCTTCTCTGCTGACCCAATTCCACTAGGAACACATCCTACACACCAGGGCATTCAGGCTCTTAATGGCCTTGGTTTTAATCACATGAATGGTTCATTTCCCCCTGGATTATAAAGTTCCTTCAGTGGGCTTAAACAGCTCCCAGGACGCCTCTTGGGAGCCCAGCAGGGCGGGGCCTGGGCCTCCAGGTCCCCGTTCCCCGCTCTGTCACTACCCCAGACGATCGGCCCTGCATGTGCACGAAGCCACAGATGAGCATCAGAACTGGATTCCTTCCAGGAGACAGGGATGCAAGGAGCCTGTTCCTGGGCTATCTGACTCAGCAGGACAGGAGCTGCGCGGGGCTGGGCCCCTGCCAGGCGTGCCTCGGGGAGAAGCGCCGGCCCCCTGCCAGGCGTGCCTCGGGGAGAAGCGCCTGCCGCGGGATCTAAGATGGTCTTCACTCCTCCCGTCAGTGGAGCCTTCACCTGCCAACTCTTCACCCAGCCACTGCTGCTCCGAGACACAGTGTGCCAGGAATGGGGAGCCCCCTTCTGGAGCCCACACCCTGGCAACAGCTCATCTACCGCTGTACCAGGGTTATCTCTCCCACAAATCTATCCACAAACAGAGAAGCCGGGTGAGGAGATGGATGTTGGCATTTGGTCCAGGGGTGGAAAATGGGGCTCAACCAAAGCCAAAGGAAGTGGCCCCTGTCTAGCTTTCTGCCGTGCATGCCTCCACTGTGCACAGAAAGAGGAGGCCATGGGCCCAGGAGGTACCCACACCGCTGTGAGGGTGATCCTAAAGACCGCAGCCAAGGAGCCTGGCCCTGAGTCACCTGCCTGCGTTCCTCATCCAAGTTCAGCCAGAACCCCTGGTGCATCATGCGTCTGCCATCTGTGTGGATGGTGACAGCGGTGCCCACAGAGATGGAGGGGAGCTAGCCAGGAGAGCGGCGGGACGGAGCTGAGTGTTCAGAAGATGGGAGAAAACTCCATCACAGATACACTAGAAAGGAATGGGGTCAGCCACAGCATGTCACAGAAGGAGAAGAGAGAGGATGAAGAGGAGAGGGAAGAGGAAGAGGAAGAGACAGGAGGAGCAGAACAAGAAGGGGAGCAGGAGGGAGAGGAAGAAGAAGAGAGAACTGAGGATGGGGAGGAAGAAGAGAGCTGAGGAGGGAGAGGAAGAAGAGAAGAGCTGAGGAGGGAAAGGAAGAAGAGAAGAGCTGAAGAGGGAGGCAGGTGGAGAAGGGTTGAGGAGGGGGAGAAGGTGGCATCTGCTGAAAGGGAGAGGCAGACGCCCCAGGGTGTGAGCCAAAGACCGGACAGTGCCCAAGGCCATGGTTGGTGGGAGGCCGCATGGCATGGCTCCTTTTTTCCAGTTGTAAAGAGTTAATTTAATAAAGAGGAAGTAAAGGCCACTCCAGAGCGGGAGCAGCGGGACCTGGTCCCCCTCCACCCTTTTCTCCTCCCTTCTGACCACTTGGTGATTGGTTTGTTCGAAACGAGCAAGACATCCCCTGGGTGTTCATCACAGGACGGTGCCCTTCCGGAGGCCTGGCCTGAGTGAGGGCAGGACTCCAGACCCTCCCCCGGGGAGGTGGCCTGAGGAGGGTGGCGTGAGTCTTGTAGGTTTGGTGACTACTGTGTGAGCTGCAGGGATGGCCTAGCAGAATGCCCTCTAGCCAGAGAGCGGCCAGGGAGCGGCTGGCCCAGCCCCATCTCATACGGAGGGCATCAGGCAGCACCCAAGTACTGCTCCAGGCTAGTGACACAGATCCACGCGCTTCCTTCCAAAACATACTCCCATGTATTATTCATAGGTAAACATATAAATTTTTCATACACATTACTTATGTATATGACATTAGCATTTATATGTGCCCCGGTTCTGTTGTGAAATCATCCATCTTAGAATCGTTCCCCCCCTCCCGCCCCAATATATTAATCACTGTTATTTGTAAGTTGGTGCTGATAGTTCCAATGCGTTGTAATTCTGTGTGACTTATTTCTTGGACCACTTCTTTCTTTCTTTCTTTCTTTTTTACAGTTGGTCTAGTCTTTTAGTATGCCTGGTGATCTTTTTTATTTATTTTTATTCTTGTTTTTTTTGGTCTTGTCTGCTGGTGTGCCTGGTGATCATTATTTTTATTCTTCTTTTTCTTCCTATTTGGTCTTGTCCTCTGTTGTGCCTTGTGATATTTATTTCTAGTCTTCTTTTTTTTCTCTCCAGTGTGGTCTTGTCCTCTGGTGGGCCTGGTGAACTTGTGTGGAACGTTCGTCATTTGTGTGTATGAAAACCTAGAGACAGTTCCGGGCTCTGAATCAGAGTTTGGCAAGCAACAACCTATGGGACAAATTCTGTTTCCAGTGTTTGTACATCTCAACAGCCAAGAGTAGCTTTTGTATATTTAAATGGTTGAGAGGATCAAAAGGGTCATATTTTTCAATGCATGAAAATTATTTGAAATTTTAAACTCAGTGACCATACACAATGCACACCGGCGTCTGTCCATCCCACAGGGACTGGTGGGGGTGGGGATGGTTCTAGCGGACAGCATGATCTACACACCCCTGCCCCACCCTGGCAAGGAGCGTTGTCAGTGCCTTCCCTAAGCCATCCAGCCTTCCTTCCCGTAGAGAGGGGCTGCACCTCCGTCTTTCCCCGTAGCCATAGCCCATCTTCCTCCAACAGTTTCAACCTTTATTATCTCCCAGCCCGTGGGTGTTTCCTGGGCCTTCAGGAAGGAAAACTCCAAAGTTACAGGGAATTCCCAGATTCTGACTTCCTAGGCTGGACAATCTTTTACTTTTCCAGGTCTCCAACTGGATCCAGGCCTTAGAAAGCCTTCTTAGAAAAGCCCAGGAAACGAAGTGCCGAGTAAGGAGACTGCCCTGCCTAGACAAGACCCTCCCCTCCCCAGGTTGGAGTAGAGGCTCGCTCCCCGCTGGCCCCGCTGCAGGCCTCCAAACTGCCCTTTGCCATCCCCTGGGAGAAGGGACATCATGTGACTGCCCAGGGAAGGGTTCTGGGGCCTTCAAAACCCATCTATATATCTATTTACTGCTTTTAATAAAATGACTAGTTAGAGTGGGTGCTAGCAAATTTAACCATGCTCCACATGGGGACCTTTTCTGTGTGGTGTGTCTACTGATCATGGGGTTTGAACTCAGATCCTGGGCACTGTCCTTCAGCTTTTGTGCTTAACGCTGGTACTCTACCACTTGAACTATAGCTTCACTTCCAGTTTACTCCCCCATCACCTAATTGGAGATAAGTCTCATGGACTTTCTTGCCCGGGCTGGCTTCAAGCCATAATCCAAAGATCTCAACCTCATGAGTATCGAGGATTACAGGAGTGAGCCACCAGTGCCTGGCTCCACTGGGACCTTTTCAAAAGCCCTGGAGAGTCAGGAGGATCTGGTGTTGGACTTTCACCATCCCCCTTCCAGTCTGTAGACGGCCTGGTAGGAGCATGGGTGACCGTGGCCTCCTGCTGGGTCTGAGGACAGGAGTGGTTTTGAAGCAGAGCTACAGCCATCTGTGCTGCCTGTAGGGGCAGCTCAGGCCTTGTTCCGAGGTACCTACACTAGTCCCTGCCGCCTCCCAGGTCACTTAAGCCCTGAGGCTTGACATGAAATCCCTGGGTGGCTCAATGTGTGGCCTGAAGCAGACATCATAGACACTGGGTCTAGATAAATGGAAGGGCCCACCCCCTACCGACCAGGTGCCAGAAAGCTTCATAGTGCCCACAGCACATCCTTATCCAATGCCATCCAATACTACTATGGTCTGGGTCTGCAGTGTCTCCTAAGGACTCATGTGTTTGAAGGCTTTGTCTTAGCCAGTGAATCCAATGAGAGGAGATGGGACCACCAGCCCTCTGACTTATCAGTGAATCAACCCACTGATGGCTTCACAACTTTCTGGCATTGTGGGTCCTGGTTAGAGGTAAGCCCTGCAGCAGGGCAAGCTTGTCTGTTAGCAAATTAAGATCATTTAGACTTTGCCAGAGAACCAAGAAAGATTTATTGCCGGGAGAGAGGGGTTGGCAAGACCCCTTCTCACAAGAGAGAAGTGAGAGGAAGCACCGGCTCTTGTCTGAGGTGACTTATATAGCCTAGGAGGGCTAGGAGGGGCTAGGAGGCATGGACCCCGGTGTGGATGTGCGGGCCAGGGGCTTCATCATGGCGGACTAGGATGGATGGCTGCTGCCCAAGTAGTAGATAAGGGACCTTGCAGCTGCCCAGACCTGAAGGATACTCTAAGGGGCTCTTGCTGCCTTAGATGGTGGTAGCTGCCCCAGAAGAGTGCCATCCCAAGGTAGAGGTAAAGTTGATTACTTACTGCCTTTACTACATGGGCCTGGTGTTGCTTAGGAAGGGAACATGCTAAGCTGTGGAGAGGGGAAGGAGTGGACTAAGCTATGGGAAGGGGTTCATTTTGCTAACACTGTCCATGTCTGCTCTGGACCAGGGTTGGCTTCCGTGCCAACGGCTTAAACCTCTGGGAGGGCTGGCCGTCTGTGTCATTGGGGCAGTATCTCGGGAATAGTGTACATATTTGTAAAGAAATCAAAACAGTGTTGAGCAGAATCAAACTTCTGGCACGGATGCTCCTACTTTCCACCTCTGTGACAAACACCCGAGAGAGAGCTTGTGTAGGAGGAATGATGTGTTTTGGCTCATGGTTTAGGACGCTTCCACCCAGGGTAGCCCCATTGCTTTCATCTCAAGATGAGCCTGTCGCTTCATGGTAGCCAGGAAGTGCAGAGACTGCCAGGAAGGGGTCAGGAGCAAGATGTCCTTCCCCAAGGCATGTCTGCAGCGACCAAATGCCTCTACCCAGGTCTCACCCCCCACTGTCTCCCAGCAAAGCCATCAGATTTGAATCCATCGATTCATATATCGATTCACACCTGGAACCAGGCCTATCCAGCGCCTGTCTCTGAGACTCTGGGTAGATTCTGCCAAAGCCACAGCATGGTGGTACCACAGCACCAGCATCCTCTGGGCGTATTCTGAGCACCTACTGTGTGCCTGCAGCCTCAAAATCTGGGCAGCTTCATTCCATGACCCTCCTGCCCAATGCATAGAGTACGTAAGCCCAGTGTGGGGCCTCCTGGGGAGGTGGTCCCAGGAGAGGCAAAGCTGGCTCCGAAGGGCAGGAGAGCCCTGGTCTCTCCTCCAAACATTTAGAGGCTTCATGCCTCTACCGGAGGGCTGCTGGGCCGGCTGGGGTGGGGCCTCTCCGCAGCCGGGGTAGGATGGCGCTCCTGCTTGGCGTGGTGCTCCTGGGAATAACAGAGCCGGTGTCCAGCTGACACACTGATTCTAGAGCCCTCCTGCCACGCCTGTCCCCAGGGGGCTGCTGATGGCTGCAGAAAAGTTTGTCGCTTTCCAAGCCACCAGCCCTTCTGAAGAATGTCTCGTTGTCCCCTCGAGGCCTCGGCCTCTCTTTAGTGCCAGGAGAGGCAGAGTTGCCTGCAGAAGCCTTTGGAGCGGCTTCCTCCCTGGGAATGTCACCTGCCCCTGGGGTTACGGGAAGGAAGTGGGTCATTTCTGTGCCTGCTGCTGAGCTCAAAGCTCCCAGTCGGCCGCTTCTGTTTTTCAGCAAGATGAACAGCAGACCCACTGGGGATTTGAAAGTGCCTGGAAGTTCTGACTTTAATCCCTTCAAGTCTCCTGTAAGATGGTCTCTACTCCAGCAAAATGCGCCCCGTGGGGACCCACCTGGCGTCCTCATCTCAGGTCGCCAGGACCAAGGCAGGGGCAGGCCCGTTCAGCCCCAACCCCGGATCCTGCTTCTGCTGTCAGTTGTGCCGCAGTCTGAGGGAGTCCACAGAAACCTAGACGGGTGGCCTGGCCGTGCAGCTCTGAATCCAGGCCACTCAGCATTTGCCACGTTCCCGAGTGATCGCATTCTGGGAAAAGCACAGCAGGGCACACCGCTGGCCGGGGCACTCAGGCCACGCCACAAGCCCCACTGCAGGGTTCTGGGTCTCCTCGCAGGGAGGTCAGCCAAGTGTTCTCAAAGGGCTGGCGTAGATGTTTCAGACCATGGACCTGGCGCCTCCGGGGGAACTGAGGCACAGGGCGGCATCTCGCAGGGCTGCCAGGGGCAACATGGAGATGAGTGGGCACGGTCGTGTCGTAAAACTATCTACAGAGACAGTGGGCTGGATTTGGCCTGGGACCATGGCTTCCCGCCCGCCTCAAGCTAGAAGCAGCTGTAGCTCCAGAGCGAGCTTGTGTGGGGTCGACTGTCCCATTCATGGAGTCTTCGCCGGGTGCAGGGTAAGGGCCAACCCGACACGGGAAAGCACCTGCGAGCCCTGCTCCCTGGGGATGGGCCCACGTCCCTGGAGAATTCTGCGCTTACTCGGGGTCTTGGCCGTACACTATCTGTTTAACCTGTACAGGGTCTGTGTACCAAGACCAGCTGTGTGTCTAGGCCATGGCCCGAGACCCAGGCCAGCGCCCCTCTTCAGCAATGCTCCCCACATTTTCACTCCGCTGCTGGGGTAGCTGCTACTCAGCCCCACTGACTGGCCTCACCCCACTGAGGCTGGTTCTAGTCTGCGTTCTCCTGCGGGAGTAAGATGTAATTACGAGTGCGACAGCGATCCTGAGGTCTGTGAATCCCTCAAAACAGAAGGGGGGAGGTCTTGGGGACCCCTGAATTGCACTGTGCAGTCTTGAGGCAACTCTTTGAACCTCCCTCCTGCCATTTACCACTTCTTTGTAGTGTAGTGAGCTGTGCCTGACCAGCACACAGTGCTGGGTGCTCTGTGTCCCCCTCCGGTGTGCGGTCACTCCGTGATGTGACAAACCCCACAGTGCTGTCATCTCCTGCACCTCGCCCTGTCCTGCCCTGCCGTCCCTAGCACTTAAGTGTTCCTCGCCAGGCAGGGCCTGCAGCAGGAGCTTGGGGGAGGGGACTGGAGAGCCGCTGCCCCACCCACCCAGGTGTGGTCAGGACGCATCTCTGACCTTCCAGCCCAAAGCTTCTCTACCTCAACACCACTGTCCTCTGGGGGCAGCACCCACAATGACAGTGGAGCCACTTTCTGCCCCCGTTGTCTCTGTACATCACCACATGTCCCCAGGGGGAGCTCACCGCTTCCCCTGGCACTGAGGTCCTTCCCCGTGGCTCCCTCCTGGGGTGAGTCCCCATGAGATGCCAACTCGGCCATTTCCTTTCCGTCCCAGGCTGGAGGGACTCCCGACAGGATGTGCCTGGAGTGCCTGCATGAGTCAGGCCGTGGCTAATGGTGGTGGCTTCTTTCTGTGTGTCACCTTGGCTGGCAAAGCGTGCCCAGGGAACTGGGAAAGCAGCATCACAGGGCATTTCTGGGGAAACTGGCAGACAGAGCAAGGATTCCTCCCTGTGGTGGGGACTGGCGTCGTCCAACCCCAGCGGAAAGTTTGGGTAGAAGAGAAGTCAGGATTAGGGCGAACTCTCCTTGAGCTGGGCTTCCTGCTCTTTCCGAGACCTTCATTCAGAGACTCTCCATTCATCGCCTCCCAGGCTTCTGGCCTTGGTCTGGGGTGCTCATGGCTGCTCCCTGGCTCTCAGACCTTTGGGTTAGGATGGAACCAACTACAGCGGGGGCTGCTCTGGTTCCCCAGCTTGCCAGGGGGAGGCAGTGGGCTCCTTGGCTCCCATGATGAGCTGATCCTCATAACGAATCTCTTACCAATACATCTCTGTGCAGCCTGTGAGTTCTGTTGCAGTGCCCTTACCTTTGGAAGGCCCTGAATGTTTCTGTGTGTCCCCAGACAGGAAGTCCAGCAGTTTTGCTTTTCTGTGAACATTCACTTTGGGATGAGCAGTGTCACCCCTCGCCTACTGGACTGACCCCCACGGAACATGCTGCCTTGGTCTCTGCGGTGCCTGCGTGCAAGGGCCGCTTTGTCCAACAAGCTGCCATGAGCACAGAAATGCCACCGTTTGCCTTGGAAAATTCCAAGGCCATTGTCATCACCCAAGTGTGACAGCCCAACGTGCCGTAAAACCCCCTCACGTGGTAGGAAAGAAAGCCCGTGATCAGTTTGTTTTCGCCATGGACAATGGCTTGTGTTTGATTCAGCTTCTTTTAATAAGACCTCGTTCAGGCCCAGAGATGGATTACCCACTTCCACATCAATCTTCGGGGCCTGATCTTATTACAAACCACCACAAATATAACCATAAAAGCCCCATTGATGGATGTGGAGCTTGGTAATCCATCTGTCCCCATCCATTATTCTGGGTATAATTTTTCATTATCGGGACGGCAGCTGATTCCTAGCACATTAGTATACAGTGGCAATTACCAGGAGTAGAGAGAGCCCCTAAATTAGCAGGAACAATAACACCTGTCAGGAAGAGGAAGCAAGAATCCCCGCACGGCATGCCGCTGGCCTCAGGGACCACGACTGAATTGCAAAGAGTTCGAGGATGGGATTTGGCATTGATTGACCTTGGCAGTAGAGAGGAGGAAGTCTGTGGGGTTTTTATTTCCCCGCTCCTTGGGGCGTGGAAGATAGGTTTCATTTAGGGGACATCATTACCAGCCTGATCACAGCCCAGGTACCAGGTGGCATGGAGCCCACTTGTACGGGGTCGGTACGGGATTGGGGGCACCGTTCCTGGTTGCCTATGGCCCCCCAGAGACTTCGTTAAAGAGAATTGGATGTAAGGTTTCAGTGCTAAGGGACATCATGGGAAAAGTGAGAGGTTGTGGGGGTGGGGGACTTCCTCCTGTGAGTCTCTTTGCTTGGTCAAGGAAAGTTCTTTCCAGAGACAGCAGCATAGATCTCGATCACGTGACTGCCTGATCTGAACTTCTTTGCCTTCCTCAAGTTGTTGGGGGCGGGGTATTGTGAACGCTGATAAATGAGACATGCAGCTGAAATATTTCTGAGTACCCTTCAAAGGATTCCTTTGGTCAGCTCTACCTGAGTTTTGATTCAAAAACAAAAACAAAAAACCAAGAGTCCTGTCTGATGAGTTCTCCAAGGAGATCTTAATGTGACGTGATTGAGTCTCCAAATGCGTTGTATGGTTAACCCAGGGCGGCTGGGTATCGAGTGAGCCACAGGCTGGGGCTGTCTTTGAAATCATCTTCACAGTGGCCAGTGGAAGTCCCAGCAGATGGTGACCGTTTGATGATGGAGTGGAAAGCTTCTCTTCTTTTGAACCAAAAAGATTGTAGTTTGAGTCTCAGCCTCAAACCAGTCATTTGGAGCCGACACCTACGTGTCATTCATACCCCCAGCCACCTTTGGCTGCTGTATTCTGTGTGACTCGTCAGGGGCTCTGACATCTGTGGTCGGTGGGGCAAAGAAGGCCGTCATTGGTGCTGGCAAAGGGAGTTTCGCTGGAATGTGGCCGCAGTTGGCATAAGGTCTGTTGCTCCTGGGCTGAGCACCTGTGGTTTGCCTGTTCCCACTCAACATCCGGTCTGCTCTCTATCTGCAAAAAGGCAGCCTTTGCCACCTGCCCTCGTCAGAACTGAGCTGACGTAGGCACCATTTCCTTCAGCCACCAGAACTGTGAGCTTGATCACCTTTCCTCCACGTATGTAAGGCTGTGTGCTGGAGTGTTCTGTTGTGGACATGCAAAGTTGACCAGTACACACGTGGCTCTTCCTGTACTCTCATCCTGTAAGAGAAGAGCCACCTGCCTATAAAGGACTTACATCGCAGAGGACCAGATATCACAGAGATGCGTTAAACACCACACAATTTCGTACCTGTTGGTCCGCTGTCTTCCTAGTAGCCAGCCTTTCAAAGAGAAGAAATGACGAGTTCTCCTTCTGGAGCTCCCACTTCCCAACTGCTTCCTTCAAATACTATGGGGACCACTTGTCAAAAGGCTCAGTCTTTGTCCAGCCGCCATTTCTGTAGGGTCTGTAGGTTCTTCTCAAGGCACTGGCTTCTTACACAGAAGTCTAATAGCTCACAAACCCCATGTGTCCAGCTTTGAAGCACAAGGCTCTTTGCTTCTGGAACAAAGTGTACAAGGAGTAGAAAGACATAAATTTGTCTCTGACCAATTTAGGACCATAATGTGGCTGCCGATCTGTTGGATTTGGATTAGGCATTTGATTTTCTCAAGATCTGCGGAGCAGAAAACTGCCTTTTATCCTGTCTCTGCCAGGGTGACCAAGAAAAGTCATTTTGTCTTTTAAGCATCAGGCTCCTGATCAGAGAGGTAGAAGAAAGTTCAAGATGAGGTCAGACTGAGTAGATCACAGGTGGGGAGGCTTAACAAGGGGCCCGGCATAAAGAAACGACCCACGAAAGCGCAGCTGCTGTATTATGGTTGTGTGTCATCCAGATTCTCGTAGCTGGTTATTAACCACACATCGCTTCTCTAAATTGTAATTGGAGAGATCCAATGGAGAAAATTCACAAAGAAGGCAGGGGAAGGAGGGTCCTCCCAGAGCCACCAAACCTGAGACACGCATCGCCACCTTTGTTCCTGTTCCCCTGACTTCTTATTTTTGACTTCTCAGTTGTAAGTTTAGCAATGTGACATGCAATTACTGCAGCAGGATGGAAACTGTGTCAGGAAGTACTGCATGGGGCTGGGTAGATACAAAGATGATAATGAGTGGAGCACGTTTTTATGAGGCTCAGAAACTCCAGGGACCTCAGGCAAAGGGCGAGGGTACTGTTCCTAGAGTCCTCACTGACAGGTCAGTGGTACCCTGGGCCCCCTCTGGCAGAGCAGAGAGCAGAGTGCTCAGTTCCTGGATTCTTAGGACCTATAGAAGAGGCCTGCTCTCTCAGGCTGAGCCAGACCTGTTGGTATCTGCCTGTTGGCTCTCCTCTATCCCTCTTTACTCTTCGATATCACCTGTCCCTGAAGGTGTTAATTCTTCCTACCTTGGCCCAGAAGCTGGTCCATTTTGCCTCTGAAACAAAGATCTAGTTCTTACCGTGGGATATGGTATATAACATGCCCAGAAATGACTGTCTGGGAGCCCCGAGATGGGCAGAGAGCTTCCTCCGAAAGACCTCCTCAAAGTGAAGGCAAGGAGAGTTTATTCTCTCCCACACCTGCACCGGCGAGAAGAGCCAGCTTTTGACCTGAAAGGAAGGACGAAAGAGGCCGTCCGGCCAAGTCAACAGCTCGGTTAACCAAGCCCAGGCTCGGAGTCCGGCGGATTTGTGTGAGCTTTGGCATCACCAGGCCCTACGTGACCCAAGGACAAAACAGACAGTTTTTCTGCCACCACTGTGAGCTGTGTCCGGGGTAAACAGGATACCTGTTGGCCCTTGTGGTCCCCCCCTCAGGCCTGTGGTCCTCCCTGCCGTGGTCTTCATCCTCATCGTCCTCTTCACCATGGTGGTGACAAGCAGTGCCTGACTATGATTAGGGCGTGGTGCTGCTGGTGATGTGGGTTGGGATGCGTGGATGCTGACCCAGGTGGCTCTGATGAGGATTCTGCTGATGGCAAGGGGGTGGCCGTCACAACCACCATCTTCCTCAGCTCCATCATCCTGACCTCCACTACCCTCATCACCATCCTCCTGTCCCCATCAGAATCTCCACAGTCATCACCACCACCACCACCACCACCATGGTCCCCACCGCCATCTCCACCGTTACAGTCACCGTCCTAATTCACCATGGCCATTACCATCGTCATCATCCTCATCACTGTGGTCTGCATGTGGTCTGCACTGTGGTCATGCCTGAGTATATTCAACAGAGAGGGAGTATCCACTATGTTTGAGGGGCCCCTGGAAAAAGTCACACATCGCCACCCACATCATATCACCACTTAATCAAGATCACCTCAGCCACAAACATTATGACCACCATCATCACCATCACCACCACCACCACCATCACTACCATGTTCACCATCGTCATGATGCTCACCAAGACCCCTGCTATTCCTGTCGTCTTCTGCACGGTCCGCATCACACCCACAACATCACTTTCACCATCGCAGTCGCCATCCGCATCACCTCCTCTCATCCCAGGGCCTGGGCTAATCACCAACTCTTCAGGACAGAATAGCTGTCTCCTGCCTGGGTCTCAGGGTGTGTGTCCGGGGGCAGGGGAAGAGGACACAGAGCAGGTACTAGTGCCTCCATGGCCATCCATCATGTCCCTTCCACCCCTCCTCTGCCCACAAGGTCTTGTTGGGTTTCAAGGAACTTGGTGGAGGAACAAGAAATGGCAGGGCTGATGGGCGTGCTGTTGGTGGTGAGGATGGGAGGGGTTTTTGTGGTTTAAATTGCTTTTGGCCCCCTTGGTGGGCTGGTTTGGAGGACTTAAAATCTACCCCAGGTCTCCAGGAGATGGAGAATTCACGCAGTGATTTATCGCAGATGTCACAAGCTGGGCACGGGCAGAAGCAAGGCCACACTGGCCAAGCTCACTGTGAGTGGTGAAGTTTCAAAACAAAGCCCCACAGCGGCTGTGCCCTGAGGTCGCTCCACCATAGGCGAAGTGTGGCATGTACAGGGTGGAACTTGAATCAGTGGATGGAAGATAACTGGCGGGTGGCCACGACACTGTTTCCTAGCAATGCTCTTCCGCCCCGCAGTTCAGGGTGGGAATCCCTTGTGACAAATGGCAGTTGCCCCCAAAGAGGAAGCAGTGGGGAGGCAAAGCGGATGCTCAGCTCCTGACAGCTTTGAATCATTACCAGCGATTCCTCCACGAGCACTGTGCTCAGCAGAGAGGTAACATCTGCTGTGGAGACGGCCAGGGAGGCTCCCAGCTGCTGCCCTCGCCTCGGCAGACCCCAGGTCTCAGGTGTGCTGGGCAGATCTCTGCTGCCTGACGTTGGGATTGGGGATCTGGGGTAGGGAGATGGGGCTAGCACCAGCTCCTGGTAGCTCAGCCCCGTGGGGGTCGGGGGAAGCAGGGACATCTCCCTGCAGCTCTGTCGCTCGGTTCTCCGCTCCTGGGGTTCGGTTCTCCACTAGCGGGACGGAGCCAGGGCGATGACTGGTTGGCAGAGTCAGCCAGGGCTGGCCCTAGATCCCAGGTCCCAGAAAGAATGTGCCAGATGTGGTCAGGAAGGAATGTGGTCAGAGTGGGGACCAGAGGCAGGGGCTGCTAGAAGCCTCTTCCTCCTTCAACCTCCATCTCTGGCTGGAAGCGGATGAGAGCGCGTTCCTGCCCCTCGGCTGGTCAGACTGGCCGCTGTGCTGTGGAGTCAGCCTACCCTTCTCGGCCTGCCCTGCCCACGTTGCTGGCCCTGCCGTTTCTGCCCCACGCCAGGGAGAAGGCCAGGGAAGAGAGGCCGCAGGGCCGCTCCCGCCCTGGGCCCGGGTCCTTCATTCCTGGAAACTCAGTGGGAAATGAAGCTCCCGAGGAGGACTCTGGAGAGAGGCAGAAGCCGCCAGTGTCCCAGAGGCTGCCAGGCAGTGGATCTGCCGTCCCCGAAGAAACCCTGGGCCCAACCCTTAGGCCAGTGTCCCGCCCTCCAGGGTCATGACTCCAGAGCAAAGGGAGGGAGGAAGAGGTGACGGGTCCTCAGCAGAGATTTCCTGAAGCCAGGTGAAGGCAGCAGGAAAGCCCTGGCAGGTTCACCTGCCCTTGGACCATGTCAGGGCTTAAGGGCTGAGAGAGACTGGCACTTGGAGCCTGCCTGCTTCCCTCCCTCCCTCCTTCCCTCCTACCCTCCCTCCTCTCTTCCTTCTTTCTTTCCTTCCTCTCTCCCTCCCTTCTTCCCACCCTCCCTCTCTTCCTCCCTCCCTCCTTTCCCCCTTTCCCCCTCCCTTCTTTCCTCCCTCTTTGCTTTCCTCCTTCCTTCCTTCCCTCTTAACTTTTCTTACTGCCTGCCTTCCTTCCCTCCCTTCCCTCCCTTCCCCTTCTTCCCCTTCCCTCCTGTCTTCCTTCCTTCCTTCCTTCCTTCCTTCCTTCCTTCCTTCCTTCCTTCCTTCCTTCCTTCCTTCCTTCCTTCCTTCCTTCCTTCCTTCCTTCTTCCTTCCCGGGAGAGGATGGTCTCTGTGCCCACGGCTCCTGCCAGCAGGTATGAAGGGGCATGGCCTGCCCGTGCCCGGTTGGTGGTGGCAGCCGCAGCCCTGACCCTGCCCCCTCCTCTGCAGGTCTGGCTGTGCATCAGATCATCACCATCACCGTCTCCCTCATCATGGTCATCGCTGCGCTCATCACAACTCTTGTCTTAAAAAATTGGTAAGGCTTGGAAATGGGGGGCGGTGGGATCCCCGGGGAGGCTGTGCACAGACACCCCAACTCTGCAAGCCCGGGCTGGGATCGCAGCCCTTTGAGTGGCTTTTCCCATTTGGATAGAGACCCAGGCAGCCCCAGCCCTGGGCCCTGGCCTTCCCAAGGCTTCTCTGCCATAGCGCCTCAGGCTGATCCTCTTGCCTGACCTTCTCTGGGCCCAGGATTATTTCTGGATGCATAATCCCTGGGTGGCCCCCTGTGGCCCCTCCCTGTGGGGTCCACACTCCATGGTGCCCAACCCTCCCCATGGTCGAAGGGACGGGGCCTGGCCAGCCTCGCCTGACCCTCCCTCCCTCCCTCCCTTCCTTCCTTCCTTCCTTCCTTCCTTCCTTCCTTCCTTCCTCCCTTCCCTCCTTCCTTCCTCCCTTCCCTTCTTTCTTCCTTCCTCTTTCCCTCATTCCTCCCTCCCTCCTTTCCTTCCTTCCTTCCTTCCTCCCTTCCCTCCTTCCTTCTTCCTTCCTTCCTTCCTCCCTCCCTCCCTCCCTCCCTCCTTTCCTTTCCTTCCTTCCTTCCTTTCCTTTCCTTCCTTCCCTCCTTCCTTCCTTCCTTCCTTCCTTCCTTCCCTTCCTTCCTTCCTTCCTTCCTTCCTTCCTTCCTTCCTTCCTTCTTTCCTTCCTCCCTCCTTCCCTCCCTCCCTTCTTTCCTTCCTCCCTTCCCTCCTTCCCTCCTTCCTCTCTCCCTCCCTCCCTTCCTCTCCTAGTCACTCTGTGCCTGATCTAGGTTGCAGCCTTGCTGTGGGCGGTTCACCTCCCCTGGCTGCTCCTGGGAAGTGGCCTCCTTTGAGGCCAGCCCTCAGTGCCACACACCTGACACCCCCACCCAGAGAAAGCTGGGGAGGGAGCGGCTGGGCGCCGCTGTGGGCCGGCCACAGCCACTCCTGTGGCACTGTCTCTCCCCTGGAGTATCACCACTCCCAGGGGTCCCCTGCTGCTGTGGGGTGACAGGAAGACAGGGCTGAGGGAGGCGGGCCTGAGCCTCGGGAAAGGACTCACCCACCGTAGAACCGGTGGCAGGTGGCATGAGGATGAGATGGCGGGGCCCCACCCAGGCCATGCCCTTCCCCCTGGCCGGTCCCAAGATGCCTCCTGACCGCTGACCCCGGTTTGCTAGCGGTGGGGGACGAGGCCTTCTCAGGCAGGGACTGGCCGGGGAAGGGGGTCCCAGAGGCATGGCAGGACCATCTCCATGGTCCCTGTCAGAACAGAGAGACCCTCTCTGCAGAGGAGTCTGAGTCCTGACGCAGACTCAGAGGCAGCAGGGGGCCGACCCTTCCCCTGGGCATCCGGCGTGCTGGAGGTGTAGCAGGCTGGGCTGGCAGCAGGTGGCCAAATGCTGTTCATGACCTCCACCTCCTCTGTGTGGGGCTTCAGCCCTCGAGCAGTGTCCTTCACCGCTTCACGGGAGGGTGTGATCCCCTGCAAGACTCTCTCCCCACCAAGGGGAAACAGAGGCGGGAGGGAGGGAGACCCCCCCAGGAGCCTGGACAGGCACCGGAGGAAGGGGGTGCATGGTGTCTGGGTGAGGGGGGCACCCCCACACTGCAGGGGAGCTCTCCCAGTTCATCGTCCGAGTGCCACCGGGGTTCCGCGGGGCCTCCTCTTGTCCAACCCCACACACAAGGGTGGTCATCCGCCATGGCCGCCTGGGACACGGGGCAGGTCCCTGGATGCCCCCTCAGGGCACCGTTTCCTTCCTGTGATCCTTCTCCAGAGGCGGGGAGGGGGGAGGGGGAGGTGTCACCACTGCCCAAAGCTCCCCAGAGAAGGTCCTGTGGCACCCCACCATGAAGGAGCAGCCGCTCGGACCGGCCCCCCTGGGACTCCCTGCCACCCAGGCCCCCTCTTACCAAGGCTGTCTTCATCCTACTGAGACATCGGCGGGAAATTGAGTCAGCACCCCCCCCAGCTGACGCTCTTCATGCATCTGCTTACCCCCACGACCCTCCCAGCGGTTCATAGCCACATTTAAATTTTAAATTTTGTTTTAGCTAGTTTATATATGTATTTATTTCTTTCCCCCACCCCCCCCAAAAAAAGATTTGATTGCTTGATTGTGGTTGGTCTTTCTGAAGAGGCTGGAAATTGCCATCTGATAGGAAACAGTTATGGTGGATGCCTGGAAGCCAAGCCTTCTGGGAGGAAAGCTCCAGAGCCCTGTGTGTGTGGGGGGAGGGGTTCGGCCCCTGCCTGCCCCCACCCCGGCCCCCTGTGTGTGGGGGGGAGGGGTTCGGCCCCTGCCTGCCCCCACCCCGGCCTCTCCCTCTCTCCTAGCTGTGCCCAAGGTGGGAACACGCGGAGAAACAGCCACCAGCGGAAGGTCAACCAGCAGGAGGAGAGCTGCCAGAACCTCACCGACTTCACCCCGGCACGGGTACCCAGCAGTGTGGACATCTTCACGGCCTACAACGAGACCCTGCAGTGCTCGCACGAGTGCGTGCGGGCATCTGTGCCCGTCTACACCGACGAGACGCTGCACCCGGCCGGGGAGTACAAGTCCACGTTCAACGGAAACCGGTGAGTGCAGATCCTGAGCCTCCGGGCTCCCGGTGGGCCAGGCCTGATCAGTGCCATGAGTAGCCCAAGTGTATGGCAGGCAGGGCTGGGGGGACGGAACCTGGACACAGCTGTGTTCCCCTGGCAGACCCCAGACTCAGGTAGCGGAGTGGGAGGGGTTTTCCTCAGCCCTCAGTCCCCGCTGGGACTGCTCCCCCTGGGCCTCAGAGTTCAAAGCCAGCCATGTAGCCCACTGGCCTCACTGAAGATCAACAAATGATGATTGGTCCCTCCTGGAGTCCGAGTCTTTGAGACCTCTCTCCCCCACCCCCATCAATAAAATGTCAGCAGCGAGCATGGAGGAAAATCAAACAGCATCCAGACTCCAGGAGCAGTCAGCTCTTATTAAATGCTTTCTTTTATTATTCATGTACGATCTCGCAAAGAAGACGTATTTCTCCAGCCATCGCTGGCAATATTTACGAAACCCTTGAGTCAGCTTCTGAAGGTTTGTCCAGAATTAAATTAAAATATCAATAAGCTATTTTTTTTAAGTGAGCGTGCACTCCTGCATTATTTTGTAAATTAAACAAAAATCCCCAACAACTGAAAAAAAATCTTAGGATTACAGGAGCCGGTGGGGTGACACCAGACCCCCCGAAGCACCCCTGAGCCACAAGGTGTGAGGCCACTTCAGACGGTCCCCAGGGACCAAGAACCCCAGGCATCTTGACTTAGTCAGGACTTTCGTGTTCTTCCCTGATCCTCAGGGGTCTGAAGGCAGAAGTTCAGCAGCCCAGGTATGCAGGGGACATCATGGAGCCATTGGTATTGCGTCCTTGTACAGCAAGGGAGTACTAGTCCCGTGTGGGATTCTCCAGTGTTCTCTCCTGGGTGCCCCCTTCCTTCTAGGAGGGCCCTCCCAGCCCAGACACCACAGAGCCCCTTTTCTCGGCCTTTGGTTCCCCTCTTAGATATTTGGGGAGCTCTGTAAGAGCAGCCCCATCTCCCAGAGGCCAAGTTCATGAACTGCCGATAACCACAAGGTTGTGTGGGTGGGCGGGACCCATGGCTGTCTGATTAGGGCTTGGGCAGCCTTGGGAGAACGCGGATGCTCAGGGAAGGGGCTGCAGGCTGCCTTTCTTCCTTTGCTTTGCCCCCCTTGCTTTCTGCACTGTGCTGAGGAGCCTGATAAGCACATGGTCGGCCCCACCCGAGCCCTGGTGTCCTGGCACAAAGGCCGAGAATGGAGGGGTGTCCACAGGGGGGCCCAAAGTTCTGCTCTGTTGCAGCTCGCTGGCCTGGGGACAGGGTAGCTTAGCCTCATAGGTGACACAGTGGGAGGGTTCCACCTTAAAAGCCAGGCCCTGTCCCCTCTGTCATGCGCAATAAAGAATATCACATCTCTGCCACCAGGGGATTATATATGATGTCGTATTCTATTACAGTATGTACGTTATTGTATTTGTAAGTATACCCTGAGCTCGGTGCTTGTCCTGCAAATTCCAAAACCCACATCATGGTGCTGGCACAAGCAAGGGGTAGCAGGTACAAGTCTTAGTGTTCCTTCATCTGAGTGCCCAGGCCTGCATCCTCAGGTGTGAGCCTGGTTCCGCCCTGGGAAGGGGTCTCCAGACAGCATCCTGACGCGTCTCCCCCTGCAGGCCGGCGCTGCCAGCCCCTCTCCTGTGCTCTACAGACCCCGTGACCCCACCCTGTGCTCTCTCCCTCTGCAGATCTTCCTCTGCGGATCGGCATCTCATCCCTGTGGCCTTTGTGTCTGAGAAATGGTTCGAAATCTCCTGCTGACTGGCCGAAGGCTTTTTTACCTCCTGGGGGCAGGGCAGACGCCATGTGTCTATTTCATGGTAAGCATGCTGCTCCACTCCTCCTGTCTTTACTTGGTGGGGGTGGGGGGTGGGGGTGCTGTTGAGGGTCTTTCTCTAAGTGGGACATGTTTTGAAGGATCGCTGGATGGCAGCTCTCTGAAGTGCTCTGATGGAAGAGGAGGAGGAGGAGGAGGGGAGGGGGAGCAGGAGGGGGAGGAGGAGGGGGAGGGGAAAGGGGAGGGGGGGGGAGGGGGAGGGGGAAGGGGAGGGGGAGGGGGAGGAGGAGGCGGCAGTTCTCCTGATCCCTAGTGGGGCTTCAGGACTGTCTGGCCGTCTACTCTGTGCCATTCTCGAGGTGGCTGCCTGGCGTGGGCCCCTGGGGCGGGAGCATCACCCCTGGATGCAGCTGGTCACAGCTCCTTCGCAGCAGGAAGACATTGGGACCGCAGCTCTGTGAGCAGGGTTGGCAACCCCCCCCCCCGGCCTCAGGGAGGACAAGGAGCAGAATTCAAATACAATTTTGAAATATAAAAATAAGAGATAAGAAAGAACATGATAAAGAAAGAAAGTGGAGACATCTACTAATTTGAAGCCAGGGACCGACACCCAAACAGGATGAATTTTCCACGCTCTACTGCCTGGGAACATTTGGTTTGCTTTCAGTGATATTAATGTGGATGCAAATGTTAAATGGCTTCTCTGGTGCCGAATCTCAGGATGTGATGCCAGGCTGTACCTCACCCAGGGCTGGTGACCCCATGCCCTGTACGTGCCCAGACTTGGGGAACAGCCAGGATTTTCATGTTTGTTTTGGGGGTGATATCAGGCATGCTAGACACCCTCATTTTTCTCCTGTGCCACCCCAGAATGAGCCTTACCCTGCAATCCTCCTATCCCAGGCCTCCAAGCCCTTTGGGGGCATCAGGGAGGGACCTCTCCTCCAGAAAGTGCTCTTCCTCCTCCTCTTCACTGTCCACACAGAGCTGAGTGGGAATTCCTGTGGACAGAGGGAGAGAAGACTGGGAAGTTGTAGGGGACTCAGTCCGCAGCACTCAGCTGGTCAGGGGGCAGCTGCATTCAGTCCAGTTTTGTGTTGGTCAGCTCTCGATCCCAGAGCTAATAGTTACAAGTTCCCTCCACTTTGGGTTTCCAGCCTTACTCCCTGTGCTGAAGACAGAATGTTCCACCAGTGGGCAAGGGCATGTGATGAGATTTGTCAGAGGTCTCTGTGGAGCCCGTGTGGCCAGCAGGGGAGTCTGCCTCAGCCTCTGGGTGGCAGGCAGAAGTGTGGTGCATTCTCAGAACAGAGGCTCTGGTAAAACAGTGGCTGGCCCCTTTGGCATTGCAGTCAAACTCATCATAGGAGCGTGCCGATTAGCAGTGGGCTCTCAGGGTCAGCCTGGAGATGTTCAGTAGGTGCCCATGGTGGGTGGTTCTAACTCAGAAAGTGCATTAAAGGCTCAGCATAGTGGTGCATGCTTGTAAGCCAGTTCTGCCAGAGGTGGAGGCAGAAAGATCATGTCCCAGGCCAAGCTCCAGGCAAAAGCATGAGACTCTGCACAAAAAACAAACTAAAGCAAAACAAAAGATGATGAAGGCATAAGTGAAGTGGGAGAATGCTTGCCTAATATGCACAGGGCTCTGAGTTCAATCCCCAGTGCTAAAAAGTACGACAATGCTCTCTGGCCTGGAGATGGCGGGTCTGTGACAGCCTCTACTTCCCCTCTGCCCCCATCCCCGGGTTGAGGACCCACAGAATGGGGGCCGCCCGTCCTCAGCTTCAGGCGGCCTCTGACACAGGGGCCACTCGGTCCAAGGCAGAGCTCGCTTAGCCCCCACAACAATCCCACGGGGGAGGGGGGGGATCGGATGGAGGCCAGGGGAAGGGGAAGGGAAATGATGTGACCAGGGCAGTCAGGTTGTCAGCGATGGGGCTAGACTGCCCCCGGGGGCCTAGCCAAGGGCCCTGCTTGCTGCAGACCATCCCACATAGCGGACAGCTGAGGGACACAAGATCTCCAAGTACACAGGCTTCTCAGGGCCAGGCAGCCTCCTCTGCTGGACAGGGGCCAGCTCTGCAGTGCCCGCAGGCTTGAGCCCTGGACCCTTGTGCATGAGAGCAGGAAGCCACAAGAATGAACTTCTACAAATGCCTCTGATTATTTGTTTCCAAATCTCAGGAACCACCTCTCTCCCTCCATCTCATTTGCTAGATTCTTGGATCCCTTCTCCACTGTGTACTGAAGACTCCACAGTATTATTGGGTTCTCCCAGCCCCCCACTTCTCTGGGCAGGAGCATGAGATGTACGTACCCCATAGGTGGGACCCACTTCTCAACCCTGTTATTTTCTGAGCACGCCCTGCGTGCCTGAGGGGATGTCCCTGGACACAGACAGCTCGAGGGTCCCTCCCTGGGGGCCTTACAAAGCCACTGGGCAGCTGGGAGAGCCAGGGGCCATGGAGATATACTTAGATGGCCGAGCTCAGCCACCACATCTGTTGACACAGAGTCATGGTTTACACCTGGTGATTTTCCGTGGCACAGACCGGACCAGGAGGGCTGTGCAAACAGCCTCGTTAGTCTGTGATAAATGCTTAAAGATTCCGTTTCTGTGTGTCCGACAGACTATTTTTCACTCACTGAAGTGAGGGTGTTTGGATTCATGAATCCTCTGATTCTAGTAATTAATGCCTGGACATGAACATCAAGCTGGAAGAGTCAGAGAGAGAGAGAAAGATCACTCAGATTTACTAGGGTACTTATTGTCCCTTAAATAAACAGCAATTAATACTAAAACATTTAATTAAGGTTTAAGAGCCAGTGGAGATATTTATCTCTCACATAGTTGTTAAGACGCTCCAAATGCCTCTTTAATGATGATGTAGCAGGCCGTGCCCATGCCATTCCCAGGCCACCTGCACATGCACATGTGAGACCCAGCCATGGCTCTTGGCTTCCCTGCAGACAGGTGTGTGCCGTGCCCAGGCTGCCTCCTCCGGGGCTCGGCCTCCTTCCGAGGTTGCAGCCAGTTCCTGCTCAGATCCTCCTTCAGTGGGACCAGGTTGCTCTGGACAGAGATTAAGTGAAGCTAACTTCCTCCCTCAAAGGAAGGGAGCACCTTGACATTAGCTCCTGCTCTAATTCCTGGCCATTTTTCATAGGACAAGTAAAGTAGAGAAAACCTCATTACATTCACTCCATTTTCTTTCCCCATTCTCCAAAGCCACTTTATCCTAGACAGAGCCTCAAAAACCATCAAGGATCATGAATCTAATACAAGTGACAAATAAGTTATCCTGTTATTTGGTTCAAAAATATATTAAAGATACACCTAATAAAAATAAGAAGAAGTGCACCTGAGCCTTCCCACTTTGTTCTTTAAAAAAAAAATTGCATTAGTGGAGTATCAAGGTTTTGGTATTCAAAGGAGCAGTCTTTTTCCAAAGTCACACCCAGACTCTTTCTAGCTATCATCTGCGATCACATTGAAGAATCTTAGGTTCCAGACGTCCTTTCCCACTGTGGAGAGCTGAACAGTAGCTGCTGTGCCAAGCAGTCTGGCTGCTGTCGGTTTGTTCTGTTTTACAAAAGCAAATGCTGAGCATGAAATCCAGAGAGACCATGATGTTTACAGCCCAAATCTCCCTCCAGGCAGCAGAGGGCAGAATTTATCCCAGATCCCATCTCCAAGATGGCTTTTCAGTACACACAGTGCTCTTGTGTTCACCTGCTTCTTTTCCTGCCCCGGGATTCAGGACTGGCCGCTCACATCTCTATTGCCTTGTCCGGCCTTCCTCCAGGCCCATGCCAGGCAGGGAGGTCTGTGGAAGTCCAAGCAGACCCCGGAGTGGAGCTGCAGGGCTGGGCAGCAACTTAGGGCCTGGCTGGGAATGGGAGTGAGTGGCTGTGACAGACTCAGCCCCCTGCTTGCTCTGAAAACAGCATTGCTGCTCCTAGTTTATGGTCGGAACCATTGCCCTTTATTTCTGGTTTTGTGTTGTTGTTTTTTTCTGTCCCAAGACATGAGATATGGATAAGCTTAGAGGAGACTTTCTCCTCCAAGAGACTTCTTCTCTGAAAGACTCCAGCCACAGGGAGACTTTGTCCCCATGTGTGGCTCTCAGGGGCTGAGCTCTTCTGAGAGGCTACTCTCTACTCAGGAGCCCACTGCAAGTGGTACCTGGAAGAGGTGTCAGACTGAAGGGGGTCGGTCCAGGGCTGCCCCCCTGGCCGGGACTTGTTCAATGTCAGGATGGAGAATAGGAAGCACTCCACAGGAAACTGGCCATGAAGGTGGGGTGGCCCTGTGATTCAATGTCCCCAACCTGCTCAGAACAGGTGTGGGCAACAGCGAGGCTCCATTAATACTCAGTAATCAGAGGCCAGGTAAAGTGGTTCACACACACACACACATTATGTATATACACACAGATAGACCATTTACATTATCTATTATACACACATATACACATACATATATGTATTATATATTATATACACAATACATATGTGCATAAATATGCACCTATGAATACATGCACACATATATCAGAACCAAGAATAAAATCACTAAGTCCAGCCTTTAATGATTCTGTTTATTTGTTTTTGTATCAGTTCTGGGGCTTGAACTCAGGACCTGTGCACTCTCTCTGAGCTTTTTCACCCAAGGCTGGTGCTCTACCACTTGAGCCACAGCTCCACATCTGACTTTTTGGTAATTCATTGGAGGTAAGAGTCTGACAGACTTTCCTGCCTGGCCTGGCTTTGAACCACCATCCTCAGATCTCAGTCTCCTGAGCAATTAGGGTGACAGGTATTGTTATGCCCAGGTCTCAGGACCCCCACCAAGAAGACCACCGAGAGTCAGACTTTACAGCTGTTTTAAGGTTTTATTTAGACGGGCTGCAGCTCGAGCCTCATCCTATACTCCGACACAGTGGAGCCTAGGAGGAGAGCCCCAAGCTAAAGATTTGCAGGGCTTATAAAGGCACACAACCAACCAGTTGTTTGGATTACCACCACGTGTTGCTCTGCTAGACAGAATTTGCTGATCTTAGGTTTAGTTTAAACAAGCAACAAGTGGTCACTGCCTCAAGTACTTTAACCCTTCATTCCCCACCTTGACTTATGGTCCTGAGACACAATCTTGTGGCTCCGGCTCCAAACTAAACTCCAACAGCTTAGTCCCTCTCTGACCTTAGCCATAAACAACAATACCAATAACAATTAGTGCATTTTTCTTTTCTTGATGCGTATGCGGAGTGGTTGGGTAGGATGCTTGGAGACTTCCCATGTTTCCCCATGGTCGTCCAGGGCAAAGGGGTCAGCCGATCTGGCGTGGGAGCAGTGGATCCAAGCAGCAATGCCATCCACCTTAAGGGCAGTGGGTGTAGCCAGTAGCACCATGTAAGGTCCCTTCCACCGTGATTCCAGAGATCTCAAGTTGTGCCTTTGAACAAACACCCAGTCCTCTGGTTTAAATGAATGGGGGGTAGGAATAGAAGCAGAAGCATATAATGCTCTAAGCTGGGGCCACATACTCTTATGCACCAGCTGTAAATAGTCAAGCTTACACAGAAATTCAGTATCATCCAAATCAGCAAGCAATTCAGTCTCGAGGCTAGGGATAATGGGTGGGGGGTGTCCATACATTATTTCAAAAGGAGTAAAGCCAAGCTGATAGGGTGAATTTCTTACTCTAAACAGGGCAAAAGGAAGGAGTGATACTCAGTCTGTACCAGTCTCCAAAGCCAATTTAGTTAAGGTCTCTTTTAGCGTCCGATTCATTCTTTCTATCTGCCCTGAACTCTGGGGTCTATAAGCACAGTGCAATTTCCAATCAGTCCCCAGTGCCGCGGCTATTCCTTGACTTACTTTTGAGACGAAGGCCAGTCCATTGTCCGACCCAATGGTGGATGGAAAGCCATACCTGGGTAGGATTTCTTCCAGGATCTTCTTAGCCACAACGTTCATGGTCTTATGCTTTGTTGGGTAGGTTTCAACCCATCCTGAAAAGGTGTCTACAAAAAATTAGCAAATATTTATATCTAAATTTTCCAGTTGTAATTTCTGTGAAGTCTACTTCCCAATACACACCTGGCCTAGCTCCACGGAGGCGAGCTCCTTTTGTAACCGGTTGATTGGGGGCATTGGTGAGCTGACAGGCTACAATTTTTAACAATGTCCTCAATGAGTTGATTTCCTGGCCTAATTTATACTTCCGAGTGTCGGAGCAAGTCCTGCATTCTTTGGGTTCCCATGTGAGAGACCCAATGGATTCTCTTAAGAATCCCCTTGCCCAATCTTTGTGGCAAGGTAAGTTTCCCCTCACCAGTTTTTCACCAGTCTTTGTTTCCTTCTCTGTCCGGGGGTTTATAGGCCATGGGAATTTTCTTTATCCACTCCAAGTCTTCTTGGGAGTACTGAGGCTCAGGAGGCAAAGCTCGTGGCCCTGGGTCTACTAGAGTCAGTACTTCCGCTCTGGGCTGGAGGGCCGCCTCCTTAGCTGCCTGATCGACCAAGTTATTTCCTTTGGTTATTGAATCAGTTCCCTTTTGATGGCCAGGGCAATGCATAATGGCAATATTTGCTGGTTCCCATAAGGCCTGGATGAGGCTTAAAATTTCTTATTTGTTTTTAATAGTCTTTCCCTCAGCTGTCAGCAGCCCCCTCTCTTGGTAAATGGCTCCATGGACATGCACGGTGGCAAAAGCATACCTACTGTCCATGTACATGTTTAGTCTCTTCCCTTTTCCCATCTGTAGGGCTTTTGTTAGTGCCACTAGTTCTGCTCTTTGTGCAGACATTCCCTGGGGGAGTGCTTCTGCCCACACTATCTCAGTGTCCGTGGTGACTGCTGCGCCCTCATACCATTTTCCATCTCGAATGAAACTGTTGCTGTCTGTGAACCAGGTATTCTCGGCATGTGATAGTGGCGAGTCCAACAAGTCTGGCCTCTTTTCCTTGGCCCGGTCTCTCTTTTCACGCTCAATTTCACGTTCTCTGTCCTTCCTTTCCTGTCTTTGCTCCTCTGTCTCTCTCTTATTGTAAACCTTTTCCACCATGGCTACTAGATCCCTAATAGACTTTTCACCAAGTCTGTCTAGAGCCTGCAACTTTCACTTTATATCTGGTGCAGCTTGATTTATATAGGCCGACTCCTGGGTCTCAAGATCATATGGGGTATATTGACTAAAAGCTTCAATGAGCTGCTCAAGATATGCTGCCGGACTTTCACTTCCTCCCTGTCTTATATCATAAACCTTGGCCATATTAGTAGGTCAGCGAGCTGCTGCCTTGAGACTTGCCAACAGAGCCTGGCAGTAGACAAGGAGTCGTTCCCTACCTTCAACCGTACTGTAGTCCTATGTTGGTTAGATCTCAGGAAAATAGGCAGCGATCAGGGCAGGATCCGTGATGGGCGCTCCTGTGTGGCCAGGGATATGTTTCTGGGCTGCCTCTTGGATACACTCTCTCTCTTTGGTGGTAAAAAGGACCTGTAAAAGCTGACTGCAATCATCCCAAGTGGGCTGATGAGTAAAGAGAATAGTTTCAAGCAAATGAATTCCTGGGGTTTCTTAGAAAAGGGGGCATTTTGGGTCCGCCAATTGTATAGATCACTGGTAGAAAATGGCCAATACTGGGGTTGCTGTTGACCATCCGCATCCACAGGACCTACGGTGCATAAGGGCAAAACAGCTGCATTAGAAGGGGGGTTGATCCCACGGCGTCATCAAGTGACTAGCCCCTCAGAAACTTTAAGGGCAGGTGCCGAAGGTTTGGCTGCTGGTTCTATAGCTCTCTCCTCCTCTTGATCATTCTCAGGCTATGCAGAGGAACCTGAGAAGGGAAGTATGGGGGAGGAAACATTTCTTCTTCCAAGTTATCTCCCTGAAAAACCGGGAGGTACAATTTCTTTTCCTCTTTCTTAGTTTCTTTTTGTAAGTCTAGGGGGCTAGATGGATAGTGCCCATGGTTTCCCATCAGTTGTACAGTCCAAAACACAATAAACAGTACAAACAAAAGACACACAGGCCTGACAGTTTAAAAAAAGCTTACGAAGTGGAGATCTCCCAAATTGGTCTGCTGACTCCTGTAGCGGGGAAGCAGAAGGAGCAGACCCACAGTGGGCAAGTTGGGCCTCAGTTAGGAGGCCATCTTGGTCAGTTCTGGCCCAAAACTGAACCGACTCATGCCCCACAGTTCTCATGGTGGGGTTCCAAGGACCCCCCCTCAAAAGAGGATCTGGGACGTCTCCCAGTTCCTCCAGGGTTGTCGTGCAAGTGCGTCTGCTTCGACAATCCTTTACACAATACGAATTGGAGTGGCCATCCTCACAAAGAAAAATGAAAGGAAAACACACAAACAGACGAATGACAGGAAAAGACAAATTTGACAGCTCTGTTTTCCCTTCGGAGTCTGAGGTCTTGGGCGTCTGTGGGGGGATCCCGGATGAGCCCCCACTAATATGTTGTGTTCAGGTTGCAGGACACCCTCCACCAAGAAGACCACCAAGAATCAGACTTTACAGATATTTTAAGGTTTTATTTGGATGGGCTGCAGCTCGGGCCTCGGCCTACACTCTGACACCGTGGAGCCTAGGAGGAGAGCCCTGAGCTAAAGATTTGCAGGGCTTATAAAGGCAAACAACCAACCAGGTGTTTGGATTACCACCACGTGTTGCTCTGCTAGACAGAATTTGCTGCTCTTAGTACTTTAACCCTTCAGGTATAAGCCACTAGAAAGACCCCACTTGCATCACTTAAATTTAACTGGAAAAATGGATATAGCAAAGCTTGCCATTTTTACCTTTTGTAAGTTCACGTGGAGTCCATTTGCACCATGGGGCAGGGACAGCTCCATGACCAAGCCCGCAGCCCTGGTCCACCTGCAGCTTGCCTCCACCCAGGGCCTCCGGACCCTGGCCCCTCCAGCCCCGCCCCTCACATCCCCACCTCTGGCTCTGCTCCCAGCCCTGCCCCTCACATCCCTCCTCCGGCTCTGTTCCTCCAGCCCTGCCCCTCCATCCCCCTCCTGCCCCACCCCTCCAGACCCTTCCCCTCCTCTTCTCGTCTCCATGAATCCCTCGACTCCACGTGGCTCATCTGAGTGGAACAATACAGCACTTGTGCCCCGTTTTCTAACTTTGGAAAACTCTAAGGAAGGCACGTGTGCAGGAGGGATAGTTCTGTGTGTGCTAAATTACTTCGTTCTTTCAGACCCCTCTCTGCCCCATTCTAGAAGGTTGGGAGGGATGCATGGGTGGAGGCTGGGTTAGGAGCAGCAGCAGTAAGGTTAGCGAGAGGGGTCCAGTGTGGATTGGACAGGACGTCCCATTTCTTTAGGAAGGTGACACGGGGCCCACAGGGGCAATTTCCCTTTCAGCCTCACAGACAGCCTTTGGGGTAGTGGGACAGGTGAATCGGCATCCCAGGGTCCAGCCTCTGATGTCCAGGCTAGGTTCCCCAGAGAGGCCATCCTCCTTACCTGCCCCTGGTTGGATGGACAGACATGTCAAGGCTTGGCTTTGGCACAGGTCAGTGATCTATGCTGTACCTGTGCTGTTCATGAACACACTGCAGGGGTCCCTAGCCTTCGTGGCTGTTCTTAGCATGTGACCTGGAGCCTGTAGGTGCTCTCTGCCCAGGAGCTTCACCCCTCAGTTTCCCCAAGTCAGTAGGGCAGGAGGAATCCACAGAGAACTTGGTGACACCTTCAACCAGGCCCATCATTGATTCTAGTGGTGTGCTCTTAGGAGCTCTCAGTCACAGCACCACCCATAGGACCTGCTGAAGGTGGCTGCAGACGGCTGACCAGGCCCTCTCAGACAGGGTCCTTGCTTGCTCTTCAGTAAGGTACCGTCCATTAGATGTATTGATCCCTTAAGAGTGCTAGCATCAGTGAGCCTCCTGCTGGTGGTGGAGACAGAAAGACAGACAGACAGATACACCAGACGACTGTTGTGGTTCCTCCTATGGGGTAGTAGAGATGGCCAGTGTAGCATCTTCTTAGGTCAAAGTTCTACAGATCCCTGTCACGGGCTGGGGTCACATCCCACTTCCTGGCCCAGAATTCCCATTGTCCACTGCATTTTTTGCTGGCCAGTTCATCCTCCAAGGCATTCTGTGCCTCCCGAGGCCATGTTGGTGCCAGCTAATGGCTATGGAGAGCAAGTGGGCTTTTTGCGCAGCCTCAAGGCTCCCCGTGCCAGGGCCCTGCCCTCCCTTCCCCGACCATCTTCTAACGTCTTCTTCTCTTCTTTCCACACAGGATCCCGTTGGTGAACCTGTAAAAACAAAACAAAACAAAAATACAAAACCTAAAACTAGACTATCTAAGGGAAGCTGCCATTCTGTTTGCCGGCAGAAAACTCACAGAGCGGGACACTCTAGGCAAAATATATTTTTGTACAAATGCTCATGCCTATGGGCCGCCGCCTCCTCCTGGAGTTTTCTTTGGAGAACAGAAAGAAGAAATGCAAGGAGGGGACTGGAGTCAGAGAGCCACGGAGACCAAGCAAAAAGGACAGAAGGAAGGATACCTGACGTCTGGAATTTGTACCACGATTCTGAACCCATGCCAATAATGCCATTATGTGCCATGATCTGACCCCAAAGCTTGGCTGCAAGCTGGAGCCAAGCGGACCACGCGTAGAAATTTCACAGAAAACAGGGGTGGGAATCTTCCGATAGAGTCACTATTTCTGGTTATTATACATATATAAATATATAAATACCAACAGAGACACACATATACACACATACACTTTTTTTGTACTGTAGCAATTTTTGAAGATCTTCAATGTTCCTTTTTAAAAAAAAATGAAAGAATTGTGTTATAGGTTACAAAAAAAATCTGATTTATTTAACTTGCTTAGTACGAACAGAATAAACTGGTGTTTTCTACTTTGGCCACGCAGCTCACACACATGCCACATACAGCCACACACACCTGCAGACACACACACACACACACACCACACACACACACCTGCACACCCGCATCTATACGCATCTATTGGAGATACAGTTCCACAGGTGAGCATATTCGTTCTTCTTCCTAGTAACCTGATGTGTCATCCCTGGGGGCGGCTTCATCAGATGATGTGCCTCTTCAGTGACATCTTGTGTCTGCCAGATGTTTCCTGAGTGATACCCAAGTGAATGCTTTCTTAACCTTGGGCCGGAATTAAGGATGCCACAATTTTCTATATATATGTATACGCACACCTGCATAAATGTTACCTTTCTTCATTTACTTGCTGGAAGCTGCTACCTAACAGCCACGTGAACGCTTCCGTCGCTGGCTGCCGACAGGCGGGCCTGAGCACCAGGTTGGGTGGGTGGTGGATTCTCGAACATTTGTGTTATACAAGCGTAGACTGAATTAAAGAGATTTTCCAGTTCCAAACATTAAAGGAAATATATCCGTACACCGTGTGTGCATGTGTCAGGAGAGCACTCAGGAACGCACGGGGGCTCCTGTATGTTGGGAGGTGAACCCCACGGTTCTGCACTCAAAGCCCAGGCAGCTCCTGCTCTGCCTCTCCTGGGCCGCGGCTGCCTCTGCATGTCCTGCCCCCCATCCATGGGCAGACAGCGTGCTTTTTCTTGAGCCCACGAATGACCAAATGCCAGTGGAAATGGCACCCTCTTGTCAAATCCTGTGAGCTCACTGTTGGGTTTTATTGTCCAGAGTCCTGCCAGGGAAGCAGGAACCCTTAGTTCTGAGAATCCTCACCAAATCCACTGTTAGAAGCTGCTGTGCTCCAGGGGGACAGCTCCCTCCCCAGCCCCTTCTCATCAGAACACCCTGTGTCCAGGGAGCATCGTAAGGGAACTAGGGGGTCCATCTCTCAGCCTGCCCCTCTCTCCTTGAGAGCAGCAGAAACCCAGATCAAATGTAGGTGTTGATCAGTCTCCAGAGAACGTGTTCCTCCGGTGCGGCCAAGTGCTACTTTGGTTTCACGAGTGGTCCATGTGGACAGATGGAGAGAATGTGTCTGCAGCCTGAGTTCAGGCTCAGGAGCCCAGGAGACACCTCGGCTTGCCACTCCTTCTTAGATTGCCAAAGGTCTGATTCTTCTGTGGGACTCAGTTGCCCTCAGAAGCACCTTGAAGTATGCTTGAGAAGTTTGCTTTTGTACCTCCCCAAATACCTGCTGGTAGAGAGGCACCCACGGAGGGGAGAACATTGCTTTCCTACTATGATTATATTGAGATACGTAGTCACGGCCTTGATGAAAACTTCGGGAAGTGCTTGCAGGGTTGGCTTTCTGTCTTATCTTTTTTCCTCCAAAGCTTTGGGACTTACAAAGACAACGCAGACACCAGGCACTGGCATTTGACCATCTCTGGGTTCCTGGAACTGGTCCAGGGGCCTCCATGGTCTCAGCCTCACCTGTCACATGAAACTCCCTCCTCTCCCACCAGTGGTGGGCTCTGGGGCCTCCCTGACTAGGTGAGCACAGGCCAGTCCAGGTACGAGCTGAGGACCATCTGTGTTCAGCAAGTGGTGGCTTGGGTGTTCTGAGCTCCAGAGCAAGCACAGCTGGAAAGGAGGCGATGGCAAAAAGCCTACTGGTATCTGTGGTGTCATTTCAGGAAGCTCCCAGCCCTGCCTTTGGACACAGACTGCGCTCAGGGTGCTTGGCCCTCTTTGCAGAGTCCCTGAGACACTGGGCTTTGGAGGGAAGTTAAAAGAGGCCCAGGGACCACACAGGTACAATCCCTAGACAAGGAAATGTGTGAATGCTAGACCCCAGAGTTCTGACGCCTGCTAAAACCAGTCGAGGCTGCCTTTTCCTGGGATGGCGGGGTGAGTGTGAGAATGTACTGTTTTACTCTTTCCCTTTTTGTCTCACCTCTCCCACCCCTCAACTGAAAACATGTCTACAGAAGAAGAGATGACACCTAAAATGCACAGTCTTGTAATCTGCACCCCACCCCCGACCTCCATCAGTGATGAGCGGGTCCCTGCAGCTCAGGGTCTCACAGTCAGGCTGGTGTGCAAGGCCCAGCATGTTCTGGGCCTGGTGAGTGGAGGGGAGCAGTCCTTCCTTCAGCAGCGTGGGTGGGGCCTGAGTCCCAAGCACCCCCACTTCTCACCTGGACCTCTAGATTTCAGCCACCCATGTATGTCCTCACAAACTCTGGCCTTTACATTTGCTTTGGCTTCCTTTCTCCTTGTGAAAAGCACATAAAGTGGGCATGCGTGACATGATGGTCAGGTCCTCAAATTCGTATCCACGTTGGTTGTCCCCTCTTTCTATCCATCACACATGCCTGAGGCAGCTTCTGAAGTCAGTGTTTGGCTCTTGGAAGCCATGTTATCCTATGGTCAAGTTCACTTCTAGGCTTAGTCACTTCCAACCTTCACTCACACGTAGCCACAAGAGGGATACAATTGCTCCTGGTCCAAATGGCAGGTATGAAAGGCAAGAGAAACATCCAGACCCTTTCCACCTGAGCACAAGCCCATGACAGAGCAGGGCACATGTCACCCACTGCCCTCCTGGTGGGCAGCCTTCCCATACAGCATGCACTCACCGTGACACCCTGGGAAGGCAGGGGCTGTGGGGGCCTGCACAGTGACCTCCCGCCATTGGAAGGACAGGCCCCTGGGTTCCTCTAAGTGTTTTTGGTCCTTCCTGTTCTTGGACCCCCAGTGGACTTCTGCATTCAATTCTTAGGGGTCCCCCTTGGGGGTTTCATACTTAGAGACCTCACTGACTCCGAAGTTGACCACCCACATGCCAGCCATCGCTTCTGCTCCCGTCATCTTAAGTTCTCCCTTCCTACTATGCAGTATCGCTCACAGCCCATTGCCAACACCAGTCAGAGCCTTCCTTGCACGCTTTGTCTTCAGCCACATTCTGTGGCGATGGCCCAGCCAATAGTCGAACCATGAAATGAACACATGGCCTTTGAAGGCCTCTGCGCTGACGCCCTTGGCCATGGAGTAAGACTCCATCTTTCTGCCTCTGCTCCCAGATGATTCCGGATCTTCTGAAGCTTGGGAAACTGAGCTGAGGCCATACTTTTAGAGATAAGACAGGGAAATAAGGCTGAGACTAGAACCCACAGCCCTTCAACAGTCAGGCCAGGTCTTCCCAGACATTCACTTCAAAATGGCGCCAGGACACACCTTCCCTTGCCCATCTGTGGATCATCACTCACCCTGTCTCACTGAGATCACAGCATTCCCCGATGCTCCTCTGAGCTGCGTCCCACACACATGGCCTTCAGGTCATTGTGGGAGAAGACACCCAGGTCCTGACCAGTGGAGCCATTCTTGTTTTGGCTTGTGAGTTCTTCAGGGAGATACCAATGTCATGGGTAGATGGAGGAGAAAGAACTCTCCCGTGATTGGCTGATCCCTACTCCAATCTGCTCACTCACCAAGTACACGTAGGACTTCTGCCATGGTGTCTACACTGCTGAGGGCAAGAAGGACATCTCTGTTCCTATAGCTCTGTGCCCTATGGTCAGAGAAGACAGATAATTACCAAAGAGGCCCACCAAGTAATGGAGAGGAGAGACAGAGAGGCAGACAGGCTAGAGGAACAGCAGAGCAAGGAGGAATATGGATGCTGTCTGCATCCATTACCTTGTATTAGCCCTTTATTTCCTAGGAAGTCATCCCTGGCTTTCTGAGGGGCGGTCTGGGCTTGAATAGAGCAAAGCCACCTTAGCCCACCCTTTGAGTAGAAATGCAGTGCAGTTCCAGGGGATATGTGCCCCAGGCAATACCAACAGCTCTACCTGGCTCTCCAAAGATCTCCTCCATCACTGTCGTAAGGGTGAGGCCAAAGGGGAAGCAGAAGTGGGGGTGGACTTGCCTGCCCCAAAGCCCCGTCTCAGGGTCAGCCTTTCTTCATGCTCCCTCCCCCACCCTGCCTGGGCCAGGTCTCCAGCAGGTCAACCAAGTTCAAGGAGGACTAGGGGGCCGCAGAGCAGAGAGTCACCGACGGGGGACAGAAACACTGGATGCCAGTCCTCCTGGTCTCCAGAGGCAGCTGCCTTTCCAAAATCCCCCCCCCCCAACACAGAGCATGCTTATTCCTGTCTTTCTCATACAACATCTGCTTTTAAGTAAGCAGTTATTGCAACACATGCCATGATTCATGTCATTCTGGAATGGTTACTTGGGAGCGGTTCGTCAACTTGCTCTGCCATACTGTTTTTATTTTTGTTTTGATTGTTTGTTTGCTACCCAGCGTAAACAGCGTGGCCCACAGAAATGAGCCAGGCTCTTGTCATCCGGCAGTCTTGGCTTATCCTGACGCGTAGTCTGCACAGATGTACTGGCTGCGGCGATGAGGGAGGCTCTGTGGTGTATAAGGCATCCATTCACTTCTTTCTTAAAGAACCAGAGAAGTTTAGGTTTGGGAATCTCTCCTGCAGCCTCATTGAAATCCTTCTTTTCCCTACATTACTAGAAAATGTATTTGGCTGTGTGAGGGCAGGACAGACTGCACCCCATTTAAAACTATTTAAGCTGGGTACCGGGGGTTCATGCCTATAACCCTAGCTACTCTGAGGATTGTAGTTCTAAGCCAGCCAGGGCAGAAAAGTCCTTATGAGACTCTTATCTCCCACTAACCACTCAAAAGTGGAGCTGAGGTTCAAGGTGATAGAGTGCTAGCCTTGTGCAAAAGAGCTCAGGGGACAGTGCCCAGGCCCTGAGTTCAAGCCTTAGGACCAAAAAAACCCCCAACAACCCCAAAACAGAAAGCTAAGTATAAAGTAGACCAGCCACACATAGCCTCATGTGAACTTCGGCGACCTTGTTGGTTAAGTTTATTTAACTTACCATTGAAATATAATTTGTAAGCAATGAATGGGTCGGAAGATCAGTCTTCCTGGGCTACTGATCAGTCACACCCCTCACACGTCAGACCCAGGAAATGAAAGCACAGTCAGGAGCAGTTTAAAGGCCATGCAATGATAATACTTTTAAGTCGTTTACATTTTCCTTACCCCTCAAGAGAATATGAACTTCCTACAAACATTTACAAAATGCCAAAAGCTGCCGGGCATGGTGGCACACACCTGCAATCCAAGCACTCTGAGAATGAGGCAGGAGGGTTATGAATTCAAGGCCAGGCTAGGTTACATAGTGAGAGCCTGTCTTAAGAAAAATGAAAGGGGGAAAAAGCACTAATAACCAAACAGAAGGAAAACATCTGACACCTTCTATCATTGTTTAATTTGGTGGCAATTTAGTTAAATGTTGGGAGTGTGGGGACAGGTGACAGACACCCCTCTGGAGACTACTCTAGCTCACGTGCCCAGTGGACCTGTCTCCAATACTTAGTCTATTCAAAGGCTTTGAATTCATGTTGGTCAGTTTATCATTGACTAAGCTCGTCAGGGAAGCTTGTCTATGATTAGGTAGACCAGTTGGCCAACTGTACACATGGCTTTCACATGGTCAAGTGTCAGCTGTTGGGCAGCTCTGGACTGGACACTGGGGTGGCAGAGGTCAGAGTGCTTATAGGAATATCCATCTCATTGGATGGAGGAGGCATCTCTCCCCCTATCCTAGAAAGGTGGGTGTGAGGAGCAGGACCACTTCATTTCAATCCATCTCACCAGCTCTCAGGGCATGCATTGAAAGCCAAGGCCTGTTTGGTGTTCTGCCTACCCGGCTCTCCCACAGAACCACAGGAGTTATGTGGCCATGGGTTCTGTGTCCCATGTGTGTATTCACAGGTTTTAAGTGGACTGTTCCAGAGCCCGATTTACTCATGTAGAGCAAAGCCAGGTTTATTTTGATTTACCTAAATTACTTTCTGATACAATAAACTGTTAACCATACATTGACATGAAATGCTGGTTCTTTTACAAAAGAAAAACAAAGGCCCTTTGGGACATGTCCACACACCTATACTTATCTCAGTGGATGTATTTGTTCGACCTCTTCTAAAACGGTTAAATTATTGGAGTTTAATGTTGTAATTTTCCATAAATGCTTATCATAATTATGTTAATAAACAGAAGCAACACAATACGGTTGAGGGAGGGAAAGGTGTAATTTCCTTCAGGTGAACTTTTGGCCTGAAGTTATTTCTGTATTTCAAAGCTATGTATTTGGAAAACATTGTAAATGCAACACATATCAACTTTCTTATGTATATTTAGTACTCTGATATTGCTACTAAATATATATGTATATATAGATGCATATATATGTATATAAGTATATACATATGTCTATGTATGCATATATATATTTTATATATATATGTGTATATATATATATATATACATATATATATATATATATATGGGAAAAAATCACCATGAGTTTAGGCTACAACATCACAAGGCCTTTTCTCTTTTTTTGGAAAAAATGCTATTTATTTACTTTTTCATTTTTCAGTGATTTATCTGAAATGTCCTAAGAATATAAGCGTTCATGTTCATATGCCATAGTTTATAGTCTAAGATTGTGTTTCTGCTGTGTGTAGTCTCTGAGCAGTTAACAATGCCCAGTCCAATGGTGAAAACACATTCTCAGGTCTTGGGTGTTCCGGCCTTGGGCTGGTCAAAGCAGAGCCTGGGTTAAACAGAAAGAAGGATTCCACCGCGTTGCAGCCAGCGATGTGTCAGCAGATGCAGGAGTGGAGAGTCTCATGGCTTTTTAACAAACAGTGTAAAGTCAGCAAAAGTTCCCACAGAGGCCTCTAGGGTCACAGCTGTGCCTCTGGACCAGGATAGGAAATTCCAAAGGACCTGAGTGACCAGACTTGGGGGCCACATTGAACACCTATTAGTAGAACGCAAATCCAGCTCTGGCCGCTTCCAGACAGGCTATGTGTGGCCAGGCAGGTTAGATGTGGTGAGGTCTCTGGCTCCAGTCCAGGGGTTCTCAATAGGGCTGACCCCTTTCTACACTGAGATGTTTCTGGGGGTCAGAGCTGGCCCAGGGGTCGCCACCAGCACCAGGTGGATAGTGTGCTGATAAGCACCTTTAGGACGCAGAGTGACCTCTAAGTAAGAATCATCCAGTCCCAAAGAGTGACGGCACGATGGCAGAGTCCCCACGGATATCCCGGAGGGTGTTGGGCTTCATCCGCTCCCCGTGAGCGGCCAAGGTTGTGGATTTCCAGGAAGAGCCCTCAAGGGAGCTCTGAGCCGTGGAGATTTTCCTGTCCCTGAGCCAGTGGGATCTTCAGGCTCTGTAAGAAAGCAAGGCTGATATGTGCCCATTTCAGGAAGCCAAAGGGCTCAACCCAGGCCTGTTCATTGCATCTTTGCTAAGCACGTTTATTTATTTATATGATTATTCTTAAGTAGTTGTTACAAAGGGGCTGCCATTTAACAAAGCAGTTTGTGAATACAATGCGTTGTCTTGATCAACGTTACCCCCTCAGCACCTTTTACTATGGCCGATCACCAAGCTGTCGGCTGGCCAGGTACATCACAACTGGTTCTATTTTCCAGATGGAACAGACAAGTCACAAAGGGGTCCCCTGGCGTTTGAAGGGCCGCTAAGCTTTGGGCGGGGTGCTGAGCCTGATCTGTTCCTCCCCAAGTCCTCCAGACTCAGGCCCAGGCTCAGGCGCTGCCAGGATAGGCAGGTTTCTTTGTTCTTTCCTTCCCTTTCCTTCTTTTCTGGTCAGTACTGGAGCTTGAACTCAAGGCCTCATGCTCTCACTTGGCTTTCTCACTTGAACCATGCTTCCAGTTCTGGCTATTTGCTGGATAATTGCAGATCAGAGTCTCTTCTAGGGCCAACTTTGAGCTGAAGTCCTCAGCTCTCAGCCTCCTGAGGATCTAGGTTCAGAAATGTGAGCCACTTCTTTTAGTATGAAAAACCTTCTTGAGGTTAATCACCAGGAGTGGGACAATGGAAGGGAGGAGGAGGATGATAACAGAGAAGAGGGGGATGATGGGAGGGCAGAAGAGGGGTGATGGGAGGAAGAAGGAGACGATGGGTGGGAGGAAGGGAGACGAGGGAGACAGGAAGGCTCAGAGCTACAGTCATGGCTTCATCAACAGGGAAGGTCAGATTCGGCCACCTTTTCTTTCAAGGGCAACACCTCTCTACAGACTTGCTGGCTGGGCAGCTGGAGGTAGAGCCTTCCATCCAGACCAGAATGGTCCAGCTCTCCTTCTTCTCCCATTGGCTCCTGGGGCCATCATGCTAGCCCCACCCCTCGCTTACTATGAAGTAGGTAGTCAGTTTACCTGGTCCCTCCCATGCTCCATCCTGGACTCCCCCAGCCGCCTCAGCTTCCATCCCACTGTGATGCTTTGAGTGATGCCTTGTCTGGCTTTGCACACTCATTCTCAACCTCTGTTCATTGGTGAGCTCTCTGGACGATGGCTGAAATGACCACTGGTGCCCAGGGACCTGCCCCGAGTCACTGAGAGCCTGAATGCCCTCAGACACCTTGACGGATGGGATGCGTAACCATCTTTAACAAGCAGAATTAAAAACGAAAAAACAAAAAAACAATACTACTTTGGTCATTTAACTGATTTAAACAAATCAACAGCCTGGATACCATTAAAATAAACTCAATTTGTTCACCAGTGAAAGGATTGGGTCGGTTTCTACTATCCATTTGCTAGTGCAGAATGCTCCAGTCTTTGAATTAAAGCCAAGGAAATAAATACAGGCTTCAATATGGCTAGAGAAATTTGGCAGAATGCCCATGGTGAGCCTCCAGCTATTCAAGCACATCAGAAACGTGGCCCGGGTGCTGGCTAGGCCTCTGTCCCCAGCATGGGCAGGGGGGTCTGTGGGGCTGGCACGCTTTAAGCCACTGTCTTCACCAGGAAGAAGAAGGGCAGGCAAGTGTATTTTAGGGAGCAAGGAACTCGGTAGCTCTTCTTTCGAGGTAAAACTGTTCCACATGTTTTTTTCCTTTTCTAAAGCTAGTACTGGGGTTCAAACTTGGGGCCTCAGCACTGTCCCTTAGCTTTTTCGATTAAGATTGGCACTCTAGCACTTGAGCCACAGCTCCACTTCTGACTTTTTTTTTTCTATTTTGAAGATGTTATACACTTTCTTTCTTTCCTTTTCTTTCTGCTTGTTAGGTTATTATAAAGGTGATATACAGAGGGGTCACAGTTACGTAAGTCAGGTAATGAGGACATTTCTTTATGGACCATGTCACCCCTTCCCTCAATCTCTCACAGTTGTCTCTCCCATCCCCGCCCATATGTTACATAGTTCGTTTTCAGCATAGTGTCTAGTGAGTTCCACTGCTGCATTTCTTCACCCTTTGTCCCTCCATTTCTGTGTTTCCCTCCTTGCCCTCCCAAAGACACATGAATGAACAAACAAGACAAAGGGGGAAGAAAACCAAAAACAGCAACAAAGAAAACAAAAACATCTTGTTTCCATTTTCTAGAGTCTATTTTGATAAATATTATTTTATATGATCAGATGCACACAGGTATTGTGCCTTTGTGTTCCTCTCCTAAGAGCATCCTCCTTTGGTCTCACTGTGTGTGAATGCCTAGAGTCGTGTAAAATTCACCATGTTCCAGAGTATATTAGATCTACTTCCACATATGAGAGAAAACATGCACCATTTGTGTCTCTGAGCTTGGCTTACCTTACTGAACATGAAGTGTTCTAGGTCCATGCATTTCCCTACAAATGACATAATATTTCTTTCTAGTGGCTGTGTAAAATTCCCCTGTGCATAGAAAACATTTTTGGGATCCACTCATCTATTGTAGGTCATCTGGGTTGTTACCATGATTTGGCTATTGTGCATAGTGCAGCAATGAACATAGGTGTGCAAGTGTCTTTACTGTATCCTGGCTTGTGGTTCCCACACTTGTGCCTTTTTGATGGTAAATTGTAGATAAGAATCTCATAGATTTTCTTAGTAAGGCTGGCTTCAAACCATGATCTTCAGTGTTCAGCCTCCTGAGTAGCTAAGATTACAGGCAGAAGCCACTGGTGCTTGACTGGTAAAACTGTTTTAATGGATTAGAAGTGGAAGATGAATATTAGATCTGCTACAAAAACCAAGGACCCAGTCTGCAGCAGCAGGGGGGAAGACCCCAGGATTCAGAATCCTTGTCTGCAGGCTCTCTCTGTCCGCAGTTGCTGGGGGCTGTAGAAGCAGTACTCTTTCAAACCCATGCATTATCCAGGCTTTCCTGATGGGCATGAACTTCAGAGCTGAGAGCCTGGATTCCAAGATAGTACTATGACTCAGTAACACGTGACTTCATGACAGGCTCCATTGCAACAGTGGCTTTTGGGGGATGGGCTTATATCCCAGTTCTTCCTTCCCTCCCTCCAATACACTTGCCACATCTAGAACTTCATTCTCACCACAGGACAGGATGCCTCTGGGATCTCAAAGGCCCAGGCTGCTACGAGCATCCCAGGAATGCAGAGACCTCAGCTTCATAGATCAACTCTGATGATCTTGAAGACTGTTCAAGGGCAAGGTGGTGTCACCACATCACACAGAGTGTGTTATGAATGGCCTCAATGGGATTCCCCAAAGACCTTGGTCTCCTGCTGGTTGGCTCCAGCACTGGCTTACCACTATGCAAGAGCAGTGAGGCTCTGGTGATCTCAGCAAATACCAGATGAACGTTCCTTTCCCAGGTCTGCTTTGGTCCTGGGTTCGTTGGATTGCTGGAGCTTCTGAAACAACAGGTTCCATGCTTTGTGGCCCAGAGCAATATGGATCCCTTATCTCCCTCCAGAAGTCTGGCTGGCAGGGCTGCGCTCTCTCTGCGGGGTCCAGGCCTCTCCCACCTTGGCTCGTGAATGTATCACTCCAGCTTGCACACGGCATTTCTCCTGTGTGCCTCTGTGCCCAAAGCACTGTTTTTGTAAGAACACAGTCATAATGCATGTGCCCTTCCTGCCTGCCAACCTCATCTTAACTTCCTGTGTATGCAATGACCTAACTAGGGTTAGCTTCTGGGTAGTGGGATTCAGACTGCAATGCAGGAATGGGGTCATGGGTCAGAGGAAGTGGGTGACTTCCCCACCACTGAAACCTGTCCTCTTTCCTTACTTCTGTTTGGAGGAATAGTGGGGAGCGTGGAGGTGTCCAGAGATAGGCTCATGTTCCTTCTCCTGCCCTAGCAGCCAGAGGAAGGCCAGGAGCAGCCTCCCTTAGTTCCAGAGCTGGGGCACAGCCAGGCTTAGGGAATGGAAATGGATTCCTCTACAGCAATTGCTCAGAGAGCAGTGCTGTGTTGTGGCTCTGGCTGGCAGACAGAGGTGAAACAGCTGCCGGAGTTAGCCATTACATTGAATCCTAGGAAAGGGGAGGGCCATGGAGCCACAGCTCCCCACACACAGAGCAGCTGCAAAAGCAGAGATTCGCCTGTTGACTTTCCTTTTATTTGCATCTGTGAGTCTTTTTCTTTCTGTTTCCCTTCTTGCCTGTTTTCTAGGCTTCCTATCTGGCTCCTGCACACTTCACCTTTAGTGTTGGGAGTGTCCTGGTGAAGATCTGCTGCCTGCCTGGAGAAAGAAGCAGGCCGCTGCTGGTTGGGGACATTGGCATCCTGCCTGTGAATGCGGGCTCTCCCCCAACCCTTCCCAAGCCAGCCGCTTTTGCCTTAAAACAGCACTTTTATCTGTCTGTACCCAGTTCCTCACACTCTTCCTCTCCAAAGCTCTCGGTTTCCTAACTCTTCAACCTTGAACTTGGTGAAAATGATGCAGCAGAATCTCTGGGTTCTGCAGCGGTGGCTATCTGCATGAGCAGTACTCCTGGGAGCAAGGCCACAGACAGGAAACTAGAGGTCAGGGCCAGAGAAGTCAGGTTTCAGGTGTGGTGCACTTTCTGCAGCTTGTAGCTTTGCCCAGAGTCAGCCCAGCCAGCCTCTGGATCCCTGGAGCTCTCCATGGTGCTGGAGATGGAGGCTTAGTTTACAGATTCTGTTTGGAGCCCATGTGTTGACATCCTGCTGATAGTTTTATAGACAATCTTCCTGAGCTCGGTTGTTGAACACCATTCTGCACACACAATGGCTTCTGGAAAGCTACGAGATAATGAGGTTTTTGGTAATGACACCAAGTGAGCCGTGGACTGAGTCTGGACTTTCCTGGGACCACAAAGCACCTTCAATTGTTTGGTCCCATTAAGACCAGCAGCTTCCCAGAGCTTGTCAGCATGGGAAGAGGCAGTGGAGAGCCTCCTACCCCCCAAGGGTGATGAGGATGCTTTCCTTTTGTTTTGTTAAAGTCATGCATCACGGTTGTCTGCTCCCCAAGTCAGCAAGGGACCACTCATACTGCATTGTTGTGTGTCATAGAGGAAAAACAATAATGAAACATTATTTGTGGGTATGTGGCTGAGCTTTGTTCTTCCCTGGAGAGAAGAAATCACACCACAATTGCTCCAGGAACAAGGCTGACACCTGATTCCTCGAATCAGACCCTTGCTGAGCTCAGAGACCATGCACACTGCTTGAGTAATGGCTGGGGTGTGAGCATCCCTCAGCCCAGGTCCTTATCCACGGTAACATTATGCAGAAAAATAATGAGAGCCATTGAAATCTGAGGCTCACTTTGGGATTGAATTGCCACTTAAATCAGCCTGGCAGTGGGCAGGGGGCTTGTGGAATGAAATTAAGGAGGATGCTATACTTCAGTTGGGAAGCCCTAGTGCTTTCTGGGAGAGCAGGCCTCCTCTCCGGGAAATATAACCCAGAGCCACGCTTCCACCTCTGTGATTTATCTGAGCCAAAGAGACTTGTTTCAGCGGTTCCAAATGTTATTTTCGAAGAGCAAGTGAACATCTCATTGGGGAAGCAATGACACAGGAAACCAGCTTGGCAGGATCTGGTACTGGGAGAGGCAGGAAGCCACACCAAGTTCTGCCGCCTTCTATATTTAAACTGCTCAGAACAGGCTGGAGGCGCGGGAAGGGAGGAGACCCACTAGTCCTAGTGGGTTGGGAGAACAGAGCTTTTCCTAAAACCTTCCCTGTGGCCACTGCCTGTGGCTAGGGTGGGGTCAGCCATGGGGTCAGAGGTAGAGAAACCTCGGTGAACCAAAGAGGGAGACAGGAGAGAACTGGTCCAGCTCTGCTCTTCCCTTCTCGGAGGGGTCTCGGTGGCACCCCTCCCCCCATCATCCTCAGTACCGGCCATTCTCACCTTTCCTCCTCCTGTCTACTGATCTCATACAGTGAATATTCCAGTCTACAAATCCACAACTTGACTTGCTCTTCAAACGAGGTCAAAGACGGCACTGTTCCAGTCCTCTCTCCTGTGGGCTCTTTCTGATGGTGTTTGTTCAAGCTTCTGCCAGCATCCCCAAGGGCAGCCTCTTTCAATGGTCCTCACTAATTCTCTGCGTGATGTTACTGAGCTGAGGGACATCCACACACAAGGCTCGGGGCACACATCGTGAATGGTCTCCAAGCCCAGTCTCCATGACTTTAGTATGGGCAGAGATTTTGGAGAAGAGGCCTGAATAGGTTTGCTGTAACTCCGTCCCCATGGTTACCACATTGTCCCTGAGCATGGGTTTGGTTGGCAGCACAGCAGGGGGGGCTGGACTGATGGACAGGCCAATTCTGGTTCTGCCGCAGGGCAGATGGCAGAAGCTGGGTGCTGCACTTTCCATCCCTTCTCCGCTTCCTCCCCTTGCTCCCCCAACCTCCACTGGTGAGAAGGACATTTTCTCTGCTAGATCTGGGGTCTTTGTCAGCAAGCCGTGGTCATTCCTTGGGTTCAGCCATTCTCCTTCCCCTCGGATCTTTATGAAGAAGGAAAATGTTCCCCAGGAACCCCTTGACGGTGAGAGGGAAGGGGAAAGAACACCTTAAAGCCCAAACTCTGCAGCTCTGCTGGGAGAGGTGAGCTTTCTCCTCCTCCTTTTTGCCTCCAGTGAGGCTTTTCTTGACCACAGACCAGTGCCCCGCCCACCTCTGACAGGGCCTCTCCCCATTCCTCTCAGCCATGCTGGGCGTCACAGCAATCAGACTCCATGTGAGGCACAGGGAGGTCTCACGCCCAAGCTCACACCATGTCTCCAAGCCCTCAGGAGTGTTTGCACTTTGAAAAGTGAGGCATCACAGACAAGAGTGGATCTGAGCCCATGGACGCAGGCTGTGGATGGGCACAGGATGGCCAAGCAAGAACCCATCATCTAGACAGGAATGAGAACAGATGCCAGGGGCTGAGGCCACTGGAGACAGACCTGTGGAGCTCCTCAGAGAAACAGAACGTGGAGCTATTTCCATAAACATCTGCTGACCTCACCAGGAAGCCGGACACCCTTGCTGGAACCCATCAACACACAGCTGTACTGAGCCCACGTGGAGGTCTGGCAGGGAAGTGCCAGGCCTCTAGGATGGAAGGACTGAGGGGGCGGGCGTGGAAGGTCTCCTGATGCCACCCTGAGACAAAGCAGACACACCAGGACCCCAGCCAGGTCCCAAGGGCCCCATTCTCCCAGATGCTCCCCTCTCACTCCCCTGCTCCCTAGACTCAATCCCACAGTCTCGCCATCACACTCGATACAAACAAGAGATGGAGTGATCCTGGGTGGGTTCTGTGGAGGGACGGCAGAGTCAGGGCAGATCACAGAAGCTGCCCCGGCCAGGGAAGGTGATAGGACCACTGTGGAGGCAGATGGCATCACTGAGGGCCTCGTCACCCCTGCTAGGGACCACAGCTCACAGGGTCCTCCTCAGACTCGGCCCTTCTCCGTACCTTCCACGTTGTTGTGTCTCAGAAAGCTTTGTCCTTGTTAGGCAGGGGTAGGGCTGGGGCTCGTGGGAGGCGTGTAGGGCAGCCCATTGGAGTCTCTTCTTGTTGACCTTTCACCCTCTTGCTGTCCATCATAACACGACCTTAGTGATTTTCTGCACAAATATCCTCACTGGCTCACGGTTGGTCCTCAGCCTGGACGAAGCCTGCAGATCCTTCACGTTCTGTCTTTCTGAGGGGCCTCTGAGAGCTGCTGGGCTTTTCCTTCATCTGTTTCTCCCAAAAGATGAGTGCCTTTCAGTCCCTTTTCATCTAGAAAAGAACAGTCCCTTGTATCAGGAAAATAGAGGAGAAAGGAAGGAAACAGATCGGACTCCATCTTCCACAGGAGAGGACTGTTTACTGAGATAGAGCAGTGAGGAACACATCCTCCCCATGGGCTTGGAGACTGTGTGTCAGAGCTGGGACAGGAGCTGGGTTTTATGAGGTCTGAGCAAGGAGGCAGAGGTTAATTAAAAAGCCTAGGTCAAGGGAAGGAAGGGGGGCTTTTCGGTTGGATCCATGATGGAATGTTTACAGGCTCAGATAGACTGTCTGCTGGAATCGGGCAGTCTGCACTTATCTATGGTGGGTTGCCCTGGTTATCTGTATGCACCTGGGAAAGCAGGTGCTGGGGTCATCAGGGTCCAGGTCTGTGCTGGACAGGACAGGGCAGTGTAAGCAAAGCCCCCAGGTGCCTATAGTAATAGGATGGCCTTGACATGCCCCCAGGGGGTGCCTGAGTGAGGGCTCTTATCCTGTTAGACAGAAACTTAAAAGACATGAGATCAGGCAAAAGGCTGACAAAGTGGCAGGACAGTGGATTTGAATGACGCAGGAAAACACATCCTGGCACAAGCCAGAAAAGTTCCACTTGGAGCATAATCCCAGTTTTGGCTTATTACAGGGAAGGAGGAATTTCCATATAACTGGACTATAGATGTCTGGACTATATAGTGTGGATGGGAAATAGGTAACAAAAGCAAGAGTGTAAGTTCCTGTCCAGGTAATAGGTAGACAGGTATAGATATTAAATAGGCATGCTTATTAACTATTTTCTCTTGATGTCCGGGCTCTTGTTGGCACAAAGTGGCTGATGTGACATCATCTCCTCTTACTCCTCTCTACCTCATCCTGGGGGTCTAGGTGTTTGTTGCTGGGATAACTTGTCCCAGTTGGCATTTGTGGGCTTTGAACTCAAGGCCTGAACACTTTCCCTGAGGAGTCCCCCTACCACCTTGTGTCACAGGGCCACTTTTAGCACTTGGCTGGTTAATTCTTGAGCCATGCTTCCAACCTGGCTCTTTGCTGGTTAGTTGGGAGATGGAGTCTCAGAGGGATTTTTCTGCCCAGGCTGGCTTTGGACTACAATCTTCACCAAAAAGAAACCCTTTATTATTTCTAACTAAAGCAACAAGGAGATCAATGGGAACATGTAGAGCTTACCTGCACCCTCTCCAGAATTGACCAACGAATACTTGCCAGAATTCTGCAATGACAAAGCTCAATAGATGGGAAACGAGTTTTAGCATAGATGTAGTATAGCTTGGCTGCCTGGAAAACCTGATAACCAAAGTTCACAAGAGGAACTCCTGGCCTACACCTGTTTGAATAGCATAACAACATAGCCAGGTTTTTCAGGTCAGGCTGGGTAAGGTTGACAGAGAGAATAAATCTAAAGCAGTCTTTCACCAGGAACCAGCTGCATGTGATGGAATCAGGCAGGAGTCCAGGTGGAAATAGTCAGGATGGTCCAGGCAGCATCTGGGCTAGACCGCATCTCTCAGATGGATTGCCCCACCTCCTGCTCGGTTGCTTACAAATGTATACACAGACTGGTTAAAGACACGAGACTTTAGATGGACAAAAAGAATGACATGCTGGTGTTACATCAGTATTTAAATCATAGCTAGCTTGATTACATACCAGTTTTAATAAGCTTTATCTTATAAGAATTTATGGCATACGCATACCATCTGCCACCTACTAGAACCTTCCGGGGTTGGTCTTAATTTCTACCTTTTCCATTCTGGAACAAACATGTAAGACAATTCTTACTTTCCAAATATTTTCTTATCCAAAGATGTTTCCTCAATTTCCCTTTCCAAGGCCTTCTTTACTAGCTTTCCTCTTTGTTTACATTTCCTTACCTCTTTACTGGTGTTCTTCAGCACAGCTGGCTAGCAGCCAAGCTGGGTCTCATTTCTTTACTACTGCCCTTGATAAAAATGTTTCCTTTAAACAAACAGCACATTTGATAATTGACAATTGCAGTCAGGGAATATAAACTTCAGGAAATATCAGTACCAAGAAATAGAAAAAGATACCTTTTATACCATGATAGCAGTTTTTATGTATTATAATAAGATTATGTTGTACATGTTCACACACACATCCAAATTTAAACAAAAGTTTTAAGGTATGCTTAGGTTTAAAAAAAATGAAAATTGGCCATAAGGTTTTCAGAATTCCAGTAGCAAAGTGATATTACTTTTCCCAGTATGATAAAACCACACAGTCAATGTTGGAAAAGTAGGCAATACCAAACAAAATACAAGGGAAAATTTTGAAAAACAGAATTTAACAGACTTTCCATGCTTAAACCAACATTGATAACAAGATCAGAAAATCTTTAAATCCGTTTTGGTGATGAGGCGCATTAGTACATGAATCGAATGTTTTAACACCTAGAAGAATGAAGAGGACTAAGCTTGGTGGAAGATTGGAGGTTGTAGAAAACCCATCATGGGGCCTTGGTCTCTTACTAAGTGTCAGCTTCCAGGGCCTGTAGAGAACGGGTGGAGGGGAGGGCTGAACAGGTTTGTAAGGGGAAGAGGCAGCACTTTTAACCCAAAGACATTTAAGGGGAGGATGTGGCAAAATGAAGGTACTGAAAAGTGGAGTGTTTGAGTAATCGGATAGAGAGAGCTATTGGACGAGTGAGAGGGAGGGATTTCTCTTCTGCAGTCTCCTAGAGGAGAAATTAAGAATCCAGGTTTTGAAGGGAGTGGACTCAGGAACGAGAAAAAGATTGGATTATTGCCTGAGTCCCAAAGACAAAAAGGACTGCTTTGTTTTTATTATGGGATTTCAGAGTGGTAAAGGGAAAAAGCAGTAAAAGAGAGAGTCTGTCCTCCATGTGTTTGCCAGCCAGCCACTGTCAGTGACAGATTAATGAAAGAACCAGAGAAGAGGCTGGTTTATTAGGGTCTGGAAGGGAAGAAGGTGTATTAGCCACAGAAGGGGGTTGAGAAATGTGTAAGTGTGGAGGGGTTTGTTTAGAGGGAGTTTAAGCAGGGAAGTTAGCTTGTTGTTTTATCTTTGGAGGTTTACCACCCCCCTCCACCTTGTATCGGCTACACAGGCAGGCCCAGGCAGGCAGGCATGGGGACAGGGGTCAGCAGAAGGAGTTTGCTTGGGGAGTTTAGTTTAGGGAATCTGGACCAACTGCAAATAGCAAGAGTATAGTTAGAAAAGCAAGGAAGGAGGAAAGGATCTTTGGTCCTGGAGTTTATCAAAGAAAGGGTGGGGGAGGGAGGGAGAGAAAGAGAGAGAAGGGGGCAAGAGACAGATTGAGCTGCTACAGATAAGGAGTTCCTTTTCTAGAGGAGACGGTGGAGAGGCTCCTGGCAGAGAAGGGCTTGGTGGGCAGAATAGGGTGAGCAGAGGGGGAGTGCTGAAGTGGAGGTAGAAGAGGGCTTGAGTGCAGGGGACCTCGGACTCCCTGCCGTGTGGTTGGAGAATTGTTTAAATCAGTAAGAGTAAAATCAAAGGTTCCGAGCCTCAGGCCAACAGCGACCATTGTTTGCATGATAATGAGACCAGATTTCACTAGACAAACAAATCACTTTCTTTGACTGTAAATCAGTCAGCGCAGAGTCTTAAGATCAGACTGCAGGCATGCCAATGATCGGGTGTCTCTGGGAACAGACAATTTAGAGCCCACTTTGGAAAATTTGGCAGGACAATGACAGTGGCCTGTCCCTCAGCCTCAGGCGTCCCCAGGGCTTTGAGAAGGCAAATGAACAAATGCTCAATAATTAGGAGAGGGCATCCCCAAAGTCCTAATTAAAGGGCGTCAGGGGATCAGCAAAGCGTGAGAGACTCCCGGAGTCTCTGGGGACCCCGCAGACAGGGAGTGAGGGAATTCTAATCCCCAGGTCCGTGGGGGGACTTCCCAGAGTCCCCTGGTCTGTGTTGGGGTGCCTCCACCACAGATCAGGGTTAGTTCCCTTGTCCTGAAAGGCTTTTAGGTGGTGGGTGGAGTCGGTCAAATGGCGAAGAGCCTCCTGCCTGGAGATCAGAGTCTGGGGACAGAAGAGAGGAAAGAGGAAGAGGAAGATGGAGGAGGAAGAGGCAGAGTGAGCTCTGTGCTCCCGGAGGGAAGAGACCTCAGAAAGTCAGTGAGGGTAAAAGGCTGGATGAGAGGTGGCCAGGAGGCGGGTGGAGGGGACCCCGTTGCTCCTGGCACTTCTCCTCTCTTGGGTTTTGGCTCCGTATGCTGGGAAAATGGAGGAGAAGGGAAAGAAACAGGCTGAACTGCACCTTCCAAGGGCAAAGAGTTTATTGAGAGAGAGCAGTGAGGGACACAGCCTTCCTGTGGGCTTGGAGACTGTGTGTCAGAGCTGAGACAGGAGCTGGGTGTTATGAGGTCGGAGCAAGGAGGCAGAGGTTAATGAAAAAGTCCCTAGGTCAAGGGAGGTGGGGCTTTCCAATTGGGCCCACCATGGATGTTTAAAGCCAGGCTTAGAGAGACTGCCCTGCTGGAGCCGGGTGGTTTGCACTTAGCTTTAGTGGGTTGCCAGGTATCTGTGTGCACCCGGGAAAACAAGGTGGCTGTCAATTGCTCACCTTGGAAGCTAAGAACCAGGGGAAAGTTTGTTTTATTCCATAAAAGATGATGTTTGCTTTCCTTTTTTTTATTGTTAACTTTAAGTCGTTGCACAAAGGGATTTCAACTCAACAAGTCAGTTTATGAGGGCGATACATCTCGATCAGTGTCAGCCATCCCACTGTCCTTCTTCCTCTCTTCCAGCCCTGCCCAGCCTCTCAAGCTGCAGGGCATTTCCACCTTTCCCGTGATGGTAGACTTACTTTCTGGCTCCATCCAGATCTCTGGGGCACCTTGTTATGCTCAAACCAGTGATTTTCTCCCAGTGTTGTACCCGGGATGTCTTCTGCCATCTATGCACAGCTGGAAAGCTAACCAAGGTGAAAGCCATCACCTTCTCAAAGGGAATTTCTTCTTCTCTCTTCTATTAAGTTTGAATTATTACTGGTGATGGCTATAAGAATATCAAGCATCACAGACACTAGGTATCTGGCCTCAGATGCATGGGGAAGCCCTTGGTGGGTCTGCACTCAGCCCCACCTTTCCCCAGCTTTGGACCAGGAAGTCAGGCGTGATTCACAACCCCCTATCTGCCATCAGAGATGCCAGGCTGAGCACAGGAGAGCTGACAGAGCATCTACTGAAGGAAGACCTAGCAACCTCAGCTCCTAGAAATATGAATGGACAAATCATGATCTATCTCTTCCTGCTCCAGACCTTTTGTTAGTATCTAATAAATCCTGTTTCCTCTTGAGATAAAGTGGTAGGGCCATTACTCTTGCTTTCCACCCCTAGGAGAGATAACCCACAAAGGCTGGGACATCAGAGAAAAGTCAAAAGGAGTATCCAGTGTGAGGTTCCATCCAATGGGAGGGTTCCAGCGTCTGAGGTTCCATCCAATGGGAGACAGGTCTCCAGAGTCCAAGGTTCCATTGAATGAGAGGCCTTCAGAGTCCAAGATTCCATCCAATGGGAGGCCTCCAGAGTCTGAGGTTCCATCCAATGGGAGGCCTCCAGAGTCTGAGGTTCCATCCAATGGGAGACAGGTCTCCAGAGTCCAAGGTTCCATTGAATGAGAGGCCTCCAGAGTCTGAGGTTCCATCCAATGGGAGGCCTCCAGAGTCTGAGGTTCCATCCAATGGGAGGCCTCCAGAGTCTGAGGTTCCATCCAATAAGAGGCTGCTTTCTCTCCCCATTAATCAGTTTGGATGAGCATCTCCTACTTTTTAGCCTTTATAGTCCTAATCTCCAATCATCCTGTGCTTCAGGTAAAAAAATCAGAACGTGTGACTTCTCTGGGGCCAGGCTTGAGCTGTTTGCTCTGCCTAATTGTCCCTTTCTAGGGAATCTTTCCAATTCCAGGGACAACTGGACGCCCTTCTTTAACTCTTCCCAGAATACTGGGACTCCTCTGACTCCAACTTGTGGGATTAGGCCACTCCTCCCCTGAGCATGATCCAGAGCAGGATCTTTCTGAACTTTGGCCCCAAAGCACTGGGCAGGATGGGACAAGTGGCTATGTCATCCATTGCTTTGTAGAAGAGCTATCTCGCTTGTAGTCTCTCCAAATCTCCTTGGAGTTGGCAGGGCTCAGCTGAGTGGCTTCTTTAAAGGTCTATCTTTTGAGTATAGTCAAGTGGCTGTTGGGATAAAATAGGGCTGCGGTTAGTAGGGGGCTGGCACCACATGGTTCCTGGGATCACACAGGAGCAGACAGGGACTGGGATCTAGTGGTGCTGGGATCCTGGAAGGCTCCCTCCCTCCCATGTCTGGAGCCTAGGCTTGGGCAACACAGCCTTGGCGGCTCCTCAGGCATCACTGTTTCTGTGGGTTGCCACTGTGAGCCTCAGTTTTTTTTTTTTTTTTTGTCTTTAGTAACACTGTAAATACTCTAGCACACAGGATTGCTCAAGAGCGAGTAAGCAGCCAACATGACACATAGGAGCTGACAGGACAGCTGCTCTGTGTGCAAGCATCTCAATATTGCCGGCCAAACACCTCCAGGCACCGAAGAACCATCACAGAACAAAGAGCAGGCCTCGTGCGCACAGGGTTTGGGGAAATGACCGAGGCGAACGGGAGGGAGTGGCACGGAAGAGATTCTGCTGCCATTTTTTTCATGACAAAATAGTTCAGAAGTGGAGCGGGCAACGGTGGAACGCTGTTCCTGGTTGCTGAGTGAATCCAACACAACCAGCAGACCTCCGACGGGGAACAGCCCGGGAAGGACAGTGCCACGTGGAAGGTTACACTAAGTGACCTGCTGCTGTTTGCTAATCCAGACTTGCCACTGGTCCGATTCTGTGCTGAGGAGGCTAACAAAACCCAGTTTATTTGGCGGGTGTGGATGTCACCTTTGGCTTCTCAACAACCGAGTTGACTGTCCCACGTGTGCCAGGCCCTGGTGATGGGGTGGTAACTTTTACAGTACACGGATGCTGTGGGGCACAGAACCTCAGCCTGAGTCTGGAGGGAGATGCAGGTGTTAGGCCATGGGGAAGGGAACTCAGGCTGAGGCCACCCACTCCCCCAGGTGGGAGACAAGGAAAGAGAAACGTTTTGCAAGAAGGAGCCTTTAAGAATGATTGTATGGGAATTCGATTGCAAGATACAGAGAAGACACATCTTTGAGGGGTTAAACCATTAGAAAGCCAGCGACTATGAGCAGACTCATGTTCCAAAGACTTGCAGCCTCTAATGCAACTTAATACTGTTAGGAAACGGAGCCAGGAGGGTCGTAGAGAAAAAGCAGAAAACCACCTCAACAGACCAGATCAACTCTTGTGGAGAGTTGGAGAGGGGCACCCTGGTGACCCGAGGAGAGTCAGGAGACATGAGGCATGGCTCAGTGGAGGGAGAGGTGGTGGGCCTCAACGGGGTCCTGCCCAGGGGACAGAGTCACAGGAGTTCCAGTGTTCAGAGTCTCTCAAGTTCGTGGAACAGGTCCAGCAGGTCCAGGAGCCTATTGTCCAAATCTGCTTCTAGATTAGGAACCTATCACCCGTGGTGGAGTGGGGGTGTGTGTGGAGAGGTGGGCTTGGCCCCTAAAAGTCCCCATCCTTTGCCAGGATGCCAAAGCCATCCCTGAGTGGGAAAGGCCTCCTGCCTGTAAAGTACAGTGGAACGCAAGAGATGGGAGTCGATTTAAAAGACCTGCTAGGAAGATCTTGTGTACCTGGGAGCTGGAAAGGATTCAAAACAGGAGATGTGCACTTAAGTGGACGTCTAAAGATGACCACGATTTTGAGTTTGTCAGACACAAGACAACTGGAAGGAAGAGCTGACAGCAAGACTCCGATAAGGAGTTGGCTTTGGAATGTGGTGACTCGGAGATAATAACAGGCCAGGAAATGTCCTCCAGGTAATTACAGATGAGAGGCCAGATAGGAGGGAAAGGCTGGGCTGTATTTACTGACTCCGGAGTCCTCCAAGAGATACATCTCCGCTTCTACCATGCCACGGTCAGTGGGACAGACTTGTACACCCTTCACCGGTAAAGCAGTAAGGAACACCAGGCAGCTGGTGTCACAGGACTGTGAGCCCCAAGAGAAGAAGAACACAGTGCCTTCTTTCTACTCAGAGGTAGCTTGCGTGTTGTGGCTCAAGGAGGGACGGGAGCCCAGGAAGACCACGGCAGTCTCCCTGAAGTGATGGAGATGGGAAAACAGAGACTTGAAGCCCTTGGGTCTCATACTAGACTCCTCTATAAATCCGCATTATGTGGTCTCAAGAGGCTGTAATAGCCAAAGGCTAAGGAGCATACAAACACAGAGCGAAGAGACACACAATTCCTGGAACCTACACAGGATGCTTGTACTACTGAGTCATAACTATCCATAACTAGCCCATGTTTAGCCCATTCAGGCGGAGATCACAGAGTTACACCTCATCAATAGGGACAAACTGTCACTCCATTGCAGGTCACTCTATCTTTGTCCTAAGTGAAAGTAAGATCGGGTCTCAACACCAGCACCCTGACACCTAGAGGAGGAACTGCAGTCAGAGCAAAACTCTCAGGAGGACAAGAAGATGCTGAGAAGTATTCAAACTGCTTAGCATTAAATAGAAAGCAACCAGATACTTCTAGAGAAGCAAACCCGGAAGTCACAGATGTGGTGGAATTCGCAGACCAGGGCAATCACCCATATGATTGAAAATGCAAAAGGAAAATATGAGAACAAGAGTCAAAATAGAAGATATAAAAGTACTCAATGGAACTTCTAGATCTGTAAGTATCTGAAGTGGAAAAACTGGATCAAGTTAACAACAGGCAAAAATGCAGCTAGGCATACCCATTCTCCTTCGGACAGCTTACAGACAGGACTCGGGAGATGGAGGATCATGAGTATGAGAAATTTAGTGAGACTTCACCTCAACCAGCAAGTAGAACACAATGGTGCAGACTTACAATTCAAGCTATGCAGGAGGTATAAATAGGGGGACCATGGTCCAGGCTGGCCTGGACAAAAATATAAATGAAAGCAGAAAGAAATGAGAGGTGGATCGAGTGATAGAATGCCTGCCTAGCAAACAAGAAGACCTGAGTTTAAACTCCAGTGCTCCAGAACAAAGAGAAAGTACCGTGACCTTGAAGAGAGAGAAATATAAGCTATCCAGTTGAAACATAGAAATAAAATGACTGGGGACAAAATAATGAAGCTTTCATGACCTGTAAGGAGAGGTTAAATAGTATAAGCTACGTTAGCAGAGGTCCCAAGGCAGAGGATGGGAAAGGGTGGAACTTTTTCAGCTTGATAAAAGAATAACACACACATCTAAGAAGCATAACAAATCCTAGCAGCTTTCCCCCCAAAAAAGAAAAAAAAGAAAACCCCATACAGGCACAACAGCACTCCATCACCTAACAGCTGAAAAGCAATGGTAACAAGACTTTCCTGCCCAGGCTGGCCTTGAACTGGGATCCTCAGGTCTCAGCCTCCTGAATAGGTAGGATTACAGGTGTGAGCCACCAGCACCTGGCTAAGAGAAAAGTTTTAAAGTACTTGGAGTAAAAAAGAAAAGACATGTCTTAAAAGGAGAACAAAGATGACTTGCTACAGATGTCTCATCAAAACCCATTCAAGACAAAAGACAATGAAAGAATATCTTTAAAATTCTGAAAGAGGAAAAAAACCCTTCAATCTAAGATACTGTACTTAGTTTAAAAATATTCTTCAAAAACAAAGCAGTATGAAGGAATTTCAGATGACAGAAATGGCGAGACGGTTTGTCTGGAAACCACAAGGAGATGTTCAAACTTCTGGCAGAAAGAAAATGAGTCCAAGGAAATTCAGCCCAGAAACAGCAACTTCATTATCTTTTCTTTTTTTATATATTTTTATTGGAAAAATACTGTATAGAGGGGTTACAGTTACATGAGTAAGATAATGAGTACATTTCTTATCCATCATTGTTACCTCCTCCTTTGTTTTTCCCCTACTATTCCTTCCTCCCCACCTCCCCAACTTCTCCCCCCTCCCCCCACACCTCCAAGTTGTAAAGTTTATTTTCAACATAGGGCCTTGTACATCTCATTGTTACAATGGGTCAACCTGTATCCTTATTTCAACATTTTGTTATTTCTCTTTCCCTCCCCAAGTTAGAAACATGTATATACAAGATGCAGGGCACTAGAATCAAATACAGTAACAACAGGCGTTATACTGTGGGGGAAGAACATACAAAAAAAATAACATATTACATTTAAAATACATTATAGCAAGAAAGAAAAAACCAGTTGTGTCCCTATCTTGGGGTTCATTTTGCTTAACATCATCTTTTTTTTTTTTTTTTGTCAGTCATGGGGCTTGAACTCTAGGCCTGGGTGCTGTCCCTCACCTCTTCAGCTCAAGGCTAACACTCTACCACTTGAGCCATAGCACCATTTCTGGCTGTCTGTGGTTTATTGGAGATAAGAGTCTCATGGTCTTTCCTGCCCAGACTGGCTTTGAACCACAATCCTCAGATCTCAGCCTCCTGTGTAGCTAGGATTACAGGCATGAGCCACCTGGTTAACATCATCTTATATGGTCATATGTACAGAGCTATTGACCTTTTCTGTTTGTCCTATACTTATACTAGGGTACAGGTTGACCCATTGTAACAATGAGATGTATAAGACACTATGTTGAAAATGAACTTTACAACTTCAGGCAATGGGGTTGGGGGAGGGAGGAGTTGGGGAGGTGGGGAGGGAATGGATGGTAGGAGAAAAACAAAAGAGGAGGTAACAATGCTAGATAGGAAATGTACTCATTACTCATGTAACTAACCCCTCTGTACAGTATCTTTACAATAAAAATATATAAAGAAATGCAAATTAAAACAACATTGAGATTCCACCTCACCCCAGTTAGAATGACTATAATCAAGAACTCTAATAACAACAGATGCTGGAGGGGATGTAGACAGAAGGGAACCCTACTGCATTGTTGGTGGGAGTGTAAACTTGTTCAACCACTTGGAAAGTAGTATGGAGGTTCCTCAAAAGACTCCACATAGAGCTCCCCTATGACCCAGCAATCCCACTTTTGGGCATTTACCCAAATGATCACAAACAAGACCACACTAAAGCTACCAGCATGACTATGCTTATTGCAGCATTATTTACCATAGCTAAGATATGGAACCAACCCAGATGCCCCTCAGTAGATGAATGGATCAAGAAAATGTGGTATATATACACAATGGAATTCTATGCCTCCATCAGAAAGAATGACATTGCCCCATTTGTTAGGAAATGGAAAGACTTGGAAAAAATTATATGAAGTGAAGTAAGCCAGGCCCGAAGAAACACAGGTCCCATGGTTTCCCTTATTTATCTTTTCTTTTCAAATGGTAATGTTTAGAGAAAAGGTTGTTTTCTGTGGAGTTTCAACAAACAAGAGATTTGGAATGAAAGAGAAGCTTTGTCACCAAGCCTCTCCCCAGAACAGGAGCCATGGTCCCTTTGCAGGTCAGAGCTCTCAGCAAAGCCTTAGTAGGATGGAAAGCCAGCCCACCCCCAGACAGGAGAGGGGAAGGGAGTTACTGTCAGGGCCAGAGCAGGCAATGGAAGGTTCTAGAGTCTTGATGAGTCCCGCCCAACCAGCACCACCTCTAGCCTTCTTATTCCATATCCCAATCAAGTAGATTAGCCCTTCTAATAATTCCTGAAATGGAGAAATATTCTAGTAACATGTTTGCGTGATAATAGGAACTTCCAGGCAGGGCTTGGGGAAGTCAAGCCTCTCGAAAGGAAGGGGGTGGATGTGAGCTCTGGGTTTTTAATGTGAAGGAAGTCCCTGGGTGGCTCTCTGGAGAAGGTGACCCCGGGCCCTGGCTAATTCCGGGAGGGAAGCCTGGCTGGCCTCAGCTGCAGCTCTGATGGTGAAGCAGGGGAGCATCATGGAGAGGAGACTTTTCTGGAATCTGTTAGTGATAATACTGACAGAGTTCATAGGAAACCAGACAGTCGGGGAGCTTCAGCCTATATAGACCTGGATGGTCAGATAAGCCTACAAACCAAAACCTGCCTGGCAACAAAATGGAGGCAGGAAGGAGGAAAGAATGAGGAAGTAAGGACCCGACACTAAACCTTCGGCCTCACCATCTCACGGGAAACACAAAGGAGACCCACCCATCAGAAAGCGATCCCGATGTTCTCGGTTGGACTCAAGGCCCAGCTCTCTGAGCAGGAAGACTGTCTGGATGGCTGAGACAGGCTAAGGTGTTACACGGGAACTCAGTCTCGAGACTCGGAGAAGCCACAACTTGAGAGGTGGAGTTGGGAGTCTTTACTGGAGAGCCGGTGACTGCAGGGGGGACTCCTGTCTCAAAGACCTGCAGCCCAGAAGGCTTCTTGCATAAAGCTTTTAAAGACAAAAACCACGTTTGGGGTGGAGACCCAACCCAACCAAAGCAGACCACATAGGGGAAAACTCAGGGACAGACATTCATCTGAGAGAGATGCCCACGGAACTTTCCATTTAGGAGAATTCTCAGAGGCAAGCACATCAAAACATCTAGGGAAACAGTCAGGGAGGAGAATTCTCTGGAGCAAAGCTTTCCTGAGGCTAAAAGACTGGCCCGTCTCACCTCTAGACCTTTCAGAGAAGGGTAGCTGTGAGGACAAGGGACTGTACTTTGGACCCAGTATCCTTATCTCAAGGTGCCATCTTCCCTGGGCATCTCGAGGCCACATTTCTTTTCTGTCACTTACTTTGTCTGAGTCCTGTCTGAGTTCTTTGCTTGTCAGATGCCGGCGCTGAGTCTGCTTAGCTGTCCTGAATGGTCTAATCACATAATCTGGCATATTGACAGGGAAGTTAGGGATTCACTGTGACAACAAACAAAAACAACAATAAAAATAAACACATGACCCCCAAAAACCATCCCAGACCACAGCAACCTCCTCCAGTACCAGCTGGACCTGAGCCTGATGATGGGATTACCCCAGAGGGCACGGATGGGTTCTGGGAGTGATCTGGGAGCATTGCTAAATCCTTCCGTACACACCAGCCCACAGAACACAGTCATTCCGCCAAGGGCCGGGGAGGTTGGCTGAATTACATTTGGCCTCAGGGCCAAGGTTGAATGGTCTGAGTTAAAGATCAGCTGATTTAAGAACTACGAGTTGCCCCACAAGGGCTGGAGGAAGCTGTCATTAATGCCCAAGAGCCTGGCACTCAAAGAATGGCATCCTGGGACCTTGGCAGGCTACCCAAGATGGGGCAAGTTTAATGACAAAATTGTTCTTAGTGATCTTGTGATCTTCCTCCTCCTCCTCCTCTTCTTCCTTTCTCCTTCCTCCTCTTCCTCCTCCTCCTCCTATTCTTCCTTCCTCCTTCCTCCTCTTCCTCCTCCCTCCTCCCCTCTCCTCCTCCCCCCTCCTCCTTCCTTCTCCTCCTCCTTCTCCTCCCCCCTCCTCCTCCTTCTCCCCCTCCTCTTCTTCTTCTTCTTCCTTCTTCTTCTTCTTCTTCTTCTTCTTCTTCTTCTTCTTCCTTCTTCTTCTTCTTCTTCTTCTTCTTCTTCTTCTTCTTCTTCTTCTTCTTCTTCTTCTTCTTCTTCTTCTTCTTCTTCTTCTTCTTCTTCCTTCTTCTTCTTCTTCTTCTTCTTCTTCTTCTTCTTCTTCTTCTTCTTCTTCTTCTTCTTCTTCTTCTTCTTCTTCTTCTTCTTCTTCTTCTTCTTCTTCTTCGTGGTGCAGGCCAGTGTGCTACTGCTGAACGTCGCCCTGATCCATGCCCTGACCCCCTCAGGACAGGGAGTGTGAGGAGAGCTGGGGCGTCCTGGGGTGCAGTGAAGAGAGATGGTTTGGGGAGTGGTGTCCAGGTGGTGAACTCCCATGCCCGCTCCTGCCGGCGTTTGCGTCCTTCACTGCGGCCTGGAGTCCCCCTGAGGGGGCCAAATGGAACAGCAGCCTCAGGTCACTCAGGGTCACTGCCGGGCAGGGTGCAGGTTGAGCTGCTGTGGAGGGATTGATGGTGATGGAGGTTGCATCTGGCTGAGGCTATGGCGGTGGTGGCTCTGGTAGTGGTGGTGGGCGGCGCTGTCACTATGTCCGGGACTGGGGTGGCTGCCAGTGTCATTATGGGTGGGATTTATCCTGGTTAGCGGTCGCTGATCTTGACATGGTTGGTGGTCGGTGGTGGCACTGGTGGTGCTGCTGGCCTTTGGCCAGTGCACACACTGCCCCTCCTTCTCAAAGCCACACCTGCTTATCTCTACCATCAGCAGAGAAGTTAATTAAAGCAAGGGAAGTCTGCTAATCCAAGAACCTCATCATCACATGCCACGTCCTTGTCTTCTGTCAGGACCCTCTGCTGGCAGACAATGATCCAGCCTTCAATCTCTGTGACAATGTTCTAGTCTGGGCCAATTTAAATAACTCTGCCAGTAAACATTGCGTGAATGCCATCAGACGCTGTCTGCGTCTAAATACGTAGCAGCAACTTTGTCTAATTGTCTTTCTTTTTTTCCTTTTAAATCCCCTTGGAGAGGAACAAGCAATGTTTCCTCTGGTCTTTGCTCAGATGCCACCTCCTGGAAGCAGGGGAGGGGGTTACCCTTGGCCACTGCAGAAAGAAGGAGGGGAGAGGGGGAGGGAGGAGAAAAGGGGGAGGGAGGGGGAAGGCAAGAAGGGAGGGGGAAGGAGAGAGGGAAGGAAGGGAAGGCAGGATGAGGGAGGTGGAAGAAGGGTGGGAGGGAAGGAAAAAGGGGGGAAGGAGGGAGGAAAGAAAGGAAGGAACAGTGGGAGGAAGGAGGGAGAGGACTGAGGGGGAAATAGGAAGGAGGAGGAGAAAATAAAGGAGGAGGGAAGGAAGGAGGGGAGAAGGAAGGTTGGGATGGAAGGAGGGAAGAAGGAAAAAAGGGAAAGGTGAGAGAAGGAGGAATGGCAGGTGAACCGGGAGGAAGCAAGGAAGGGGTAAGATAAGAAGGAAGAAAGGAAGTGGGAAGGAAGGAGGGGATGAGGGAAGGAAGGAAAGGGAGGAGGGAAGAGAGGAGGGAGGAGGGAGGAGCAAGTGTGCCCGATGAGAGTCCATTTCCTCATGAGAAAGCTCAGCTCTGCGGCTTCCACATGAACGGGTTGTGCCCGTGAACCCCAAGCATGCACCCCAGTGGTGTGGACTGAGAGCAGGCATACACACACAGCGCATGCACCGCACAACGCATGCAGGGCGGGGTGTGCACACACATACCGCAAGTGTGCCCGGGTGGCTGTGGTTTGCACTGGCATCTTTGGCGCTGACTCCCTGCACGCACACACAGGTTCAGGGCCAAGGTGTGCCTGAGTCCCCCGGGGCTGCGTGTGAAGGGGGGTGTTACGCTCTGCTCCATAGCTACTGGCTGGGCGGGGCCGGGCGGGCCGGGCTGAGCTGGGCCTCCGTGCAGAGCGTGCCTGCTAGCCAGGCTGTCAGAGCCTTTTCACCTACCTTCTCCCGGGCAGCGCTTTAAACTGCGTCAGGATCTCATTTAGGGCAGAAGGATGACAGGCTCAGGACTCAGGAAAACCACCTACTTTGGAGCAAGATCTGTCTTCATCAGAAACAACCCATTAAAAAAAAAAAAAGCCTGTCTGGTACTTTGCGGCACATTTGCATATTTTTCAAGTTCTTAACAGAGAAAAATCTCGAGGTGTCGGGGTAGGAAACCTCCAGACAGCTGCTGTTCCCTTCAAACTAAACGAGAGGTGTCACTTTTAATGAAGGGAGAGAAAGATGCCTCTAATCCCCAGCCACCCTCCCTCCCCCTCCCACAAGTGGGAGCCCTCCCACAGGTTGCCAGGGAAAAGGAGCATGGAAATTCACGCGGGAGCCCTGAGTGGACGCATCAACGCCACCTGCTTCCTGGACCTGAACTTGTGTGGGGCACACCCAGAACTCAAGCCTCCTGGGTAGGTAGCAGACCACACTCGTAGGCTGGTTGGGCTCTGCTGCCTTTGTCCTGGAGTCAGAGAACAGCAGCTGTCTGATGGTTTTCTCTCCTGACATTTCAATGATTTTTGTTTCCCTGTTAAGAACTTGAAAAACTCTGCTTTAGGGGTCCGCCGCTTTACTATGACACCCAAAAGTGCCTCCAGATGGCTTCCCCTTTAAAAAGAAATATTTTAAGCCCTCCACTCACTGGAGCAGTTTTTCTTGGCACCGAAGGAGAGATTCATTACAGGCAGCATTTGAACAAGCTTGTTGAGATTTTCTTCGGTTCTTGGCTCACAGACTCTGCGCCACCGCCAACCCTGGAGTGTGGTGGGTCTGACCTAATCAGGTGGGTCCCGTGAATGATGATCTGAGGAGACACTGGAGAGATCCAAAGCGACAGAAGTGCTCTCCTGATGGCCCGGACTGCTGTGGCACCAGAGGCGTGCGTGGCCGGGAGCTGAGGCGCCTTCTGCCACCAGCCGGCAAGAAAGCAGGGGCCCCTCGCCACACTGCGAGGAGCGGAGTCTGGAAGGGAGCTGCGAACTGCACCTTGAGGGTCAGGAAGGGACAAGGTGCAGCACACACCTCGGCCGTGTCGAGAGACCGGAAGCTGAGAATCCAGCTTAGCAGACGAGACCCCCGTCTGGGGAGACAGGGAGAAGACAAACCTGGGTTTTGAGCTTATGGTTACATCACAGGGCCAGTGGAACAGCTGCCCTGCAGGGGTAGAGGACAGGAAGGTGGACACGAAGTCACCACAGACCCATGAACCCAGGGGGTCAGCCTGGCTCCAGTTCTGTGTGTGTGTGTGTGTGTGTGTGTGTGTGTGTGTGTGTGTGTGTGTGTGTGAGAGAGAGAGAGAGAGAGAGAGAGAGACAGAGAGAGAGAGAGACAGAGAGAGAGAGAGAGGGAGGGAGGGAGGGAGAGGGAGGGAGGGAGAGACCACGTAGTTCAGGTTGGCCTGTTACCACGCTTCTCCTATCACAGCCTCCCAAGTGCTGTCTGCTGCCATGTCCCAGCTCCTTCCACTTCTCGGCCCCAAGACTCCTCCAAAATCCTTAAGACCATCCCAGGACACAGCCGCTCGTGTGTCCAAACGGCGGGCGGGAGGTTACTGCTAATTAGCTACTCTTAATTGATATGAAGATGAATAACATTTCAAATCATGTCTCCCCGTGCAGTGGAGGCTTGTTGGTCGACAACCATCTCTAATTTAAACAGATGAATTAAAACAAATGTGATTTAGTGATTGTCAAAAGGAGCGGGAAATTCTTAATGCAGTAATCGACTCATCCGTGCGGATAGTTGGGGGAGATGTGCAAACGCATTCATTAGCTGTGGCTGATGACTGTGGATGCTAGGGCATTATAAATAGGCCGGTGTGACTTCAGATCGGCCATCTTCACTGGGCTCTGTGGCACCCTGCCAGGGGGAGACGCTCTAGGTATTGTTTGGCGTCACCTCATTGTCTCCCACGATTAAAAATGCTGCTGCGGAAACACCACTGTCAGGGAGAACAGGTAGCATTTATTTCCACTTCTTTTCCTCATTTCCCTATTCCCTGCTGGCCTGAAAGTGTAAAGCTTTAAGATGTATTAGGGTAAACTTTTCACCACCACCCACAAAAATATCTGAGCAGTGCAGTGATCCAGGAAGCTTCTAAGGAGCCAAACCCAACTCATTTGGTGCCTCCCAAAGCTGAGACTAGAGGCAAAGACATAGCCCACATCCAAGGGATGCTGGCAGGGGCCATTGTATCTGCCTGTGGTTGGAAAAGTAACCTGGAGGTGCTCTACGTGACTTCTTCACATTTTTTTGTCTCTTTCTCTCTTTTCAGTTTCTATCTTGATTTTTTTTTTTTTTTGCCCAAAATGCATGCAATGCTTTTGGATTTCACATGCTATGTTAAGTTGTGAGGAGTGAGAGAATTCTGAATCAGTTATGATTCTTTCTGTTGTAAGCGACAAAACTTGATGCAAACTGTCTTCGGGAAAACAGGATTTTTTTTTTTGGCTAATGCAACTGAAAATCTTGGGCTGCGTTCAGCTCCAGATGGAACAGTAGCCAAGCCCTGGGCATGCTGGCGCTCAGCTCTCCTCCCTCCCTCCGCTGTAGCCTTCGCTTCCTGGAGGCAGAGGCACCAGTGGCTTTTCTGCGATTCCGTCTTTCACTAATTGGATAGGCCTGGGGAGTGGTTGTCAAGAGTGTAAACATAGAATGGAATTTTTTTTTATTGTTGTTGTTGTTTTCCCCCTCACATCCTGGTTCCGGGAGCCAGACAAAGTTACTAAACCTCTCTGGGCTTGATGGATAAAAAGTCCATACCTGCCACAGGAGTTCTCTGTGGCGGAGGGCAGAAGGAGCAGAGGAGCCCGGAGCATGGTGCTGTGTGGCCACACCTGACTGAGTCACGCCATGGGGATGACCCCATGGCCTGGGCTCAAGGTCACACTGACCTCCGTGTCACCTTGTTATAGACAGCTCTGAGCTCTGCTCTAAACTCAACATGCCCCAGGCCTCTGCCCAGCAAGATCCTGCGGAGCCTCCATCCACCCATCTTGCACCATGGAGCTTCCCACAGCTGGTGCTTGGGCACCAGCTCCATGCATCGGCCTCCTCCCTCCTCTTCCTCGAGGACGGATGGCTTTTAGGGTCAAGTTAGGTGGGAGGGAGGACTGGGAATATGACAGAGGGGCCTGTGCAAATGCAAGGTGGTATGAAGCCACAGCTCTCTCAGTCAGGCTCAGTAAACATTGACAGCAGCCGGGCACTGGTGGCTCACACCTGTCATCCTAGCTACTCAGGAGGCTGAGATCTGAGGATCGTGGTTCAAAGCCAGCCTGGGCAGGAAAGTCCGTGAGACTCTTATCTCCAATGAACCACTAGAAAACTGGTTGTGGTGTTGTGGCTCAAGTGGTAGAGTGTTAGCCTTGAGCTGAAACTCTGAGGGACAGCGCCCAGGCCCAGAGTTCAAGCCCCTCAACCAACAACAACAACAAAGCTGGAAGTGGCACTGTGGTTCAAGTGGTAGAGACCTAGCCTTGAGCCCAATGAGGCTCAGGGACAGTGCCCAGGCCCAGAGTTCAAGTCCCATGACCGACAGAAAAACAAAAACAAAAACAAAAATTCAGACACCAGTGCCTCCAAGGAGGCGGGAGTCTGCCACGTGACCACTGGCCACGAACTATGGCACACGCTCCCAGAGAGGCCGATGAGGAGGGGTTGTCGATCAAGTCATGGACATTGCAGCACTGCGCACCCGAAGATCCAAGTTCATGGCTACCACCCCCGTGTCTTTCTCTGATTCCCTGGCTGAGAGTTTCACAGCATGCACAGCCATGCCTTTCTGGACATACGACGTTGTAGAAGGCAAATGGCTATGTGTGGTTTTCACAGAGATGGGCGGGGATTAGGAAGCCCGGTGCCCCTGGTGACCACGTGTGTGTAAGCACACTCCAGGCACCTCCCATTCACAGGCTGCCCGGGGGGCGAGGCCGCCTGGCCATGGAGCCACGCAGGAATCTGACAGGCAGGTGGGAGGTGCTCTGTCCTCTCCCGGGCTTCCTGGCTGGGTGGCCATGGGGAAACCGAGGCAGATCCAGGCCTGTGGGAAGCACTGCCCACCTCTAAGACCCTCATCCATGGCCCAATTTCACCTTGACCAAGGACAAAGGGCCCACGAGCACTCTGTAGGGGGATCCTCTGAACGTTCTGAGCTTAGAAGACATTAAGGCAGGCCAGAGAAGCAGAGTCTCCAGATCTGCACCCACAGCACTGCCCAGGCACGTACCTGCAACTCCCCACCCCAGGACTATCAGTACAGACCCTCCCCCCGGCCCCCATCTACATTGGGATGGAGGGAAGGGTACATCTGCCCTACCACTCTCTAAACCCAGGAGGTCAGATACAGAGATCGGTAGACAGGACTGGGCAGGAAGCTAGACAGATCCATCCACCTCCCTCCTAGTCTCCACCAGCCTCCCTCTGCTCCACACCCGATCATCTACAGTGAGATGGGTCTGCTGCTCTGTCCACCTTTATAGGGAGAGATCTGTCTCTAACTCTGTGAGCATCTAGAAAGACATCTGCAGACAGATATTTATCTCTCTATCGAGATAGATATACGCAGGGAGGTGTGATATAGTACAGACGTAGATGCATAGGGATTCTGCCCATGACTGTTGGGTTAACCTGGGAGGAGTGAGCGGCAGCTGTCAGGAGGGGTGAGCGCAGAGCTTGGAGTTCTCAGACAGAGCAGCCCTCTTCCTGGAGGAAGTTCCAGCTTGGATTTCCAGGCCTTTCCACTGATTAGATCAGGCCCAGCCACATTCTTGGTAGTGGAGTGTGGAGCCCTCGGAGCTGGGCCTGTGGGTGGAATGCCTTCACGTCAGCACTTATTGCTGGGCGCCCCGGGTTAGCCAAGCTGACCACCTGAGAAGCAAAGCGGACGGAAGAACCTCGCAGTAGTTTTGTGGAGGGGCTTGGCAGCGTCTTGGGAGGTCAAACACGGGCGAGTGCTCTGGGAAGGGGATTTCGAGCAGGTCCTCCCGTTATTGGGCCAGTGAGGGATGCAGCCACCCTCCTGTCCTCCACGCTGGGACTGGCCCAAGCTCGTTCCTGCTTCTGACCCAGCGCAGCTCACGCAGGTGCCTGGTCTGTGCATCCTTCCGGGAAGGAGGATGAGGGCAGAGCCCAGAAGCTCCTCCCTTAGCTGCAATCCCCATCTGTTCTGCCATCTTGATTGAGAGCACCAAGGGAGCAAGGTGGAGGAGCCATGTCACCCCAGGGCCGCCAGCTGAGCCGCCCTGCAGGCTGACCCACCGAGCCCTCCCGCACCCCGAGGAAGGGACCTCCACTCTGCCAGCCCCGCTTTATCAACCGGACAGTGCAGGGTGGGGGTGGGGCTCTCCAGGTGTGCGCAGCCAGCACTGGCAGCACTGGGCAAAGCTCAGATTTCGGCTGGATTCCAATCTCTCGCACATCCTGTCCCAGAGTCCTTTGCACGGGAACCGATCCCAAATTGAACAATGCAGAGAAGAGTTGGCATGGAGATCCAGGGAGCCCCATGATGCACGGGACAAGCCCTGTCCCTCCACAGGGCCTAGTCAGTCACCCCCGATGGAAGGGAAGGGTGCATATCTAACTATATCTATCTATAATTTGAATATAAAATAGAAGTACCGTGCAAAAGGGAGGAGTTGTATTCCCCTCATCGCTCAGATGCTTCATTAGCCTCCCTGCTATGTCTGCTCAGCTTTGCTTAATGAATTGCCCTGAGGAACGGGCAAGAATGGCTCCATGGCTTGTGAAGTGCGGTGGAGAGCTGCCGCTTTCTAGAGCTCATTTATTTCCAGCTCCTTCCTTACTGAGACCAGCGAGAAGGCCGCTCCCGCTCCTGCTGCTCCATCGCTCTCCGGCCTCTCCCTGCCAGCTCCTAGAACCTCCACAAACACCATCCCTGGGGTCCAGTCCCTGGCACTTCTCATAAGCAAGGCTTGGTTTGCACGGCCCCAGGGGCCTCCCTCCCAGGCTGGCACAGCCATAGCAGACTTGGGTCTGGGGAAAAAGAACCTCCTTATAGAAACTCCGTCCAGCCTCACACATATGCATCTTTTGTGAGACAGCTGCTCCAGGAGCTGAGCCACCCCGATCTGCAGAAAGGTTGCGGTCTCCTTGCAGGGAGGGGGCAGGGAGCAGTTTCCTCTGACTCCTTGCCTTCTTTCTCCCTCCTCTTCTTCCCCTTCTTCTTTTCCTCCTTCCTCTCCTCCCGCTCCTCTTCCTCTTCCTCCTCTCCTCCCCCTCCTCTCCTCTTCCTCTTCCTTTTCTCCTTCCTGGTCACCGCTCTGGGTGCACAGAGCCTGTGGTGGTGCCCATGGCTGTAAGGCCTCTCGCTGTCACATCTGCAAGCATGCGTGGGGGTGGCAGGGGCCACCGCTGTCTGGAGGTGCCAGCTCTTGGTCTTGGCATCTCTCACTCGGAGGGAGCAGCCCATGGAAGAGTTTCTCACAGGAGCAAGGAGAAAGCCTGTTTCCATGGAAACACCAGCTTGGCACCATATGCAAATGCCCATCTCCGCTGAAACTGGCCTGACAGCGGAGCTGAACTCGAAATACAGAACGCGGTAAAATGGTTTTTTAACTTTTATGTGGGGACCTTACGCGCTGCGCTGGTAATTAATTATGCACAAGTGCTCGGAGAGGCAACCTGGTGGAAATGTCTTCAGGTAATGGCCTTTTGACAAATTCCCTCCAACTCTTAATTTTTTAAGGGCTTTTCTTCTTCTTCAGTAAATAGAATAAGGACAGGTGAGACGGTCCGTTTAGGCCGAGCCGCTGTGGGGCCCCATTAGCAGCCCTCTCCTGCCACGCACTTCACGTCTCCTCGTTAGCATGACTTCAGCAGGAGCCGGAGGGGCCGCTGGCTGCATGGGCTCGGGGCGCAGTCCCACAGGGAGGGAGGACATCTCAAATGAACGAGAGACCAGTCTGCTCAGGTGTCTGTCTCCGAGACACATCAGGGGAGCCAGGAGCAGATATAATTCCAGTCTGTATGTCTTGGGGAGAGGGTGACGTGAAGCTGGTCCCCTTGAGGTCACCTAGCTGCGTCCTGAGCCCCCAAGGCTTCTTGGGACACAGAGAAGAGACGCCGTCCATGCCAGCTCACCTGGATTTGTCGTCCATCACATTTGATGAGGGGAATTAAATCACGGAGGGGGACGATGGGAGTTCTGAGCAGCACCTGGGCTGTCCCCACCGGGGCTGCGTGTCCCTGTCTGTGGACGGAGATGACCTCAGCCTCCGCCATTGGTTACTGGCTGTGGGAGCCCATGCTGTGGGGTCTGGCTCTTCTCACTGGGTGGGCAGAATGCCAAGCAGAGGGCACTGAGATGGCGCAGCCACAGGGCCCCTGGCCAGCCGAGGAGGAAGAGGAGGAGGAGGAGCAGGAGGAGGAGGAGGAGGAGGAGAAGGAGGAGGAGGAGGAGGAAGAGGAGGAGGAGGAGGAGGAGCAGGAGGAGGAGGAGGAGGAGGAGGAGGAGGAGGAGGAAGAGGAGGAGGAGGAGGAGGAGGAGGAGGAGGAGGAGGAGGAGGAGGAGGAGGAGGCGGCAGCGGCGGCAGGCGGCAGGGGGGCCGTCCAGCGGTAGGGGAGAAGTCAGGCAGTAGCGGTGCTGCTGGACGCAGGTCTCTGTGGTGGAGATGATGGCGTGGGAAGACTGGTGGTGAAGAATCTGCAGGCACTTGGCCAGAAAGGAAAACAACCAGTGATTTGAACACAGCCCAAGCCCAGTCACTTAGCCCCTGGTAGTTGACAGAACAAGCCTCTATTCTGGCTCCCATGACTCCTGCCCAGGTGTAGAAACAGGCCAGCGAGGTGGGAAGACTTGGCCTGGCGTGGCTCAGGAGCTTGGTGAGCAGGGTGTGTCCATTGGCCATCCACGGCCAGATTCCTGCCTCTCATTGGTGTCTGCACACATCTGCGTCTGCGCAATCTGCATCTGCACACATCTGCATCTGCACAATCTGTGTCTGCACACATCTGCTTCTGCACACATCTGCATCTGCACACATCTGCGTCTGCACATATCTGCGTCTGCACACATCTGCGTCTGCACACATCTGTGTCTGCACACATCTGTGTCTGCACATCTGCATCTGCACACATCTGTGTCTGCACACATCTGTGTCTGCACATACCTGTGTCTGCACACATCTGTATCTGTGCACATCTGCATCTGCACACATCTGCATCTGCACACATCTGTGTCAGCACATCTGCATCTGCACACATCTGTGTCTGCACACATCTGCGTCTGCACACATCTGCGTCTGCACACATCTGTGTCTGCACATCTGCATCTCACACATCTGTGTCTGCACACATCTGCGTCTGCACATACCTGTGTCTGCACACATCTGTGTCTGCGCACATCTGCATCTGCACATATCTGTGTCTGCACACATCTGTGTCTACACACATCTGTGTCTGCACATATCTGCATCTACACACATCTGCATCTGCACATATCTGCGTCTGCACACTACTGTGTCTGCACACATCTGCGTCTGCACTTGTGTCTGCGCACATCTGTGTCTGCACACATCTGCGTCTGCACATATCTGCATCTACACACATCTGCGTCTGCACACATCTGTGTCTGCACACATCTGCGTCTGCACTTGTGTCTGCGCACATCTGTGTCTGCATACATCTGTGTCTGTGCACACCTGCGTCTGCACACATCTGTGTCTGCACACATCTGCATCTGCGCACACCTGCGTCTGTGCACACCTGCGTCTGCACACACCTGCGTCTGCGCACACCTGCATCTGCACACATCTGCGTCTGCACATATCTGCATCTGCACATATCTGCATCTACACACATCTGTGTCTGCACACTACTGTGTCTGCACACATCTGCGTCTGCACTTGTGTCTGCGCACATCTGTGTCTGCATACATCTGTGTCTGTGCACACCTGCGTCTGCACACATCTGTGTCTGCACACATCTGCATCTGCGCACACCTGCGTCTGCACACACCTGCGTCTGCGCACACCTGCGTCTGTGCACACCTGCGTCTGCGCACACCTGCGTCTGTGCACATCCTCTGCTGTGGCCCTGCGGTACGCAGCGGCCTGCCCAGGCCTGGGGGCTGCACTTGAAGGTAATGGAGGAAGTCAGCGATTATTTCTCCAGGGGACTTCACGCTGATGAATTGTTCAGTAGGTAAAATTCACGTCCTCCATAATTGGGAGTGCAAACAGAAGCGATTAGAGACTGATTTGTACCAATTTGACAAATTTAAAGAGCACACTGTTCTGTTGGAGTGGCAGAATGGAAGAGCGTGGGGGAGGAGGAGTGTGGGGAGGAGGAGTGTGGGGAGGAGGAGGAGTGTGGGGAGGAAGAGAAATGTGGGGAGGAGGAGGAGTGTGGGGAGGAGGAGTGTGGGGAGGAGGAGGAGTGTGGGAAGGAGGAGTGTGGGGAGGAGGAGGAGTGTGGGGAGGAGGAGGAGTGTGGGGAAGAGGAGAAGTGTGGAGAGGAAGAGAAATGTGGGGAGGAGAAGGAGTGTAGGGAGGAGGAGGAGTGTGGGGAGGAGGAGTGTGGGGAGGAGGAGGAGTGTGGGGAGGAGGAGTGTGGGGAGGAGGAGTGTGGGGTGGTGGGTGTGGGTGGTGGGTGTGGGGTGTGGGGTGGTGGGTGGTGGGTGTGGGGTGGTGGGTGTGGGTGTGGGGTGGTGGGTGTGGGTGGTGGGTGTGGGGTGTGGGGTGGTGGGTGGTGGGTGTGGGGTGGTGGGTGTGGGTATGGGGTGGTGGGTGTGGGGTGGTGGGTGTGGGTGGTGGGTGTGGGGTGGTGGGTGTGGGGTGGTGGGTGTGGGTGTGGGTGTGGGGTGTGGGTGTGGGGTGGTGGGTGTGGGGTGGTGGGTGTGGGGTGTGGGGTGGTGGGTGTGGGGTGGAGGCATGTGGTCAGTGGAGAGAGCCTGAGCCTGGGCTTGTTCTGCAGCTCCTCCACCTGGCCTGGGATCCCAGCCTGCACCTGCCACCCTCCTCCTCCTTCCACCCTCCCCCTCCTCCTTCCACCCTCCCCCTCCTCCTTCCACCCTCCCCCTCCTCCTCCTCCTTCTTCCACCCTCCTCCTCCTCCTTCCACCCTCCTCCTCCTCCTTCCACCTTCCCCCTCCTCCTCCTTCCACCCTCCTCCTTCCACCCCCCTCCTCCTTCCACCCTCCCCCTCCTCCTTCCACCCTCCCCCCTCCTTCCACCCTCCTCCTCCTCCTTCCACCCTCCCCCTCCTCCTTCCACCCTCCCCTCCTCCTTCCACCCTCCCCCTCCTTCTACCCTCCTCCTCCTCCTCCTTCCACCCTCCTCCTCCTCCTCCTCCTCCTACCCTCATTCTCTTCCTTTCCACGGTTGTCTGCCGCCTGGCCTGGGACCCCAGCCTGCACCTGCCACCCTGGTCAGGAGCACAGTGCCCGCATGAACGATGTGTCAGGCCCCACTCACACCCAAGACAGACCTTCACCCTTCAGGCCCCGGCTGGAGGTGTGGCTGAAGGGGCAGATCTAGGCCCCAGACACGCAGAGGAAGGTGTTTCTGTACTTCCCTCCCTTGATCCTGACACACACACACGTGTGCGTACTCACATGCACACACACATCACACACACATGCAGCCTCACAGCTGCAAACACATGCACACACACACACACGTGCAGCCTCACAGCTGCCCTCCACTGGCACACCGTGTGACCCACACTACATAGAAGTGCATGCTGTGACACCACCCTGTCACACACACACACACACACACACACACACACATTCAGATATCATCATGTGTCTGAACACATTGCCTCCACACACAACTACTCCACGCTATGTCATACACATGTACACACACCCCAAGCCCGCACGAACACCTGCATCCAGTGTCCCCCTTGCTCACGTGTGCACACGGATCCTGTCTCATGTGGGGGTTGGTGGACACAACCCTCACCAAGAGCACACAGTCACCTTGCACGGCACACAATCACACCCCCCTTTCATGACCATTATTAAACCTGAACCCCTCTGTTCCTGCAGCCTTGTGGGGTTTGGGGTTTCATCCATACCATCAGAGATAGAACAGTGATTGCGAGGCTGCCCCTTACTGGGTGGTCCCTAAGCTTCAAGGGCTCTGCCCAGATTTGTTCATCCCTTTCCTAGCCAGGCTGAGCTCAGGTGGCCTGGAAAACCAGTACTGTGTCAGGTTGGACCCACCCGGGGCCTCACTCAACCCCTGACATTGCTCTGTCCCAGAATCCCTGAGAGAGTCTGGTGATAAATGGAGCCTTTCTCTGTCCACAAAACTGCCTATTAGGAATGGAGAACACTGGGCTTGTGGAGGTGGAGGTGGAGGCTGGGTGTTGGAGGACTTGGCCTGTGGAGGTGGAGGTAGAGGCTGGGTGTTGGAGAACTTGGCCTGTGGAGGTGGAGGCTGGATGTTGGAGAACTCGGCTTCTGGACATGGAGGTGAAGATCAGGTGGTGAAGAACTCAGCCTGCAGAGGTGGAGGTGGAGGTTGGGTGTTGGAGGACTTGGCTTGTGGATGTGGAGGTGGAGGCTGGGTAGTGGAGAACTCAGCCTGTGGAGGTGGAGGATAGGGACTGGATGTTGGTTCTGGAGCTTACCATGCATCGAGTCTCTCTATTTTGCATCCTGGCCTGAAGAATGAAGATAAGAACCCGTGCCCCGGCCCTTCTCCGGCCCTGAGCCGGGAAGCTGATGGCTCCTAGAAACACGTTATCACGCCAGCAGATTCTGACAATGCCATTATTCTTGCAATGGTCACAAGCGAGAAGCAGAGGCCATTACTTCAACCCAAGAAATTAATCTTGCACAGTGGAATCTCTTAAGTTCTAAGTATGTTTACCATAATGCTTGGATGAACACTGCTTTATATAATGGCCACAGGCCTCTTATCCTTTATGGTGACAGCCACACATTCCACCTCCTCCTGGGACTCAGCCCTCATGCCCTTCTCTGGCTCAGGGCCTCTGGACACCTGTGGGCTCAGAACTGCGTTTCTGACTCAGTTCCCTTACTGGAGGTTCCCCTGTACCCCATAAGAAAGGACGTCTCCCAGCCAAAGGCGCCCTATGTGCAGCTGAACCTTGTCCTACCCAAGGGTACAGCTGCCTCCAGCCAGATAGAAAAGCCCTACACGGTCCATGCTCAGAGGAAAGTACGCCAGGCAGGGTCATCTGAAGCTGGAGTAGTTAAAAGGAATAAATTGAAGTGAGATGAATCTCACTAAAGCCTCCGCCTTGGTCTGTCTTGTCTATTTTATCTTCAGGAGATATGCAAATCTGTCCCTCTCTTTCTTTTCTCTCTCTTCCCTCCTCTCTTTGTCTCTCCATACTGCCCCCCACCTAGGTCCAGACTCCCTCTTCCTTGCCTGCCTGCATATCTCTAACAGAGAGGCTGGCTGGGC